>NC_141225.1:3672500-3842500 GCF_054856515.1 Filicampus tigris | reverse complement strand
TTTCCACTCCTTTTTACTATATTACAGATAAATGGGCTGAAGTGTTGAGTAGAAATTTGTCAACAATGAACAATATTCAATATTCAAAAAAACAAATTGGTGAATATACTCGTTGCTCATCCACGAGTAGATGAACAATTTACTTGGACTATCACAAAATTTAGGGGTCATGACAATGACATGGGGTCACTGACAATGTAGTGGTACACACGCCCGAGTTGTGTGCAGGTAGCGTGGGATCGATTCCCGCTAGCACTGATGAAAAATTCTTGCCGCCTCCATTGTTTAAGTTGTCCATCCCGGATTTATACAAATACACACAACCAGAATTTAAAACTGTTCACCCCTCACTTGAACTGGTCAGATTTCAAAACGATCTAACTAGAAAAGTGATTAAATGTCGAGCATGTATCATGTGTGCTCGTGTTGGTAATTGCCCGGCCAGCGGCTGATGAGACCAGCACCAAAACTGCTGTTTTTAAGCTAGGTTGGCCGATTTCAAAATGATCTAACCAGAAAAGTGATTTCATGTCGAGTACGTATCACGTGTGCTTGTATTGGTAGTTGGCCCACACAGAGAGTCTCTGTGAATGAAGCACGTTTGCTCTCACATCCTTCCAGTCTCCATGGTGGAAATTGTAAACACTCATCTCAGAAATGCAGCCAGACTCAAATATGCCTCCTTACTTTTATAATTCTGGAAGTCCTTCAATTTACTGAATGGAAAATGAGGTAGCAAAAAAGGTGAATGTACGTCACGACGGGTTGTGCTTGCGGTTCAGTAATCTAGTCTCTTTGTTGAAGTTTATATGGGTCCAAATCGCTGTAATCAAATGCAACTTCCGCCCATCCATTCAGAGACCGACCTCTCTCACATCCCCTGCATTGACATATAAAAATGACCACTGTTAAATAAAGCAATTACATTACAATTCTCTACTCGCTCACTTTGTCTCCTTACACACATACCGGTGCTGGCAAGCTGTTCGTCAAACCGTGAACCCAGAACTGGGTGCCCATAAGGTAAGCGGGTTTGAATAGTAAATTAGCCAGCTAATGAGCTTTAAACAAACTTCTGCCATTACAATCCCTTCCGCGGCGTCATGCACGGACACTTTTTTTTTGTTGTTGGGTGGGGGCGGACGTAAGTATGGAACCGCTTTAAAAGGACTAGGTCGGAGGACGATCATTTTTATGAATAAGGACTGAGGGACGAGGACAGAAGTGTACTGAGGTCGCGGACGGAGGACGGACCGTCAAAAAAGGGTCAGGTGCCCAGCTCTGACACTCACAATACAGACTGGTGGAGGACAAATAAGATATTCAACGCATGTCTCGTATCTTGCTGATAAACACCAATATTGCATAACCTGGACTTCCAACAACATAACAGATCTACTGTATATACCAGGAATGAGCAAATAAAACGTTGGAGGGGGCCACAACATGGGGCTTTCAAACATCAGGTAGCACCCAAAGACCACATGAGTAGCTTGTGGGCTCGTTCTAAAAATAGCTCACCGATGATAGAACATTATGATTTCCTAGAAAAGTTGTTGAAGTGATTTGATCATTTTAAAATGTAAACTCTTGCACAGATTTATAGAAATGACACTATTTCTTCCGCTTATCCGGGGTCAGGTCACAGGGGCAGTATCTTAAAGGGACGGTGGGGCCGGGATGGCCATGTTTTCACTAACAAGTTCATTCTATATATTTTTTGATCAGGAAAATGAAAAGAGATGTCATTTTCTGTTTTATCAATAAATATGGGAGGAATTAGGGAATAAGTGAATAACGCTTCATGTTAATGAGGAGAATGGCCGCGCCCCCTAGCATTTTATCCCTGTTCGGCTGGAGTCACGGGAGTAACCGATTCGAAACTCTCCATTGGAAATCATCGTACTTTCATTGCTTATAACGTCCAAAAACGATCAATTGGCATCAAAATGTATGTGGACATCTCTACTAATGCCCACTTCAACATATCAAAAGGATTAACCTCTCCGTAGCTGATTTATATGAGAATGAGGAAATGTGGAAGTGAGCAGAGCTACATAGATTTAGGTTGGGACGAGCGCACACTGCTTCTTTGCTTTAAAAAAAAAAAAAAAAAAAAAAAAAAGCTTCTTTGCTGATCACGGTTAGGACGAGCGATGCATTTAACACCAGTCAGGAGCAGGTAGCTCATGGCAATCAGCTCACAGAAAAATAACAGCCATTTACCATTCATTTTCAAGTGGTAGTGCCTTTAGCTGCCTGTTGAGTGCAGCAGTTAGTGATATTTGACAACACTTGAATAGGAATCGCATTTTATTCAATTGTGTGTTTGTGGACCAAAACTAATAATTGACAAATAATAAAATACAGGAGGGGACCCCATTCCTAGGAATAAAGACACACAGCAAACAACTGTGCATTATAGAACACATACGAAAGGGGAATTCCAGTGTTTACAGCTTGAAGTGAAGCATACTAGGACTTCACAATTTTAATTCCCGTCTGGGCGAGTGACGTCACTCACATATGCGACATGTCACTTTTCGACCACAAGAAAAATAACAATGGATTCACATTTTCAAGATGGAAACTATTTTGAATTATTGAACTATCAAAAGAAAATATTTTTAAATGTGGGAACCGTCTGCACTGACACAAACTGGTGTGACTTTCCCTTTGAAGTGGAAGTCAACCCAAACATATTTGTTTCAAGAATAAGTTCTATGCAGGCCCACTAGTTGAAAGAAGGCATTCTGATAAATATTGCGTTTGTGGAATAAGAGTTAATCCACTCGTTTTTAGCCATCAATGGGGGTGGCCGTTTTGTCCTTCTGCTGATTGAAAACAATATCACAATTGCTCAGGGCTAATGACCAATCATGGCTCGGCTTCAGAAAACAGGTGAGCTGTGATTGGTTGTTACCTGAGCCCTGAGCAACTGTGATGTCATTTTCAGTCAACAAAAGTGACAAAATGAACACCACCTGAGATGGACAAAAATGGGTGGATTTTATTGCTTAGCTCATATTCCGTAAATGCATTATTAATCAGAATGCGGTGTTTCAACTAGTGGGCCTGCATAGAACATATTCTGGAAAACATATGTTTGGGTTGACTTCCGCTTTAAGCTTACTGTGCTACAATCCATGTTTCTTTTTTGATGGAGGACCAAAAGTGCCAAAATGAAAAAACTAAATCAACGTGAAAATAAAAACAAATATTGAAAAATTATTGAAAAAAATAAAATTAAATATAATTGAATTGATATTTAACTGTATTTATATATGTATTTTTGTATTTTTACAAATATTTTATTTCCACATTTACAGTATTTTGCGATTTACTTTTACTTTTAAAATATTTGTTGTAATTTATATTTAGTTGTAATTTTATTTGTATTAGATATTTTTTAATATTATTTTTTCAATTATATTCTTTATTTTCACTTTTATTCATTTATTTTTTATTTTGGCAGTTTTGATTCTGCAATACAGAAGGAAATGTTATTCAAATGAGGGGACAGTCCAAAGTGTGTCTTGGGTTGGTCTATTCACCTATTGGTTTGATCGATATGTCAGTGCAGCGAGCACCATCAACTACCCATTAGGTGAATAGTTCAACCCAAGACACACTCAAGAGCGCCCAGTCATTTGAATAACATTTCCTTCTGCATTTCATGCTGACATGAAGAAGTGTTCTTCTAATTAGGGGCGGTCTGAAGTGTGTTGAACTATTCACCTATTGGCTGATTGAAATCCATATTTTGTACTGCCTCGCAAGCTTGCGCAGGTGGCGAGCGGAGCCACGAACCCCCAGTCGCCTCTCCGCGCTATTCACCGCCATTTAGAGTCGTGTGCTGTTGTCACGACACAATACTTCTCACTGTGGCATACCTAGGCGAATAGTTCAACCCAACACACACTTGTCACACAAGTTCGCCCCCTCATTTGAATAACATTTGCTTCTGCACTGCAGGACCAAAACTGCCAAAATTAAAAATAAATAAATAAAAGTGACGATAAAAAATATAATTGAAAAAAAATCCTGCTCTTCTTAGTAATTTTTTTTTGGCCTTGTTTTTTTTTTTTTTTTTCAGTTTTTTAGAATAATATTTTCCCTGTTTTTCAGTGTAATTTTTTTTTCATGTTTTTCGGAATAATATTTTTCCCTGTTTTTTGGAGTATTGTTTTTCATGTTTTTCTGAGTAATTTCTTTTCTGTTATTTGCAATAAAGAAAAATTCTGTTTTTCTGAATAGTTTTTTTTTTCAGTTTTTCGGAATAATTTTTGTGATTACATAAAAATACACAAATAAAATAAAAAACTAAAAATAAATACCAATATAATTGTGGAAATAAATATTTAAGTACAATTAAATATCAATTTATTATTTTTCAATTATATTTTTCTATATTTATTTTATATTTATATTTACATTTTTTATTTATATTTATTTTATTTTTAAAAAAGGACTAGCACATTAATTCATAAATGTGATCTAACAAAGGTAAAGGGCAAATATTTACAATGTTTGCTGTTCATATGACTTGCAATTGGGATGAAGTACACTGTTGAGTATTTTAACAGAAAATCATTTGATTGTGTTGGTTTGAAAACACAAAGCTCTAGCGGGTCAAACAGACCCATCAACACTGGCAGAATAACAAAAATACATACCATAACCATAGAAGGGTTAAATAGGTGCCGATGATGAACAGGGCCAATGATCAACATCTCGGTTTTATCTGAGTCAAAAAGCAAAAAATTGAAAGACATCCATTGTTTAATCTCAGCAAGGCATGCCTCTAGATTACGCAGGTTAGTTATCTCCAAAAGCATTTGTAATTGGGTATCGTCAGCATAACAGTGAAAACTAATGTTATATTTATCACCAAGCGGATGCATTTAGATGGTCCAAGTACGAATCCCTGCGGGACTCCACATGTAACATTACAAAACTCAGAAATCGCATTGCCATTCATGCGACACGGTGCATCGTCTCTGAGATAATTAAACCAAGAAAACGCTGAGCCTGAGATACCAACACACGCTTCAAGGCATTCTAATTGTATGTTATGATCGACGGCGTCAAAAGCAGAGTACCGTATTTTCCGGGCTATAAGCCGCCTCGTTATATAAGCCGCACCCACTCTGTTTTTAGAACATTTGGAAAAAAAACGTAAACAGGCCGCACCTTTATATAAGACGCACCTATCTATGTTGAAAACTTTTATATTTACTGCATTTACAGAACGTTTATGAACTGTAAATGTACATGTATGTACCTGAGCAGATTCTTTCCTAAAAGTGCCTTTTAACACTGCAGCAATGTTGCTGATTAAAACAGAGGAGAACCAAGAGAAAAAAAGAACAGTACTTATCTTCATTTCACTGCCGCTCCAGTTTGTCAGCTAATGTCCACCAGACTCCACCATCTATTGTTCTTACTACATTCTACATATGCACCTGTCTTGTTTTATGTTAATAAAGTCAGCCAATCTAACACACGACGTGCTAAATCAACAATAGCATTTCACATCGAAACAACAGAACAGACGTAACATCAGCCAATCGTATTCATGTGCACTTCAGGCACCTCTAGGAAAACATAAAATCAACGAATTACAGCACCTAATGCAATAACCTAGTGTATGGTGCCCTCACCCGTTGAGCTCCTCCACCTGCAGTCACATCCAGTTTATGGGAAATGTATTGTATTGAATTGTACTGTCATTCCGGTTAGAGCGCCCCGAGCGGTGGAAGAAAAATCCACAGAATAGCCGCACCGGACTATAAACCACATGGCTCAAAATCTAGGAAAAAGGTTGCGGCTTATAGTCTGGAAAATACGGTAGTATTGATGAGGTGTTGGAGTCCATAGCTGGGAGAAGTTTTTAAGTCTGAAGAGTTTTAAATCGATTATTAGCGACCATATAGTCATTAAACTGTTACACTCTGACTTTTTCAAGAATTTTGCAAGAAACGGGAGGTTTGAAACTGCCTACAATTACTGAGGTTCTCTAGATCGAGGTTTGGCCACTTAAGCAAAGGTCGAATAACAGCGGTCTTAAAAGCTGCTGGTACAGTGCCTGAGGTGAATGATAAATTGTCTTGTGTTGGGTTCAGATTGACCCCAGAATTGGCTTGAAAAACGGGTTGTTTTTGACCCCAACGCAAGACAAGGGTTAAGACAGAGGGTCCTAGGGCCATAAACAATTCTTTGATGAGTCTGTTTTGCAGCACTAGCTCATTTTGTTAGGCTTTGAAGAGATACTATTTTGATTGTGGTCAGGACGATGGCAATGAGCCAAGACTTCAAATTTCAGAAAGTAATGGTCAGACATAGCAGTAGTATATGGTAGTAAGTAAATGCAGGGTAGTATCGGCCGATACCGATACTTTTTGCTTGGAAATGTTATGATCCTCCTTGAGTTTGTATAAAAAATATAAAAAATAAAATACGTCTACTACAACAACTGTTTCAGAACAAAAGTCAAGAGAGTCAAACCAAAAAAAGCAGCAATGTAACAAAAATACAAATAATGTCAACATGACAACTAAAATACATCTCATTGCAAAATGTTTTGAAAATAAAGTCAGTAGTTCAGATAGTGTAAACAATACAATGTAAAAACCTTTATCAGTAGAAAAAAAATAAAATACTTCTACTACAATTGTTTCAGAACAAAAGTCAAGAGAGTGTATGTATGTGTATAATGTCCTTCCATTGCACAATATTTTGAAAATAAAGTTACAAAGTGCAAATAGAGTAAACAATACAATGTAAAAACCTTTAACACTATAAAAAATAAAATACTTATACGACAACAACTATTGTTGATTTTTTTGGCTGAAAAGCCTATGCCAGAGTCCGTTGTCTCTGTGTCCGCGGAGGTGTTCTGGCTTGGGGATCCCCCCCTCCTCCCCCTCCCTCAACTTCGCTTGCAGCTCGTTGTTCTCTGTAGGGTGAGCTTTTTTCATATGTTTGGGTAAATTTGTGGTGTTACCACAGTAACGGAGCACTTTATTACACAAATCCCATTTTTCTGTTGTTGTAACTCTCCGATTCAGAGAGTTTTGAGGAAATTGGTGGAGGAGCGAAGTATCAAACCCAGGACAATAGTATCGATCCGATCCAAGTACTTGCTTAGTATCGATAATATCGATATTTGGATCGATCTGACCACCCCTAATGGTAATACCAGAGCTGGGCACTTGACCCTTTTTTGCCCGTCCCGCCGTGACCCTCCACCCTTGACCTGGGTACCCTTCCGGCCGCGACCCCCCGGCCATATTCCCTGCCTTCAAAATAAAAGCATGCCAGCAAACCACTACACAGCAGGTTTGCTGCGGCGTATTTCCAGAAGTAGGGAAGTGCATGATGCGCCAGTGTCATACTTGAGTGCTGCGCGCAGCTTGATTTTCCTCCCGGACACAATTTGTTTTGAAAGAAGCCTAAAAAGAAGCCTTTCACCGAGTAGGCTGAGATGAAATGTGGTCGCCTCGCGTGCACGTCACACGCATGAGGGCCGATTAGTAGGCCGGATTAAAATGCACTTCCGGCCATGCTTAGTCCAGCCATTTTTTAAAAAATTTGTCACCCCCCACCGCTCCGCCCCAAAAATGGGCATCCGGCCGGGCCGGAGGGTCCGACCGGTCCGGCCCAGGGACGGACTGCCCAGCTCGGGGTAATACCATTACATTTGAGAATGCTAAACCTCGCGTTAGTACCAATTACCAAATCTAGTATTACCATTTTTATGCTTCGCACCGTCAATTATCTATGTCAAACCAAAAGTATCAATTATTGTCTGAAACGCCACCGTAAGTGGTTCCGATTGGAGATTCATATGAATGTTAAAGTCATCCATAATCACTATACAGTGGTATCTCTACTTAAAAACGTATCTTCATACGAAATTTTCAAGTTACAAAACGCCTCAACTGGAATATATTGCCTCTTGTAACGAATGAAATTTCAGGATACGAAAGGTAAAAATACAGTATGGGCCGCGACTCGCAGCTCCAGAGTTTCCTGAACGCAACATACTCATAGCTGCTCTGCCATTGGCTATTACCTAGTATCTTCCTGGCATCCCATTGGCTAAGAGGGACCTCTACCGTATGTGTCTATGTGTGTAGATAGACAGGTAGATAGATAGATATGTGATAGATATGTCTATGTAGCGTCCTCGTCATTCGCCCCTCGTGCCATGAGGTGTTCCGATAGTTTTACATGAATTACAGTATTCGCTATGGACCCCAAGAAAGTGATGGAGAAAGGAAGAAAAGAAAAAAAGAAGAAAATAGTTTTTTGTCAATACAAACAAAGCAAGAGATAATAGAAAAGTATGAAAAAGGGATGCGTTTGGTTGATTTCGCCTAAGAATATGACCGTAATGTATCGACAGTCGCCACGTTAGATCAGTTTTTTACAAAACGCCAGGCAAAAACCACTTCTGAGAGAGAACATGAACCAAAGAGGGCAAAAAGCGATGAGGACAGCAATTAAAAGGTAAATGACCATCGTATTTATTCTTTACCCTATTCTTAGTTTTTTACATTATGCACAACTCTCATTTGTTGTGCAATAATCTAATTGTAACATGTATTTGTTACATGTTTTGATGCATTTTTATGCTCTATAAAACATTTATGTCTGAATTTTAGAGGGCTTGGAACGGATTAGGGCATTTACATGGAAAACACGTCTCTACTTACAATATTTTCTAGTTAAGAAATTTCTTCCAGAACCAATTAATTTCGTAACTAGAGGTACCACTGTATTATATGCATGAGTTACCAAGTCAGCCACAAATTCCGAAAACTCATCTAAAAAGCCAGAGTACAAGTCGGGGGGGGGGGGGGGTAAGTAACTGCAAGAAAAAACAGCAACGAGGCTGTGGATCGCATAATGAGAACTTCAAATGTTTTAAAGGCGTCGTTAGAATGAGGGCTAAGTTTGAGATCCGATTCGTAAAAAAGGGCAACACCCACCCACCTACAACATGTGAACCAATGAAGTTTGGAGGTGAGGCCTCATTTAGCGGTATAAAATGATCAGGCTTTAACCAGGTCTCGCAAAGACCAATCATGTTAAGGTTATGGTCTCTTATGAGGTTAATAACTAACAGGGCTTTTGAAGAGAATGATTTAACATTCAAAAGACTGAGTTTCAATAAAATAGGTTTATCTGAATTATTCCCCACTACAGGATTCCTAATCATAATTTTAATAAGATTGCATTGCCTGGGCCCCGTCTTGTACCTCGAGCAACTATAAGTGGGGCGGGAGGGTCCAACTTTAGGAATGTAGGAATCTGGACGTTATTTGTTGTCAGTATGTCAGTATGTGATGCAGCAGTGTATGGCATGTAAGGCTCTAATCTACATAAAAAAAAACAATGTGTGCTGTCAGAGTCTAGCATAGCACTAGTTAACTCTAGCCTTACAGACACCAGACCCTTTCGTACAGGCTCGCTAGTCACCTGTAAACCAGCCTGCTCTGATGTGAACTGTCATGGAAGGCTCAAACAGTATTCGATATTTCTAGAAAGAGTGACGGCACCTTCCCAGTTAGCGTGAAGGCCATCCACCTTGAGGAGGTTGGGTCGGCCCCAGAAAGAAGGCCAATTATCTACAAACTGCAATCCCTGCTCACTACAAGAGCTAGCCAGCCACCAGTTAAGCAAGAGTAATCTGTTAAACCTCTCATTATTGCCTCTCGCAGGCAAGGACCAGAGACAATTACTCGATGCCGACTCATTTTTCTGACGAGGTCACAAGTTCTTGCTATGTTCTTCTTTGTGATCTCTGATTGCCTCATCCTAGTATCATTGGAGCCAATGTGTCCAATATCACTATGTCCAAGTAGCTACTGTTGTTTGTGCTGTGGTGGTATATAGTCCTCTTGCGAGTCAGCCAACCTAAGGTGATATGTCGGGTGCTCTGGCCCCAGGAATAGACATTACTGTGGCTGGATTTTTAAGATTAATGTTACGGGTAATGGAGTCACCTATAACTAAAGTGCGGGAGCCAGTAGACCGAGGTGGAATGGGACTAGCTAACAGGCTGAATCTGTTATGCCTCTGAACAGGCACACCGCGATTAGCACACCACTTAGGGCTAATGCTAACCGTACTAGCAGGTGATAAGATAAGATAAGATAAGATAAGATAGGATAAGAATGCCTTTATTGATCCCACAGTGGGGAAATTTTCATTGTTACAGCAGCAAAGATATAGGTCACACAGGGACGGCGGCATAATGTAGCCATTAATGTATAACATTGACGGCAAACATTCGGGATCAAACCTATGTAAATATAAGCGGTAACATGTGTATATACACATGTATATACACACCAACATACATCTACATAAAAAGTATGAGGAACACTCATTTTGGCCTGTACATAGTACAGAGGAAAAATACTCTAAGTAAGTGACAGTGCTGCAGTGCTGTAGTGAAATGTAAGGAACAGCATTGGATAAACATAAAACTAGACTAACAGTAGTGGGGAATGTTGAGTATTGCACGGTATTACAGTAGTGGGGAATATTGGGTATTGCACGATATGAGCTCAGGTGCAGGACTGCACAATTGCACTAATGTCCGCCAGTTTGTAAGGACTACACAATGTTCTTGTTAAAGAGTCTGACAGCAGCAGGCAAGAAGGAACGGCGGAATCTCTCCTTTGCACAGCGAGGGTGTAACAGTCTGTCACAGCCCATGCTCACTGTTGTGTCCACCACATCTACGGTTACCACATTATTCTGCTCTATATGGACACGTCCCTCCCTCCAGCAGGAAGAGCCTTTCAATGAGAAGAGTGCAAGTGGTGCACGAAGCCCAGAGCAGCCCAGGACCCCCGCCCGTGTCCGAGATGTTGTGTGGCCGAAAATGGGGGAAATCTGCGATCCGCTGTTTCACAAAATTTTCAGAATAGTCTCAAAAAGTAAAAAAGAAAAAGCGTAGTATGTGGGGGAAGAGACTCACTCGTTCATCTCTTTGGCGAACACAGTGTCGCAGCCCTGAACACCAACACAATTCACGACAATACAACCTTCCAAATTATCGATTAATAAATATATATATGAATATATATATGAATTAATTGCAAATGGGCAGGACAGTGGTGGACTGGTTAACACATCCGCCTTACAGTGCAGAGGTGGTGGTTTTGAATCCATCCCCGGCCTTCCTGTGTGGAGTTTGCATGTTCTGCCCGTGCCTGCGTGGGTTTTCTCTGGATACTCCGTTTCCTCCCACATTCCAAAAACATGCACGGTAGGTTAACTGGACACTCTAAATTGCCCCTAGGTGTGATTGTGAGTGTGAATTTTTGTTTGTCTCTGTGTGCCCTGCGATTGGCTGGCAACCAGTTCAGGGTGTACCCTGCCCGAAGACAGTTGGGATAGGCTCCAGCGTGCCCGCGACGGATAAGCGGCTTGGATAATGGATGGATGGGTGGATAATTGCAAATGTCGATAGCTTGAGGATCGATACTTAAAATTGAGCACTCCGGATTGGAATATTGATATTTTGGTATCGATCCGCCCATCCCTATTGTACATAAGAAATGTATCTATCAAACAAATACATCCTGCTTCAGAAACAAGTACAGCATGTTTTCCACATACAAAGAAATATTTCTTAAATTACAAAAAATACCCTTCAAGTACAATCTAAAATCTTTCAAGTACAAAAAAAATATTCAAGTACAAACTAAAATCTTTCAAGTACAAAAAAATATCCTTCAAGTACAAAAACAGAAAAACCCTCAAGTACAGAAAAATCCTCAAGTACAAAAAAATCCTTCACGAAAAAAAAAAACAATTCTACAACTACGACAGACTGTCACGTGACTTTTGGCACAATCTTACTGTTGTCACGTGACTTTTGGCACAAATTTTCCACCATGCTGATACACACACACACACGCCCATTGATCCACATGCAAATGCCAGCAGGCAGTTGAATCTGTTTAAGGTTGCCATGACGGTAATTTCTTACCCTCCAATCTCTATTCAAGTCTGCCAACAGGAGAACTTGCGTACTTCCGGCGGAAGTGCTTCGTTTTCGTCTTCTCACGTGATCCTGAAGAAGAAGAAGACGACGACGAAGAAAAAGATGGTAGTCAAGGCAACTAACTTTCAGATTGCAAAGAGACAGCAAGGATTTAACACTAGAACTTCAATAGCCTGTTTTTTTGGCCGGCCTACCTTGCGCTTCCATGGCTGTTTTTTTAACCAGGGAGGGGGGGGGGCGTCGATGGGGATTAGCCGAGCTATTGTTATGTTAAAGAATAGTAGCCAGAGAAGCCACCCCCTACTTTGCAATGCAATTACGCACCCACCTCCCACCATTTCATTGACCATTTGTGTGAAAGAGAATCCTACATTTTGTAAGCTTCCCAGTACTGTAGTTGGGTGCGTGCATGCTCCTTTTGCGCTGTTTGCTTTTTGCATTGTTCCCAAGATGACGGTTTTGCAAGAAATCCTCACATATGGGAGTTTTTGTGAGATTTATTGAACACAGAACAAAAAACATATCCACACATAATTAAAAAATATACTTTGTCTTCATGCAGTGTGTGTGAGTGTCTGTGTGCGTGCGTGCGTTACAGAATGACAGTGCACTGTACACATGCCCACGACATTTGTGTTCTGCATGTTCCACACGTATTTTTCACAGAGCACACATTGCTTGGTGGCAAAATTGTTGTTGCAGATGTGAATTGGTCCATGACCCTCCCTGAACTAATGCCATTTCTGGCCATCATCATCTTGCGGGGAATACATTAACATAACAGTATTTTAGCTAATCCCCTGACACACACCCTCCCTGGGTTAAGAAAAAAACAGTCATGGAAGCCTTGGGGGGCTTCAAAAATCATGGAAGTCCTAGTGTTGAAAGGCGCATTAATCCACCTTTGGCTACAATCCAATGTGGGATTCTAGTTGCCCTTTCTGGTCTCACTGTTATTGCCCACATAAGCATTGAAAACCCTCAGTAGATCAAGGAAGCACCAAGCACAGCCCCAAAGACTACAAAAAGGCTCTGAGCTGCCCTTTGATACATAGGCACTAACAACAGTCAGGATCCATCCCCCTACCCAAAGGCGAAGAAATGCTATGCTGTCATCTACCGGAATGAACCCCAACATACAGGCCACAAGCTGTTGGGCAATAAATATGTCCAAATCTGCTTGGTCCCACTTAACGAGTGGCAACGCCTCTCAAGGGGACTGGTACCGGAGCCCGGTTGTGTGTCGAGGCAAGCCCGATTATATCTAGTGGGAGCCTCTGAACCTTGCACCCCAGCTCATTTCTCTCCTTGCCAGAAAGGTGATGATGTTTTACATTCCTAGAGCTAGCTTGTGTAGCCAGGGATCAGACCACCAAGATTACCACCTTCGGCCGCCTTCCACATCACATGGCACTCGACCCACATAAGCCCACATCAACCAGCATTGTTGGGACCCACAAACCCCTCCACCATGGTAAAGTGACTTTGTTAAATTAGTGTTGATAATTGTTCAGTGAAATCATAAACATGATGGGCGACCTCACACAGATGTCGTAAAGACAGACCTAACAACCTTTGAGTTGTGAGTTTGCAGCCATGTGTGCAAATGCTTGACTTGTGCATAAGCCCACATATGCACATGTGATTTTATGGCCACCCGCGGTAACGTGGCTAAGATCATTAATTACCTGCCACCATGGGGACCCCGGTTCAAGTCATCGACCGGCAGAAAATTGTGGGGGGTAACCCCCAGCGCCCCCCACCCCCCCAAAAAAAAGAACCCTTCAGGTTGGCAGAGCTTGAAAGAGGATGTTACAACAGACCCATGCCTGTGGTCTTCTTGTGCAAGACACCGATAGCCTGAACTGCTCCATGCTGAAGTAGTCCCTGCTCCAGTGTGTGAGCCACTAACAGTGTGTTTGCTGTGACCTCAGGTCAAATGCTGATGTAAAATTCCTGTATTTGTGTGTACATGACAAGTTCATATGATTCTTCTTTTTTTTTAAATATGAATTGTTTTTTAAATAGGAATAGTAACGTAATGTAGAATTTAAGATAATTTGGGCAAATTTGTTCCAGACGTGTGTGTCAAACTGGTAGCCCTTTGAATTGCACAGTACCCAAAAATCAGTTCTCATGTTCAAAAAGGTTGGCGACCCATGTTCTTTGGCATTAATATGACAGCCCAATATTAAATCATCCTTGTTGGCCAGTTTGTTAAGTCTTCGGTTTCTCTGCAAGCATGCGTAGTGTAATGGTAATGGCTGTATGACATAACAATATATGCAGTCATATTTTGAACCTTGTATTCTACTTATCATCTGTGCTTTGCTCCTTTAGGCTTGGCATCTGTTCTTCTTTCTCATCCTATGCTTTCACCTGGTATTGGGTGGTGTTCCTGGTCCATGCCGACACTCAGTAACACAGGAGCACCTTTGGAGCCTGAATCGCCTGGTGAGAATTATCCTGCGATATGCCCGGATACTTTCAATAGACCAATCAGAGCCATCATGTGTCTTAAAACATTTTTACTTTGTGCATTGACCCATTCCTCCAAAGTTTAATATTCATTAATAACACAACACTGTTTTGATCATCACTGCTAGCAAAGCAGGGAATGTAACTTTGTTGTTAGTGATGAGTCATAACTTATACAAGTCACCAAACTATTATCAGTTTGTTTTATTAATGCAGTTCTTTCAAGACAAAGCAGTATAGCAAACAACTCAAAGTGATAGAAGAATGCATCTCCTGGAAATGACGTTACATTTAGTCATTATGTTTTATGAGACACCTATTTCTTCATAATTATTCATATTCAGAGGTGGCCATTCTGTCAGAACTGACAGAAGGGCCGGCAGCCCAAACAGGCGCGTATTGCGATACCATGTCTAACGAATGATGACAAAGTTCACCATTCAATATTAACGACATTCGCGACATTAACGACGAAGATTCCGTATTTCATTTTGTGGGGTGAAATTATTGAACAGTCTTGGTGAGGGATTAAAACAATGTACAAACATAAATCAATTTAAAATGAAATATAAACATGTATTGCATTCCCGTGACCTCTGTATTCCGAGTCACTTGGTGTTTAAAGCGGAAGTCAACCCAAACATATTTTTTTCAAGAATATGTTCCCAGCAGGCCCATAAGTTGAAACACGGCATTCTGATTAATTTTTCATTTGTGGAATATAAGTCAAGCAGCAAAATGCACTCATTTTTAGCCATCTCTGGGGCGGCCATTTTGTCTTCTGTCGACTGAAAATGACATCACAACTGCTCACAACGACCAATCACGGCTGACCTGTTTTCTGAATCTGAGCACAAACGCAAAATTAATCAGAATGCCGTGTTTCAACTAGTGAGCCTGCTGGGAACATATTCTTGAAAAAAATATGTTTGGGTTGACTTCCGCTTTAAGAGTATTGCTGATTTGTACTTAGATAATTATACTTCTTTTAGTTTAGTTCGGGTGTTTTGTTATTGTTGGCTGATGGGTTTTAGACCTTATCTATGTGGATTTATAATGATGGTATGTACCTGATAAGTATTTATTAATTTATATTGGCAGTATGTAGTGGTTCATTATTACTATTATTACTGTTATTATTGTTATCTTATTTTACCATATACAGTAGACCTATAAATTAAGAAAAAATGGAGAAGGGGTGACTTCTTCCCACTCCATATTGAGGATCGGCAACATAAAAGGCTCGATCCCCTCTGAAGCTCGGCTCAGTCCTTGGCACCACCAGTTTACTGACGGAAGCGGTGATGGAAGAAAAGTTAAAATAAAATGACAAACTAACGATTACAGTTTCATTGTTTCGTTTGGCTTGAAATAATGACGGACGGATGATGACAGATGGATGCCTAGGCTGCTGACGAATGATGAACAGGCAAAATCTTCTAAATTGCCCACCTCTGTTCATATAAACCTGCCTCAAATCCACTGGGAAAATGCATCTAGTAAATTGATTATGGCTCTGAAATTATTTGCAGATTGTGTATGTAAAAAAAACACTAACGCCTTTTTATCCCTTTATAGATTGACAATCAGTTGGACCATGGGTGTTTTATAATTTATCAGTTTACTGAACATTTGAATTTGGTAAGTGGATATTAACATGAAGTGTTTCTGAGTTTTGGGTAGAAATTCTATTCATTTAAATACCAGATTAGATTACACCATGTTTTTGACAATTTGTCATCAATATTGTCATGTTTATAGAGACAAGACACGAAAGTCAATATTGTTTAGTAACTTTTGATCGTTGGGTTTGTATCTGGCTCAAGAAAAATGATATTAACTCATGGTACAAATTCAATTGAAGTTATGCAAAAAAATCTTTGTAAAGTACCACCATATGGCCATTTCACATTAAAAGTACCCTCACTCTAACAGTCTCTGCACATTGGTGGCAACAGTTGTAAAAGTGTCTGCATTAAAAAAAGGATTTTGCACTTTTATTATCTTTAGTGGTTTTCATCATAATAAATTTGTGACAGCACCTCAAGCACAAATAAAGTATGAAGTGACGGAAATGGAACTTCTAGTGGAACATCAACAAACTATTCTTTTGATAATTTGGGTTTAGACAGCAACTGCAAAAAAACCAAACACATTTTTCTTTGATTTACCTCGCCCTTAGAGCGTGTGATATGCATAGCATTGCGTATAAAATGTTGGGTAGCAAAAACAGCCCTGGGGTAAGCCAGTACCAACTGTCAAAGTGTGTTGATATGACCCCGTCTCAATGAAATACAGTGTTGAAAGGAGTATTGTTCGAAAGTGATATCACATGCCTCCCTCTTATGACTGGCTCCAATTCAGCCCTTACATCGTTCAGAATCTCCAAAACTGCTTTGCTGAATAGTTTGTTTTTACTATCTTAACCTCACCAGTTGCAAAGACCCTGCTCAAAATGGTACATTCCTTTTGTGAATGACCTCCTCCAATTCAAGCATTTAAATGTCCAATTCTTCAACTGTGCACAGCAGTGGTACAAGATGACAACAGTGAGTGTTGTCTGCATATTTCCAACAATAAATACTCCCACTGCACAGCTTATCGATAAATACAAAATGACAGCTTTTTCACATTATGCAAGAGGTATTGAAAATTTCACAAAATGAGATGAGTCATACTATTGGAGCAAATTCATCCATGTGACTAATGCTGTTCATGTTAGGTCACCAGATTCCAACCACGCTTTGGTCTCAAAACAACATGATAAAATCATTGATATTTTACTAACATTTTTAAAGTGGAAGTCAACCCAAACTTTTTTTTTTCAGAATATGTTCTATGCAGGCCCACTAGTTGAAATATGGCATTCTGATTAATATTGCGTTTGTGGAATATAAATTAAGCAGCAAAATGCTGACTCTTTTAGCCATCTCAGGGGGCCGGCCATTTTGTCACTTCTGTCGACTGAAAATGACATCACAGTTGCTCAGGGCTCAGATAACAACCAATCACGGCTCACCTGATTTATGAAGCTGAGCCAGGGGCGATTTTAGGTTCAGAGCTTCAGGGGTGCTGAGCACCCAGAGTGTCTGGCTGGTTCAAAAAAATGTTTTTTTTTTTCATTTCACTTAGTGATTTAGGATCATTCATTTGATAGTTTCACGTTAATGCTGAAACCACATTCACGTAAAAATAAGAAAAAATGAAATAAAATGGACAGTGTTTTTCACAGGACAGCAACTCACCTCATATGAAACCGCAATTTGGCACTTTTCATCAAAAAAACGGGTGTAAGAAATCTGAAATGTAAAAGAGGAGTGTCATGTCATGTCATCTTCCAAACCGCTTATCCTATATAGGGTCGCGGTGAGTTGCTGGAGCCTATCCCAGCCGTCAATGGGCGAAGGCAGACTACACCCCGAACTGGTCGCCAGCCAGTCGCAGGGCACACATCGACACTGTCACTGAGCGGGAATTGATCCCACGCTGCCCGCACACAACTCAGGCGTGTGTACCACTACACTATCAGCGGACTAAAGAGGAGTGTGACTCACCAAATTTATTTTTTCCATGGATATTTCTGGCTGCTTTTGACTGACTCAAGCAGTCTTCTGTCATTTTGCGCAGCCAGAAAGTCCTTACATAACAGGTGGAGTGATTGCAGATTGTTCTGAGATTGACGCTATCTGATCCAGGATCTATCATGTGTAGTACCGAGGGTCTCCATTAGGAGCGCTGTAATGTGCTATCACTGTTTAAGAACCAACAATATGTTCGAGCAAGTACGGTATACAAGTAAAAGACACTGCCAACCCGTATGTGTCCGTCGTTATTGACAATCGATCGCCACCCAAAGCTTTACTAAAAGCATCTTATATTACAGGATCGGTAGATTGCAGTTTTCTGTATTTGCAAGAGTTGATAGTCAATATAAAGGACATTTAAGGTCCCGTATGGGACAAGCCAAATTAGCCCAAAATACGTGATGTCCCGGCTAATATGCGACAGTTGGCAACCCTAAACCACACACATAGCTTACACACACGCAACAATTAAGCTAGGCTGATCATTGTTGCATTCGATTCAATGCAGCTAAAATGAGGATTAATATCTGCTGATGATAACAAGCTCATGATATTTGGTGGTAAAATAGTTGTTCAACATAACCACTAAGATGCTCTCACCGTAATACACCGTAGCCTCCACAGGCTCAGCGCTATGCCGCATCACTTGCCGAGCGAAGGAGGAGCGGGGAGGCGAGAGCGGTGCTGGGAATCAAATGGACTGAACCATTTGGAGGCAGGGCGTATTTCCGATGCTGCGTTGTTCACATTTTTTTTGTTTTATTTTTATCCAGCGTTTTTCATCATATTTAAGCATATCCTGTCCTTTATTAAGGAAAAGAGAGTTTTAAAAATGCTATAATTTTTGGGGGTGCTTGAGCAAATTCGGGCTGGTTACGCCTATGAGCTGAGCCATGATTATCTGAGCCCTGAGCAACTTCAAAGTCATCTTCACTCGACAGAAGTGACAAAATTGCCGCCACCTGAGCTAGCTAAAAACGGGTGGATTTCTCATATTCCACAAACGCAATGTTAATCAGAATGCTGTGTTTAGACTAGAGGGCCTCCCAAAATTTTCTTCACTATAATTTGTTGTATGTGTCCCCACTAGTCTAAACAGGGCATTCCGTTTAACTCATTTGATGCCTACATCATTTTAAATATTTTTTCTATAATTTACTAGTACACCCCCAACATCGAGTTAACTCGTTTTTTGCGTTTTTTGTGTGCATTTCATGCCCAAGGAAAGCTCTGACGCAAATCACAAAGTTTCACGCTTGGGAAGCGTTGTAATGACGTGCAATCGCCAGCAGATGTCACCAGTGTCGTTTATCAGACCCATTGCCAGTATGTAGCACAATCTTCATACATTTTTTTTTTTCATCAAAGTTGCTTTTTTTTTTGAATTGTTTTGGGGTTTTTGAATAAGAAAAGTACTGTTTATATATCTGAGGTGTAATGAAAGCAAAAATATTGGGGTTAAAGTTGAAATATATAAGTTTATAGTTTATAAGTCTTTTCACAAAACCCTATGAAATATGCCTATGTTCTACTGCAGATTACTCAAGTATGACAAATGCTAAAAATAAACTTTTTTTTAAAACATTTTTTCTTATGAAAGAAGAGAGTCTAATCTTTCTTTTGGTGGGTTCCATGTCTAAATAGTCATAAAACACAATATTCTGTGGACCTTCAAAGATGGGTCAAAATCCTCGAAAGTGGCTGGTAATGAAGACCTTAGCTACGCTGCGAATGGCTAGCATTGAATGAGTTAATGTTGCATTTGTGGAACACGAGTATGCAGCAAAAACATCCCGTATAATGTATGACTAAGCTACAAAATGAAATTAAATACTGTATTGCCAAATAAAATACAATGACTAATTGATGTTATATCTCATAACAATCCTTACATTTATTTTCACTGTTTCATTGATCCACCTCGTATTGGTCTTGTGTTCAGATGTCCAGACAAATGTTGTCACAGAAAGTGCCTTGATCTTTTAACGTGGTTTTGTTGTTCTTATTTGCTCATTATGTGTTACAGAGTAAAGTTTGTTATGTTAAAGCAGCCCTCCCACAAGTACTTGAGCTTCTGAGAACACAATTCCAGTACAGTAGGAATTCAGACAACAGGAGATATGTCAACACCCTGGAAAAGGCAATCTATCATCTTTACTCCCAAGGATGTGTATCTGAAATAAATGAAGAGATTGAGGTAAGAATTTCACACATAAATCATGATTTATGCAATTCTAATCAAAATATCTTGCAGCAATGACAGAAATGGTGGGTATCACTTGAAAAAAAAATACCACTGAATTCCTTGAATTCCAAAAGGGTTCAACATGACAAATACAAGTCACCCAAATAAAAGACAATATGACGAGGGGCGAAGCCATGGGTGGGCCTGGGTGTGCACAGGCCCACCCAGATTGACAGACTGCCGACCCAGTGAGATTCATGAAAAAAAATAAATTCTGATTCAATCATTTTTTAATTTACGTTTTGTTGTGGTTTTTGATTTTATATATCATGATCGTAGTTGTCTAAGGAAGATCTGAACTTCATATTATGCATTTTGCCATTTTATTTGGATATATGATGTGTTGGGACAGGAGGATTGTGCTTAGTGAGAGAAATATTCAGGCCCATCCTGATTTTTAGAGGCCCACGCATTAGCCACATTCTGGCTCCGCCACTGGATATGACCCTGAATAAAACACACTGATGAATCAGTGCACCGAGTTACTGCCCAAAAGAACTGATTTAGTGAGTTATTGTCCAGCATTCAGTTGTTTTTTTTTAAACTATGGTAAAGGTTAGAGGCGATATATATCGTCATCGATATCGTCAATCTTGCTTTCACGATGTGTAATTTTACATTATCGAGTATTAATACTGCCCCTAAATGCATAACGACCCGACAGCCGCAAAGTACGAGAAAATGCTGAAAATCAGGGTGCGTT
The DNA here is from genome assembly GCF_054856515.1 of Filicampus tigris. Lineage (NCBI taxonomy): Eukaryota > Metazoa > Chordata > Actinopteri > Syngnathiformes > Syngnathidae > Filicampus > Filicampus tigris. The sequence continues at coordinate 3,821,462 of NC_141225.1, read as the reverse complement.
GACGGCAAAGGAGGAGGAAGTGATTATCATTCGCAGAATCAGCGGGCAGGACCCGGTCACGTGACTCTGTCCGCACTGCAGCTGTTTCAAACATGGAGGAGTGTCGAGCGGGGAGTCATAGCGAGGCACGAGTCTACGTCGTCCACAGTCTGTAAATGTTTGGGGTTGGCAAGACTGACATTGGTGGGAATAACATTGTTAGATGTGCCAAAACGGTCACCGTGAAGACCAATTCTGTTGCACCACTAGCCATATGGATTATGAGGAAAATCTGGCCACTGTGCAAGCACGCTAAAGAAAAGTTTAAACACAAACACTTAGAAAACAGTCGCCGATTTGAACCAACAAATATAAACGCACGCACTCACGCACACACATAATCAGTACATTAGCGAGCAAGTCGAACGTGACAGCCTGGATGATCGGTTAACATTCAGTTTACACGCTTTTAGTCCGCATCACTCATAACTAGCCTGTATTCCTGAGGCATGTTGCACAAACTACGACGGTTTATTATTAGTGTGACGCTCACATACACCCAAACATGAATAAAGTCACAAGTCTACATATCACAGCAATGAATGAGTGGGAAAATGCACTTTTCGGGAAATTGCAGTTTTGCTATTCAACTTCATTCTGAATACGGTGGCCAATATATGAGAATGGGTGTTGTCATGACGACTTTTTTTTCTCTCGTTGGGTGACACTTCGTCACACGTCACATATCAAATACATTTTTTCTCATTCTGATTGCTGTAGTTGGCACCTTTTTCTCATTCTGATTCCTCTAGTAGTTGGCAGTGGTATACCAGTATTTACTGCAGCTCAAAATGTCACATCATTATGGAATAACAGCAGAGACATTTAAAAGAAAGAAATTTCCCCAAAAATGAATGTAAGTCTATACATAATTTTTGGTTCTTTATTGTCCTAGAATATCATTATGTTTTGCTGAAGCTGTATTTAGCAATTCAAAAGAGATGTTGTTCACAAACGCTGTCCATCCAGAATTGGTCTGTGATACAAGTGCAGATTTAAAATAACTTTTTGTTGAATATTGTCAAATTATCATTATCGTCTTTTGAAAAAATACCGCATTTTTTTTTTTTTGGCCCATATCGCCCACCCCTAGTGTAGGTAAGCCTTTCCCAAACTTCTTAAGCCATGCACTCCATCCACTATTTAGAGAGTCCAATCAACTTACCATGCATGTTTTTGGAATGTGGGAGGAAAACCCGGAGAAAACCCACGCAGGCACGGGGAGAACATTCAAACTCCACACAGGGAGGCCGAGGCCGGGATTGAACCCACAACCTCTGAACTGTGAGGCGGACGTGCTAGCCAGCACGCCCGCCATGCACTCCCTTCATTATAAAAGCAGAATTCCCGCACCTCTACCATACACTGCCTTAAAAATACACATCCCCAAAAATTGGTAGAAAGGTTGTGGTGTTTAATCACACAAACATGATCAAGATGTGATCAAATAGTGGCAAACTTGATTCTCTTAATGCAAACACAAATACATTGTTAATAAAATGAATTTATCTTGTGGACAATCAACATTGGTGTGTGTGTGTGTGGGTGCATGTGCGGGTGTGTGTGTGTGTGTGTGTGTGTGTGTGTTTAGGACAGTCCATCGAGGTTAATAAAGATGGTGGAAGGCTCACCAAAGGAAGCTCTGAAAAAAGCCCGACATGTGATCCAGATGTATATGAGGCTGATGACATTAAGTTCTCGTCCTGTGGACTGGAATTGTCAATCTGAATATTCTGTCGGAGATTATTTAAATACCACTCAAATTGCACTTACCAGTATCACAGGTAAAGAATAAAACTCCTTGACAGGTAAAACAAATGTAGTACAGTGGTACCTCTAAGTTTGTCCATGAACTGTTCCATGACACTGGTCCAACTTCGATTTAGTCAACTTTAAAAATACAATTTATTATTGAGATATTTGGAATGATTTATTCCATTGTCCAATCTATCACTATCATTAAACTATACTGATTTCACAGCCAATGTGTAATGCAACATTGGCAGAACAATTATGTTAACATTATTAATTCTCTTGCATAAGTATAAGAAGTGTTAAACCACTCTCATTTTAGAGAGTTACATTATGAATCAGTCGGGGTGCACTTGTACCACACACAATGGTACATACTGCACATATTTATTTAACGCACCACATTTGGACAGTGACATGAATGTGATAGATCGGCAGTGAGCAAGCTGGAAGCTTTGCAAGAAGTTAAAGGCCAAATGTGAAGTTACTTCAGAAAAAGGCCAAATGAAATCTCCCACAGTTTAGTAATCTGTACCCACAGTTTAGTAATCTGTACCCACAGTTTAGTAATCTGTTCCCACAGTTTATTAATCTGGAAATTATTGCGGAATTAAACAGGTATATTGTTGAACAGTTTCAATGTTGCTTGTGACGAATCTGCAGACAGGAAAAACTAAATTACTGGACCGGCATTGCTTGAACGGCCACACCTGGAGTCCTTAGCCAGTTAATATGGAAGCCAGTTGAAATGTAAAACAAATTTGTCCATTTACATGCTCTATTCTTATCTTTTGGCCACTGAAACAGCCGTTGGCCTGAACGTGAACAACATTTTGCCACACAGCAATGAGGCATTTCACGGAAAAATGCGATAAGAATAGCAAAGAGCATCAAATGTGACAGTAAACAACGGAGTACAATGGGTGACTGACAACTCGATCTCTTCTAGTTACGCCACTCAGCGAAAATTACCAGAGGCTGCCGATTTGCGTTGTTAATCGTCTTGTAATGGTTCTAATTATGAATCTAATTATGAAAAAAAAAAAAAAACGAAAGTATGCTTAAAAGCCATCAAAGGTGGTCAAGTTTACTTCACACTTAAGGCCTAGATACACTAACCAGTTTTTTTTTTTTTTCTTCTATTTTTAGCAAAGAAGCAGTGTTTTGTTTAGTTTTTTTTTGTTGTTTTTTTTAACAAAGAAGCAGTGTGCGCTCGTCCCAGCATAAATCTATGTAGCTCTGCTCACCACATTTCCTCATTCTCATATAAATCAGCCACGGAGAGGTTAATTCTTTTAATCCTCCATTTTAGTACTGATGTCATTTTTACATGCAAACCTATAAGTGCCAATGTTAAGATCATCCAAGAGTCTCTTTAACTCGGTTCTCTGTGTCACAGATGTGATTCAAATGCTCAACACAGTCACAAAAGAACCTAAACAGCTGCAAGATACCTCCTACATCACAGTAACTTCCAGTGGGAATTTCTCGTCTCACTACTGTCGTCCGTTCAGAACACGTGTCAAGCAAAGTGAAGTAAAGGGCATAAGCACACAAATTAATCAGTTGATGATGACTAATATTAATTTCTATGATGATTTTCAAACCTCAACACAAAAACAGAACACTTTTGCCATGTTCAAACTCTCAGGTACCACTGTATAATTTTAAAGGGAAGTCAACCCCAAAAAAATCTTTGTAATATGTCCTTTGCGCCTTCATTCGTTTAAAGGGGGCATTCTAATTAATCACGTATTCATGGAATATGAGTTAAGCAGCAAAATCCACCTGTTTTAGCCATCTTGGGGGGGCATTTTGTCACTTCTGTTGACTGAAAATGACATCAGAGTTGCTCAGGGTTTAGGTAACGACCAATCACAGCTCACTCACTTGTTTTTAGAATCTGACCCCATGGTTGGTCGTTATCTGAGCCCTGTGATGTCATTTTCAGTCAACAGAAGTGACAAAATGGCCACCCCCTGGGATGGCTAGATTTTGCTGCTTAACTCATATCCCACAAACACAATACATTGATCCCTCATTCATCGCGGTTAAAGGGGGGACAGAAACAGCCGCGATAAGTGAAACCAGAAAAGTAGAGTCGGACTTATGATGATGATTATTATTTTATATGATATTTATTCTAGTTTTATTTGGGGGGATTTGCGCCTCTGTTACGCTGTTGCGAACCCCAACATGGTTCCCACACTTCTAAATACCTGTTAAACAATCAATTTAACTATAAAAATGCAAAATGAAGAATACAAATACCATGCTTGCAGGCTGTGCTCAGAATTTAGCTTCGACCGACCGCGGCAGCTGACGAGCACGACGGAACGTTCGCTAAAAACTACGTTAACGTTTTAATTTTTATCATGAAATGGACTTACCTTAACTAGAATGCCATAGTGTAATTTATCCAATGCTGCACTTTAAAACGCTTGTCGCCATCGTGAAAAGTGAAAGTAAAAGCGGCCGCTTCTTTTTCTTCTTCCCTCATTCTTCTTCGCCTGCTTTTTCTTCTTCTTCTCCTCCTACTTCATTTCAAAAACGAAGAAGCACGGCCGCCGGGGATCATGCATTAACTTTATCTTTGCAAAACATCAATAAAGTCCTTTGGATAAAATGCAACGCGGGATTGTAGTTAAGTTAAGTGGTTTTAAGACAACCTAAGACAAAAATAACAAACACTTTCACACGTTATTTGGCGATGTCTTAAGTCGTCCGTGCCGCTGGTCGGCCGGGAGCGCGCTGCGCTGCGCTCACGAATTATAAACACAGCAGTTGTACTGTACTATCTGATTTTTACAAAACTTTATTAGAGCAAACACGTCATTACAAATATGGAGGAGAAAGTATCCGGCTTGACTCTGACTAAATCAACAGCACATTTGAATAGTGGACGAGACTAAGCGAGAGGTCATGTACAGTACAGTGTGTGGAAAAATTCAATCGACTTGTGCTCTCGTTGGTCGATCTCGCGCTGGGAACCAGTCACCGCCTTTTATGAGTGCCTGCGGGTATGTACAAAGTCTCCGAGTCAACTCATATCTTTGAAACAATGCGTCTTTCTGCAATATAGCTCCCGATATGGCTGTGTTGTTTCATTTTTAATTTATGAATGCTTCTGAAAAATCCGCAATGCACTGAGGGCGCGAAAATTGAAGCGCAAAGTAGCAAGGGATCACTGCATTATTGATCAGAATGCCTTGTTTCAACTAGTGGGCCTGCATCGAACATATTCTTGAAAAAATGGGTTTACTTCCCTTTTAACTGATGTGCAATCATGTGTTTAATCATTGCTTTGTAATTTCTTTTTCTGTGATTCCTAAATATGTCTAGTTGAACTGGTTAGATTTGTTGTATTCTTCATTTCAGGGGAAGCAGATGGAGGCTGCAAACAAAGCTAGTCTCCTCAATTTCCTGGTAAAAGCTCTGCATTTTTATCAGTGTGTACAATACTTCAGTGATTTAAAAAAAAAAAAGTTTTTAATCTAGCTATCTATCTAGCTACCTATGGTATCTATCTATGAGACCGTCAGCCAAAGGTTTGCCGCAGCTTCTCAACTCAACTTTAGCTGTATTTATGAAGCATGTAAACTACAACCGTAGCTTTAACAGTGTTGTGCGTAAAACATAAAAGCAATAATTAAGAAAAAAAATACAATTGGAATTGTTTTTCCATTTACAAAATTGTAAAAGTATTATTTTCTTTTAATTAAAATATACAACAATTCCCATTACATTTGCATATAAAATACAGAAGGTGCAGATTTTATTCCATCTGGTTGCTCATACCACGTGGCGCAAGATTCAATTAAGTCTCCAATGACCTGTAGTTGTAATTTCGCGATTATAGCGTGCATGTCGTGAACTCATGTTTGATAGAAGCTGAGGTCAAAAGGAACTGTAATTTTCTAACAGCCGATAGTTTGTCCATTGATTGGTTCAATTGGTGTCTCATTTAGTCGTCTCTGTCGCTTCACTGTATTACATTTTAGAGCTGGCTCTCATCATACTCCATATCTCCCCTGAGGCGCATTCAGATCTGCATTGGTGTGTGGGGGTGGGGGAAGGGTGAGGGGCTCCTCGCAGTTGGAGCTCCTGTTGGTCGTAGCACCTTGCAGTTGTAACTCCTCACTGTTGTAGCGCCTTACAATTGGACCTCCTCGTGGTCTTAAGCCCTCCACCAACCTCATGGATGAACTTAAGATTTAAGGCACATCTGGGCAAGGAATATCGTTAATGTGTAGATATGTTATTTTAATATAACTGAATACACTTTTTTCTATTTTTATTTCCTAATTACAACAACAAATACCAGGGCTACACAATGGTAGCTTATTAAAAAAAAAAACATTTACTGTTTTATCAAAGACGTTAAATTCATACTTAACACAATTTAGTTGCATGGCCAGTTTGAAAAATTGCCCAGCTCTGACTTGCAGTATGGGACCCTCTGATGAGCTAGCTTATTTAGCACGGTTCCCTAGGGCAGCTGTCCTCTATGTCCACTCTTTTTTTTTTGCACCATTTTCAAGTTAAGACATTTTGACGGACTCTCAAAGTCACGGCGCAGCGACACTGAGATAACCATCTCGCCAGCGGCACTCCTGCGAACCATCTCACGGCGAATCAAGCTATTAGTCTTAACAAGGTAGCCGCTGCAACAGTTGCTCATAGGCTACTATGCAAGGGTTAAATTGAAAAAAGTAATACTGTACATGGATATCAATGCCTTACCAAGCTTTTATTTTGAAGTTGGCCCTGGAAAGCAATCGTTGTGACGGCTGACTTGACTTTGAATTGAGGCCGGCCTGACTGCAGCCGAACTGACTGAGCTGCAATATGCTAAGTATGCATATTGTAAGCATATCGTCAGCAAAACAGGCGTCTGACGGCATGTCCACCTCTGGAAAATCGAAGAGTTTGATATCCAATATCTGTTTTGTATTGTGTTTTATTTTTCCTGGACAAGTTGGTCCAACTTGGTCCATTTTCGGAACTTTAAAGCGTTCAAGATCCAAAGTGTACTGTATATGAAATGCATTCACAAGTGTCGTGTATATGTGTTGTTGTGTATGTTGATGAATGTGTTTTGTTCCCTTTAGGTTTTCCTGTTTGGAGCTTTCACAACTGTTGCCTTTCTTTAATTGTGTGGAGCCACAATCTAAACACAACCTCTCCCAACAACCTCCATTTTCTGAGCCCATCACCATGAGAAAGTGTTCATTTTGAATAATTACAAATATTCCTATATACCTATATGGCTGGTTCTTAGAAAGTATGGTCCAGCGGATTGTTCAAGGCTGACCCACTTCGAGAGTCAATATTTTTTTGCCCCTTCCAATTAATGACCAGATTTCACTGCTTGCAATATAGTAAAAATACTGCAGAGTTAAAATAAATAACCTTACTGAGATTTGTGCTGTCCTTTGTGTGTGAATGTACTTGGAGTGGTGAAAAATAGCCGTCGCGACCACTTCCTTTTCGTGACATGCTAACTCACCCTTGTACTGCACTGTAATTAAGAGCACTTTCTACCCTTAAAAACAGTTGTTACCAATAAACTGGTAGAATGCCAATGCAACACAATACCGTTTAATCGAGTCCCATGCTGTCCGTAATATGACAATATGTCAGCAGAAAAAAATTACGTAATGCATGTTAACTTGTGCGTCCATGAGGTATCTCAGACGATTTACTACTGTAGTGTACAGAGCTGGGCATTCCGTTTATGTGATGGACCGGCCCGTCTATCCGCCTATGACGGATGCGCGTTTTGCAGACGGTTGACGAATGACGGGAAAAATGTTACGACCCGAGAAGTTTGCAGTTGGAATCGCTGACAGAAGCCATTTAAAATCATAGGCTGGCTGATCTATAAGCGGGTACTATTCACCCCCCCCCCCCCGAAAAAAAGGCGAATGAGGGATGACGGAAGGTTACCCACGGTGCAAAAAAAAACCCAAAACAACTATTTCTTATGAAAGTAGTGATGCTGCTCAAGTGTAAAAATGATTTGAAAATACTTTTAACTTGAGTGCTAAACTCAGGTAACAAGTGCTCCGATATGAAACAATGGACTACCACGACATTTAAGCATTCTCTTGTAAACAAAGGACTGAGGGAATTAACTTTATTAATTCATGGCACACTGCAATAAAGTTTGCTTTAAATCATATATTATGACCTAGTTTTGAACAAGTTCATTTTTGGGCCCTCATGCCACACTCCAGGACCATACTTTCTGAAAACCACCCATATGTTTATCTAAGAAAAAAGTTAGTTGACACCACTTGATTGCCATTTATGCATTACGATTGTATATACCGGTACATATTTTGTTTTTTGAATGATAAAACAATATCTGTCTAAAGAACTGAAAAGAAGGTTGTTCTGATAAAATTCACAATGCTGATAAAAGTGTAACTTTTAACTATTTTAACAAACCCATCAAAATCATGAAATAGACTAACAAGATGTGATGTTTTTTTTTTTTTTGAGACAGGTGGTAAAAATATATGGAGGAACAAAACTGCCAAAATACATAAATAAATTGAAAATAAAAACAATATAAAAATGAATTCACAAACTAAATAAAAAAATATATAGACGGAAATAAAAACAACAAAAATATACACATCAATAATTTGAAAAGATTAGATAATCAGATAAATCAGATAAAGGTGTGCAGAAGTGGATTTTCCTGATCATTTGAATTAGGTGACATTGAGGAACAGGATTGAAGACCCCTGATCTAGTGAACTGGTTTTGTCATTGTCGTATCGTTCGGGAAAAGGAAAGGCAGACATTTTTGCCCCAATAAATGTTTCTCTCTTGCTGAGGCGGCAGGCAGGCGTACCTATTCGATTTCTGCACTCACATGTCGATCAACCAATAGGAGAATAGTTCAACACTTAGGACCATTTCAATAACATTTCCCCCTGCATTTCGTGTCTGCAGCAATGTATTTATATATTTATTTTTGTATTTATTTCCACATTTTCTATTTATTTCTAATTCCTGAATGTTCTTTTTAATTTTTGTATTTATTTATTTATGTATTTTTTGTTCTTTTAATTTCCATTCATTTTTTTGGATTACATTTTTTAGTTATATTTTTAAAATTAGTTTTTCTTTTAACTTTTGTTCATTTATTTATTTTGTGGCAGTTTTGGTCCTACATAAAGATAAACAACTGATGACTGTATATGTATATATATATATATATATATATATATATATATATATATATATATATATATACATTCGAATACCATATTAGTTGTACGTCTTTGGTGTATCGTTCAACTGTTGTATTTTACAGGAAAATAATCTTATCAAGGATCAAAGAAAGCTATTAGAACAGTCTTTGAAATGAAATATACTTTGATTTTTTTTCCACATTAATTCCAAAATTTGACTCGGCAATCGGTTCCAAGCTTCCGAAAAAATTGTAGTTGAAAAATATGCTTAATCACGATCAATTATAGAAAATTTTGTGATTAATTAGTTAAAACAAAATAATCGTTGACAGCACTAATATATATACATACTTTATACACATATACATGCATACATACACATACATACAAATACAGATACATACTTTATACACAAATACATGCATACATACACACACATACACGTACATGCAAATACAGATACATACATATACATATATACATATACATATACATATATATATATAAATATATATATATATATATATATATATATTTATATATATATATATATACATATATATATATTTATATATATATATATATACATATATATATATTAGGGATGCTCTGATCGATCTGGCACCGATGATGATCGGCCGATTTTCGTGAAAAATGAGGTGAACGGCATATTCGATCGAAGCCTTTTATTGCCGATCAAAGAATCCGATCACCCGCAGTGGTGTGCTGTGTGTAGTTTGCGTCTTGTAATATATGCCATGAAAAGATACCTCGCGGGGGGAGCATGGCCACAAGTTTCAACACAACCAACTTAATCCGACATTTGAAAAACAAGCAATTGGAAGACTATGGTGAGTTTACGAGGCTCACTGCATTGAAGCAGCAGCATCAATGAAACGGCAGCTAACGCAGCCCATGCTGACCAACTCAAACCCATATCAGCGCGACAGGCAAAAGGCAACGCAAATAACCAGGAAAATTTTACAATTTATGAAGACAGCTGTTTACTAGCCTCTTATGCGGCTTGACTCTGACTAAATGATCATCGTTATCATTGAATAACGTTAGGAGTATTCGAACATAATGTTGTTTGTTTCGTCGTCGTCGCGCTGATCACATTCTTGCTTGCAGAGTGGCCCAGCGCGCTCTCCTCACTACATGTAAACATAGCTGCCGAACGGCACATTTGAATAACGTTATGAGTTTGCTAACTGCAATGATGCGCAGCCATCAGTTTACGGGATTAATCCACTTGAGCAATATAGCTGCCAATATGGCTATGTTGTCCATCCATCCATTATCTGTACCGCTTCTCCTCACAAGGGTCGCGGGGCGTGCTGGAGCCTATCCCAGCTGTCTTTGGGCAGTAGGCGGGGGACACCCTGAACAGGTTGCCAGCCAATCGCAGGGCACACAGAGACAAACATCCGCACTCACAATCACACCTAGGGGCAATTTAGAGTATCCAATCAACTTACCATGCATGTTTTTGGAATGTGGGAGGAAACCGGAGTGCCCGGAGAAAACCCACGCAGGCACGGGGAGAACATGCAAACTCCACACAGGGAGGCCGGAGCCGGGATCGAACCCACGACCTCTGAACTGTGAGGCGGACGTGCTAACCAGTCGACCACCGTGCCGCCGTGGCTATGTTGTTTCATTTTTAATTTGTTATGGATGCTTCTGAAAAAAAAGCAATGCACTGAGGGCGCGAGGGATCACTGTGTGTGTGTATATAATATATATATATATATATATATATATATATATATATATATATATATATATATATATATATATATACATATATGTGTATGTATATATATATATATATACATATATATATAAATATATATATACATATATATATGTATACACACATATACATGTATGTATATATATATATGTGTGCATATATATATATATATATATATATATATATATATATATATATATATATATATTGATCCCGACCGTGTGGAGTTTGCATGTTCTCCCCGTGCCTGTGTGGGTTTTCTCCGGGTACTGCGGTTTCCTCTCACATACCAAAAACATGCATGGTAGGTTAATTGGACACTCTAATTTGCCCCTAGGTGTGATTTTGATTGCGGATGTTTGTTTGTCTCTGTGTGCCCTGCGATTGGCTGGCAACCAATTCAGGGTGTCCCCCGCCTACTGCCCGAAGACTGCTGGGATAGGCTCCATCACTCCCCGCGACCCTTGTGAGGGTAAGCGGTATGGATAATGGATGGATGGATATATATATATAGAGAGAGAGAGAGTGAGAGAGAATTTACCAATCACATTCAAACTCTTGTTAAATGGAGTCATCTCATTTGACATCATCTTAAGACCCTTTTAAGTGATTTCATAGATTAGTTTCTACATTATGCATGTTTGAAGATAATTGTTGAAAACATAGATTTGTTTCTACATTATGCATGCTTGAAGATAATTGTTGAAAACAAACAAAGACTATATAGATGTGAATTGTGGAGATGTAGTATTTCAATGTTCCTGATTTGTATTTTATTTTTATTTTTTTGTGGCTAAAAGTGTTCCTAGTGACACTTTGGAGTCATGCATCAGTCCCCACTCGCCAATTATTATAGGCTGTTTAAGAATTTGATCAGCTTTGTTTGCATCAGTGGCGATCCAGCACATTAACGAGTTACGTAATTATAATTTCTTGGCTCATTTATGCAACTACAGTGTGCAGTTAGCGACCTATCGACCCCAAAAATGCATCTTCCCTTATTACCAGAATTTTAAGAACAGCTCAGTGATCTTACATTGTTTAATTTTACTGATATGTATTTTGTTTTTCGGGCTACAAGAATAGAATGGAACACAAAGTATCGTGGTATAACTATTATGTATGTATGTGCTTAAATGTCTGTACAATAATGTGAACCACAGGCTCAATGACATGTGCCACCATGTTTAATAAACAGTTGACATTCTCTACGGTGTTGCTGTTTTGTGGACATACACATTGAAACAACACTGGGTGAGGAGGTCACACTGTTGATGTGTAAGCTTATGGAAGCATCTTAGCTGGACTAGCTGATTGCTAGCGTCTCTTGTCGAGCATGGAAAGCCCCGCGACGACTCAGTGGGAAACTCCAACCACTGGAGGTTAAGGCGGATATTTTCTTTTTCCTTTCTACTTTTACTTTCACTAACCAATACTGGGAAATAGAGAGCCTGTATCCTTATTTCTCCATGCTGCAACACACCTGATTCAAATGATCAGGATCGTTAGTCAGCTTCTGCAGACCTTGCTGATTAAATGCTCACTTTTTTCAATCAGGTCTATTGCAGCAGGGAGACATATAAAACATTCAGGATACCGGCCCTCAAGGACCTGATTGCCCATCTGTTTTAGCCCATTCTAAGTCACTGCCATTTTTAACCACAGCTACACTGATAATCTAGTAACCAATTTCTTGGTAGCTTTAACTAATCAAATGTGTAGTTTTTACCGCTTGTTGTCATAACGTCTCAATAACTTGTCATGTGCCCTTGAGCATCAATTACAGCTTGAGAAAGACGTCTCATGCTGTTCACAAGTCGACTTATTATCATTTCAGTACTAGGAGAAAAACAAAAAAACAAACCTAAATTCTTTCTCAACCCAGTTTCTTTTAACTCATTCACTGCCAGATATTTTCAAACCCTCTTTTACCCTAGTGTACAGAAGTGACAAAATGGCCGCCCCCAGAGATGGATACAAATGTGTGGATTAACACTTATTCCACAAACGCAATATTTATCAGACTGCCTTGTTTGAACTAGTGGGCTTGCATAGAACATATTCTTGAGAGAAAAAAAATGTTTCGGTTGGCCCTTTATGCTTTTTGCAGACCAAACGTGTGCAGTGCGCAGCGTTCCCACCGGGGCATTCCCAATGCAAGTAAGTACACGCAATTGTTTAACTAGTGGCACGTTTGAAGCGTTCGGAGGCCATTTTTGTCGTTTTCCCATCCCCAACTAGGTTGAGATGAATCTTTGGCCGCCTCGCGACCACGTCACATGCATGAGGGACGATTAGTGGGACGGACTAAAATCCACCTCTGCCCTTGCTTAGTCCGTCCCTTTTTTAAAATTTGTCGGCGTCCGTCCGAGACGGATGGGTAGACTGTTCCGCCCCCGGGACGGAATGCCAAGCACCGTGTAACACCATAAAAAAGCAATGTCTATTACATTTCACAGTTAATCATAATACCATGTGCTGCAGTACTCAAATGTTTCCATGGAATAATTGTAATTTTTAATGTGTCACTGTGGTAAAATGTATGGACTGTAGTTTCAAAGAGAAAAAAATATAGGAAAGCACACGACTCTAGTATATATTTTGTAAATAATACATTTGTTTTAAACAAGTGGTTGAAAGTATCTTCTCCAGTATCTGAACAACTGTCCATTAGGCTTGTTTAATTCTCTTGAGTGCTGAAATGTGCTCTCAGACCATGCTGGTGCCACTCTGCAAAAACTGTGAAGAAAAAAAAATGGATGTGACTGACAATCTCAGTGAGAGTAAAAAGTATTGGAAATGTGAGATAAAGTGATTCAGTGTTGGGCTACTGGGAAAACAATCTTACAGCATTAAGGAATGGGACGTTTACCACTGACAGCACAAATCCCAAGGCCATTGGAAAGAAGGATCTACAAATACAAAATCAACATTGATATGAGACAGGTCCCAAAACTTTTTTTTTTTTTATTAAAATTTGAACTCTGTATTTAACAGTGAACACAACAAGCACACAAAACTAGTTTCCCCTCTGAAAAACATTCTCCCTAACCCAAATATTTTTGTTTTGACACCACCACCAACAACAAAGAAATTCAAGGTAGTGAAGCATTTCTTGATACTGCTGCCACAGAAAATAAAAAACATCTGTGTTTGTATCACGGTTCAAATCACAGTTTCGACCTTTATCTACGGCATTTTAGCTTCTTCCCACAGTTCAAATGCAGCTTTGGGTTTATAAATGAGGGGGTACTTATACTGGGTGAGTTATGCCAGTAACCACACCTTCCTCCGTTGGGAACACAAACCTTCTCCCAGAATATTGATACACACACACACACACACACACACACACACACACACAAATATAGATGCACACATTCACAGTGATCAAGTGGTTAGTACGTCTGCCTCACAGTTTTCAGTTTCTGGGTTCGAATCTTGGCTCTGCTGTTCTGTGTGGAGATTGCATATTCTCATAATGGTATAGCAACTTGTTTTCGCTTAACAATTTAACGATAAAATGCAGCAAGATAATGCCCCACACAGTTAAACAGTTTGTCAGAGGAAACAAGTGAAAGACTAGCAGACTTAAACCATAAAGAGCATGCCACATTAAAGAAGAGACTAACGGGTAGCCGGGTTTTCATGGAACCATGTATTCCAATTAGAAAGGATCCGAATAACCAACTGCAATGAAAATGCTCCATATAAACACCCCACTCGGAATAAAACAGGCCTAATCCGAATGGATTTTCATTCGGATTCACAGTACAGGTATTCTGTTTGCCAATCCGAACGAGCATCATGTGTAAACGGTTCAATCGGAATAGCCTGGCTGCGTCTCGTCTGGCTCTACGTTGATGTAAATGCCTAGTGACGTTGTTGTATACGCACTTTAAAATGGCAGCAATGGCGGCAAAGTGTTAAAATAACCGCGACTATTGTGCTGAATAGATGAATGAACTCCATCTTGATAGATCACGTGATATTTACATCGATCTCCGCGTGTCGCACGGCTGTAACACTGCTAATCTGATTAACACGGTGGAGCAAGTAAACGGTCGATCGGAATAGATCACGTCAAAGGCAAACAGGTGACCAGAGGTCGGAATGATTTCATTCACGGACAAAAAAGTTTCCATGTAAACCCGGCTACTGTCAGGACCCGGTCGTTTTCTTCGGTCGGGCGGGGCTGGTGCTTCGAGAGGAGGAAAGTGCTGGAATGCTTGAAGATGGATGAATGGAGGAAAGCACCACTTTGGGGGGGGGGTTTTGATGAGGAAAAGGCATGTTAACATGGCTAAATGCTCCCACTAAAGTTGATTCTGCGTGATACATCTCCTTTAATGTTCGTAACTGACCTGAATAAAAGGATGAAGCCGTAACCCTCCACCAGCATACCAATCATTGGCCAACGGCACAGCACCAGCGACACACCTCCCAGGAAGAAGAATGAGCCTCGGAATTTATGTCTTTGGAAGAAGAAGTGCGACGTCCTCCTGAAGCCTATGATGAATGTTAAACCTGTCAAAAATAAAATCTGCAGGGAGGAATTAAATGATGACAAATTATTTTGGACTGAAACCTTATTAAAGTGGAAGTCAACCCAAACATGTGTTTTTCAAGAATATGTTCTATGCAGGCCCACTAGTTGAAGCCATTTTGTGTTTGTGGAATATGAGGTAAGCAGCAAAATCCACCCGTTTTTAACCAATCATGGCGTAGCTTCAGAAAACAGATGAGCTGTGATTGGTCATTACCTGAGCCCTGAGCAACTGTGATGTCATTTTTAGTTGACAGAAGTGACAAAATGGCTGCCCCCTGAGATGGCTAAAAACAGGCGGATTTTGCTATATTCCATAAAATGCAATATTAATCCGAATGCCCTAGTGTGCCAGCATAGAACATATTCTTGAAAAAAATATGTTTGGGTTGACATCCTCCTAAAGATTTGACCAGTAATTGATCTGTTATATTACATAAAATATAAAATAAAAATTATGCTTACATTCCCAAAGGCCAGCAAAACAGAATCAAAGTACAGCAACACACCAAAGAGTAGAAAAAATAAACCAAATCCCACCAGACCAACTCCAATCTCTGGAAGACACATACACAGAAAATGTTTAAATGAATTGCATCTACTCATTTAAGGGTGTTGTAATTTTTAAGTCTTTTCAGTTTTGCAAATTCACCAAAAAGTGGCATCTGTTCACCAATTCTTGCCTGCTTTATTTATTAAGAAAACCATACAGTAAATATTCAGCAACGACAATCGACATATTCAATTTCATTACATATACAAAAGCTATGTGATCATAAACGTCATCATCTACATGTATTTACTGAAGTTGTGAGCCAATCTCCATTTATTTTTGCTATTAGCTTTCACATTTGTACAATGCTTTTGCTTTTCGCTACACTTGCTCTGATGGCGGCAGTATATTTTCCATCCCAACCATGATGTACACAGGCTCAACCCAGATAGCAAAATATGTTAAATAAATGTTGAATTAGGGTTAAGATGGTTGATTTTTGGGTTTATTTTTGTTTTAGCTGAAGACTGATGGTAAATCAACGTTGGTTCAACAACATCTTGTCAGCATTGAAGTTTGTGATGAAAAGATGCAGTTGAATCACCATTGTATTTTGGTTGAACTAATACATATCCATGTTTGCCCTTCTCTATTTTTCTACTTCAGCAGAGGGAGGTGGGAAGGCATATTCTGAGGGGCACAGGCCTTTTTCACAAAAAGTGTCTCTCTCTCGCTCTCTCTCTCTCTCTGTCAGCTTTTTCAGTAAGTTTGAGCAAATTATCTTTCTTGGGTGCTGTGCTTGTGTTTGATTTAACTTTACCTACATTGAGCTAAACATGTTTAAAGATTCTATTAATTTGTTTTAAATATGGGTCTGTTCCCAAACCTATAACGGTTATAGTATGACCATTGTATTATTTAATACAGACATGTCGAGCTCCCGTCCTCAATGGCCACTTTTCTGCCTGTTTTCCATCTGTGCCTGCTTCAACACACCTGTTTCAAATGATCAGCTCATTAGCAAGCTCTGAAGAAGCTTGATAACCTTTGAATCATGTGTGTTACAGCTGGGATAGAAACGGGCAGGACCGAGTTTGGAGAGACTTGGTTTAATATCACGATGTGTTTAAAATGTTTTTCTTCTTTTCATTTTTAACATTTAACCGTCGGGGTTCTGTTTGCGGTATGAATCAAATGGACCAATCGCATGCATTGTAATTGAATGACGTGGTGATAGTCAACCAATCAGAATGCTCTCACCAATAGAGTCCCGGACGATGAAGTTACGCATGCAATATAATGCGCCAAACGTTCACACAGCCATAAAAAATAAATACATAGATAATAAACATAAAATGGGGAAAAAAAATCACACAGCCATTTTGACATGATAGAAAACGCGTCCGCTGCTTGTAAACATTTTTACAATCATGGTAGACAGCTACAGCTGGGATAGGCTCCACAGCATGCCCCGCGACCCTTGTGAGGATAAGTGGTATTGATAAGGGATGGATGGATGGTTGTGCACCACGATGCCACAACAAGAGGCAAACAAGAACACTGTACAGGCTACCAAAAGAGAAACCAAGGTGTAGTCAATGCATAATAGAATGCATGCATGAAAAAATAAGACCATTCTAATCACTTCGCCTTGAACTGTCACACAGTGCAAGACTTGCGTAAAGGTGCCAACTTTGATAACATGATAACATGATTGCATAAAGTGGAAACAAATCTGGATTGTACAAACTGGTAATCTTCCAAGCCTTTGTATTTTGTATTGAACCATTGTGATAGACTGTACCGATTTCAAGGATGTTGTAACCCTAAATAGTAAATACCTGACACTACCTCTCAATTTTAACACTATACAAGTTGTGTGGTTTGATATAATTGGTTTTTATTGCGAAGCTAATTTGAAGAGATATATTGCAGCACGGGCGGCATGGTGGCCGACTGGTTAGCACGTCCGCCTCACAGTTCAGAGGTCGTGGGTTCGATCCGGCCTCCCTGTGTGGAGTTTGCGTGTTCTCCCCGTGCCTGCGTGGGTTTCCTCCGGGTACTCCGGTTTCCTCCCACATTCCAAAAACATGCATGGTAAGTTGATTGGACTGTCTAAATTGCCCCTAGGTGTGATTGTGAATGCGGATATTTGTCTCTGTGTGCCCTGCGATTGGCTGGCAACCAATTCAGGGTGTCCCCCGCCTACTGCCCAAAGACAGCTGGGATAGGCTCCAGCACGCCCGCGACCCTTGTGAGGATAAGCGGTATGGATAATGAATGAATATTGCAGCACACTCATTTAGACTTTTTTCCTACCTTTCTTTCACAATCTCATACCAGTATCAAGCCTAGCAGAATTGAAAACTGATCAAAATAACGGTAAGAGAACCAAATTCAGATGTTTGTTCTGAGGAGGTAGGTGGCATCATGCATACTGCAGAAGACAGATTGTCTAAATTATGTGCATGAATTTCAGGTATAACACCACACTGGAAAACTCCCAAGACTCCACAACATGGAAGGAATGGTATATTAAACATGAGTGTGTCATGCTTTTAGATGGAGCAGTCTGTATCATGTTTGAGTCACCACTTGTTTTCCAATTGCCCCTTTGTAGTTCTGATTTTTGGTGCCTACCGGCACTCTCCGTCCAAGAAAGTCGGTGAGTCAGTCAGGCAGCGGTCACAAAACATAATATTCTGGCATGTTTAAACATCTTAGTTGTATTACTGTATTTGTGTTTTATCACATTATCTTTGCCATTTCAAAGTGAAAATTTGAATGCCACATTGCATACTATTTTATCCCTGGGTCAGAGCAATATGTTAAACTAGCTGAATGGAAATCATACATTTACTCACTTTCGAGGTTAGCATCATGCTAATACCTTAACTGCCTTGTGCATTTCCTACTGTGTTTTTCAGATGGGATATCAGGATGTGGCAGTAGCACTGGTGCCCATTACCACCATCCGCAGACTCCACAGTGGCATAATCCGCAGCAAGAGACCCAACAATGAGCAATCGCATTCCCTGGTTTTATACCATAGTCTTGCTGTACTCTTTCACTACATAACGTTGGTGACAGGGACACAGGAGTAGTATTTTTTGGGGCATAGTATGGCTTACAATTCAGATTTTGTGTTCAGGATCCCGAGATACACGACAACAATATCAGAATTTGTTGCTACTCCCTAACTTTTGAGGATTTTGTTTCCATAGGGATATCGGAATATGGTGTGATGCAGTAATACAACCCGCATAGTGCCCCACAACATACACCAAATGGTATGTCATGTATTTCTCTAATTTGCTTCGACAATGAAATGTCTTTCTAGACAAATTTAAATCGCACTAGTTGCCATTTTTATAAATGTTACAGACTTTGTTTTTCTCTCTAGACGGAAACTACCAAAAGTTTGATCCGAAAGAGACAGCATCGTTGCAGCGGCAAGAAGGCATTCAAAGAGGCAAAGATCCAAGACTGTATGTTTGGTGAGTTATCTCACAAGTAAATTACGTAATATGACAACAAAGTTGTTTTTAAGCACAATGCTCTGAAGTAGTTTCTTTTGTGGCGTAAAATCATTCCTCCTCGTGCCTACCCGCAGTTTATTTATCTTAAAAATCTCCACGGCCACCGATGCAAAAGCATGAGGAGACGGCTAGTGTTTGTGGGATTTACAATATATTAAAATGAAGTGTTCACATTCACCAAATTTTTTATGACCTCAATATATAAATATACTTCAGAAATTAATGAGCTAGTCTCGTTTTCTGCGCTGTGACCTGTGATAGGCAAGCGCGTTCATGTTTGTGGGTGTGTGGGATCAGTCGAATCACTGGATGGAGTAGGAGGCGTTTAGAGGGGGATGAGTTGAAATGCATATTTCAAATCTTGCAAATCTTACCAAATAGATGAGACTAGAATCAGGTGATGGTAAAATTGCAAGCTATAAGATATATAAGTATTTTTAGAGGTGCTTGGATGGAGCCAGGCTTGTCGTTTGCACTTTCCAGTCAAGTGTTTTAACTTGCTGACTGCTGGTTATTTATTTATTTTAATCTTGTCTTTCAGTTGCTGCTCAACAGTTTGACTGCGCGCTGACCCAGAAAGATGTTTGTACAGCTGGGAAGCATTGGCTTCATTTCGCTCATGAGCGTAAAGGGGGCATCCCAACGCACGCTACTGCCTCGGACCCAAGTCAAGCTTAGTTTACTGTGGTATTGTTCTTTATTGGATGGATTGTTATGTTATGTGTTATGTTCAAAATTTTTTTTTTTTTTTACAGCAATATAGACTGCTGTTCTTACAATCAATCACTTTAGATTTAGTCGATTTAAATCTTATGGTACGTGGTTGACAAAGAAACATTTCAGATTACTAAAATATGACTAAATTTAAATGATCTTATTTGAAACACTGACTACAATTTAATGTATGGCCAGATAGAGAGGCTTGGGTTTAATGAAAGTATTTTGATCTCTTCTAATACATTTTTTTAATATTTAACATGTTTTCTGTCATAGGTTTTTCATACATTTGGGTAAGTAATAAAAAAGCTAACATTTCGTAGTGGACTAACCCAAGATTTTTGTTAGTCTTTTTTAAAACTTTATTGTAACACTTAATTCCAATTTAGACGATGGCTGAATTAATGTTGTTTCCTTAACATTGATTCAACAAAAAATCAACCAAAAGTGCAAAGTAAGCTGCTTGTGTTTTTTCATGTTTCTATCGCAATCTCGATCACTCTCCCTGCTACTCAACTCCACACCTGTTGTTACCCTCGACAGCTGGTTTATTCTACTCTCCAAGATACCGGCTACCCTCTGATCAAGGGCACTGTTGCCATCTGCTGGCAATTGCAACTCATTACAATTATTTTCAAGCTTGATACTTGCGTGGGAGTTGCGTGAGGTCTTCCTGCATCCAGTGCAGGGGCAGAGCCATGGGTGGGCCTGGGTATGCACAGGCCCACCCAGATTGACAGACTGCTCACCCAGTGGGATTCATGAAAAAAATATATACTTTTAAGTTGTTAGCAAGGTCATTTTCGTAAACGAAAACGAACAAAATAACGAAAACTAAAATTAAAAAAACATTTTCATTTACGAAATAAAATAAAAACGAAAATGTTTTTTGAAAAACGATAACGAACTAAAAGGACATTGTCTGCTCACAAGAATAACTAAAACGAACGATAATCGTAGCGAAAATACCATTCGTTTTCGTCTTTGTAAGCTTTTGTGATCATTTAAAATGTAAAACACGGCGCTGCCGGTTTTACGACAGTTGTACAGTTTGTATAAAACAAAACTAAAACAACATTATAATGGCGAAAGTTGGGAGAAATCTCTCTTTCTCTCTCTCTCTCTCTCTCTCTCTCTCTCTCTCTCTCTTTCTCTCATATACACACCCTCTCACTCTCTCTCATATACACACCCACACACACTTTCAATACTGATGTTACAAGTCTGCACCCTCCTGTTCAATTGCCAGGTTTTTATGTTATGTTTTATGTTGCTTGTTTCATCTGCATTTTCACTTTAGAAGCAGCATTTATGCACTGCACTTTTCTTGGCCTTATTGCACTTTAGTTTAAGTGGACTGTTATGTTTTATTTGTTGATGGTTATTCATACATTGTTAGTAAGTTAATACATTTTTCAAATGTTATCTTTATTTGAATAAATAACACTTGTTACTGTAAAAAAAAAAAAAAGCTGCACCTGACAAACACATCAGATTCTAAAAAACTGAAACTAATAAAAACTAAACTAAAACTAAGCATTTTCCCCAAAACTAAAACTAATAAAAACTAACAAATCTATTCTAAAAACTAATTAAAACTAACTGAATTAGAAATAAAAAGTCAAAACGAAATAAAAACCAAGCTAAAGTGAAAAATCCCAAACTATAATAACCCTGGTTGTTAGTAAATTATTATTGAATTATATTTTAATTGGTGTTTCGTTGTGTTTTTTATTTTATTGAATATCAAAAATGGCATAATTTTGGTTTTCTACGGAATATCCAAACTTCATATTATTCAATTTGTCGTTTTATTTGAATATACATATGCCATTGTGCTCAGTGAGAGAAATATTCAGGCCCATCCTGATTTTCCCAGGCCCACCCATTAGCCACGTTCTGGCTCCGACCCCGATCCAGTATATTAAAAAAATGCATTTCTCAAGTTAACCCGATGATGGCGCCAAACGGCCAAATTTTAAAAAACGATTTAACACGACGTCGGCATCAAATGAGTTAAATGGTTATTTTCACAGGTGGACATCGTCAGTCCGTCACTAAGTTTCCGTCAGAATTTCGCGCCGACCCACATGGTCCTGGTCCGTACTGGTTGGTGACAGACAGCCAACCGGTTTCGAGAACATAATTTCCACGTCACATGCAGGTGCCGCACAAGCAGACACGCAGCCAAATAAAGAAATATAATAAAAACAACAGACACATACACAAGCACAGCATGGTGATTATTGGAATAAAAACTATATGGGACAAATGTCATTGCGGTCTGTGGGACTGAAGGGTACATGGCGCAGTTTTATTTTTCTTTATTTGGCTGTGTGCCAGGTGTGCGGCACTTACGTGTGATGTGGTGCCGGTAAGTCCGTTCTCGAGTGATGAAAGCTCACTGATGGACTAAGACACTGACGGATGCCCACCTCTGCAAAATAATGCTACACACAAAGCTAAACAGGAAATGTTACGGGAGGAGGGGCCTAGAAGATTACAAGTACTTTATTTTTTTTTTTACTGTGGATAAGTCTTGCATTTACAGATACTTCACAAACCCGGTCAACCTGAGGCTTGCTAAGGAATCCCTGATCAAGGAGGTGGCAAAGATGAAAGACAAGTAGGACTACCAGGCAAAAGAGGTAGCGGGACCAGAGCCGGTCAAAAAGGCACTATGTCAAGAAGCAAGCAGCTGCCTAGGCAGTATCCTAGATCTTGGAAAAATGTCAGTCAGAGGCCCAGCCTGTGAGAACCACATCAGCAGATGCGCAGGTGCAATTCTACCTCAGAGCATACCACCCCAAAATAATCCTCTACACATGCTAGATTGTTCCCCGCACTGGCTGCTGTTGCAACCACGTTTCTCTGTGCTCCCTACACCTTTGTGGACAGTGAGAGACCCTTCAGTACAGTGTCCAACATCTTTGGTGAGAAATGGAATTTGTCTCTCTCCTGGTAAGGTACAGTTGATCATTTTCCTTAAAAAAAAATCCACAACAAAAAAAAACATCCACCTCATTGTGAATGCTGAGACTGAGTAAGAATTAAGAGCTAATTTTGTTGTTGACACACCTTCATTTGATAACAACTGCCTTGCATTTTTTTTTGTTCATGTTTGGGTTTTATACTTGGATGTTATGGCAATAACTAAGATGGAAATTTTTTGTCTTTGTCAGAGATCAGTTGCTACAGCACTGAAGTGGGACTGAGGTTTCTGTTCAATACTAAACTCATTGGTCTATATTACACACTCCCTTGAAATAGGATTTGGTTCTCGTGATTTACGGTAATTTAAAGCTACCGAAGCTAAGCTTAATGCATTCATTGCCGAGGTATTGAATCGGAACAAAATTTGACACATTTGAACCAGTATACAAAATTTGACAATTATTGATCAGGTAATTATTAGAGATATAACGATTTCCAATCATTACGAAACAATATCACGATATGAACCTCCTGATATGATAATTATCAAGATATTGTGGGGAGGTTGGTGGGATAAAAAAAATCTCACAAAACTGTACAAAAACTTATAATGACGTAAAAGAAAAATAATAATAAAATTGGAAAAAAATAGCTCAATATTGTGTTTTTGGTCAAAAGAATAACAGTGACAAAGAAATAGTCTTGGCCAGTCCTTTCATTGTCATGTTTTCCTAATGGCTCAGCGATGCAAAATATCATGGTTTACAATGCTGTGTTCGGCTGAACCGGGCAAATGTAATGTTTTTTGTCATATTGCATATCGCGATATCACAATATTGCCATTATTGTTACATCACTAGTAATTATTAAAGATGGAGCTTGCAATCTTGAGAAAAGAAAACACCTATTGTCATATATGTTAAAACTGTGTGTATAACCTGACAGAATATCATTTAAATTATCTTTTGAAATTTCATCCCTCTCTGCCCACGGCTATCTAATTTATTATTTCTAAACTTATCACATCGTGACAAAACTAGCCAATCAGAGACTGTAGATACAGAAGGCATGACCCAATAGTCCGTCAATCATATTCCTACAGTAACAAACATGACAGAAAATTAAATCAAACCATCAAAGTGTGTTAAATATAGAAAATTACATGTACCTAAATTATTTTGTCATTGATTTACTGCTTCAAACGGACTGAAAGCTGAGTGAAGTAAGCTTGCTCATGTGTTTATGCATCCATCCATTCATTTTCTACACCACTTATCCTGTTCAGGGTTGAGAGAGAAGTTGGAACTCTACCAGCTACACGCGAGAGGCACATGGTCTGATTGGCAGTCAATGGCAGTCAACATATAGACAGACAATCATACACACCTATGGAAAATGTACTGTATAGCATTCAGTTAAGATGCCTCCTTTTGAACAAAGCTGGAGAAAACTCCCACATGCACGGAGAAAATAGGCCATTTCCATGCAGAGACGTTCCAAATGAAACTGACGAAACTTGACATCCTGACAGAGGCTGACAAGCTTAAACACTACTTGTTTAATTAAGTCGCGCTCAAAGCCTAAAGTATGCTTGTATTTAGAATCAAGCAAGAGACGTCTGCCCATTTGACACTAATTAAATAAGAAATTCCATCTAATGTTGTACTTTAAAACTAAAAAGAAAAAACACAACTATGGGAAGACTTACTCTGAAACTCAGTAATTGCAACCATGGTAATCCTTTATATCGTTTCTCTTCTACTACTGCCAGCTTTGCTTTTCAATGACAGAGTGCTTTCTTTTTCTAGTCTGACCTTTGAGTGCTGATTGTGTCATATAGCCGATGTGAGGTGAAGATTAACTAGAAGCGCACAGAGTCTCCCTCCAGTGAATAGTGATGTCACTATCAGACCTTCATTGAACGTTTATCCATCGTCTAGGGTTGTTGATCTGTTGCATCGTTGTAGCTGATAGCGTCTGATCACTCCGACAACTACACTAATAAGGAGTAGCTACTGGGGTCCACTAACGTAGCCTGTTTCTCGCTATTTGCTGGAATTCTTTACATATGTTTCATGTTAAACTGTCACCCTGAGAAAGATATCACTAGATAACATTACTAACATTTTAAGCCAGTGTGATAGCAAGCTAGCAACCAATCTTTACAGACTTACATTTAAAATTGCAGAGGTATAGGATAAGGGCAATGGGTGAGTTTAGGATACAGTCTACATGTCTACATGAACATGAACGTGTTCGGAAATCACTCTGATACCCGTGCACTACTCTAAGAGTGTGTGTGTTAGAAGGGACAGTGTGGTTCCCTCTTATTAATTTTCGAACGCAGCCTATGTTCTAAACCAGGGGTGTTAAACTCATATTTTGGCCGGGGCCACATCGTTGCTATGGTGTCCCTCGGAGGGCCATTATGACTGTGAATATATAATATAAATAGTATAGTATATATATACACAACAAATTGATGGATAGCAAGTTTTGAAATTAGAAGCCGGTAAGTAATTGTTTGTTCAAGTATTTTTTAATTTATTTTATAGGGGAGGATTGGTAACAAATAACACATTGCAGTATCTCATATCTCAGTGTTGTTAAAAATGAAAAGAATTTGCAAGAAACATGAAATTGCCACCCATGATTTGCCTTCGCGGGCCACATAAAATTAGGTTGCGGGCCGAATCTGGCCCCCGGGCCTTGAGTTTGACACCTGTGTTTTAAACCAATCAGTAGCTCATGCTTGAACTGGAATGTCTGACGCGCTGGCGCTCCGGGTCCCTGGTTGGAGCGCTGAGAGCACACACAGGCACTCTGTTTTTTGTACACGCCGAATAAGCTAACGGCACATTTCTCAATGTTCTTAATTTCCGAACGGTTGTAATGAAGCAATGCGTGCTCGGAAAACTTTCCTCAGCGTGGGTGCATTCAGAAATAAGAAATGCGCTGCTTCACTCAAATATGCCAGAAACTCAGAACGTTGTTCAAATGTCCCACATAGCAAAGGCATTTGGGCCAGATTTGGCATGAACCTGGCACAAGTGGCATTTAGCCGGCACTGGCATGTGAACCGAACATGGCCCAGGTCTGGCAAAGCAAAGGAGGCACTGTCTTGACTGGCAAACAAGATGCAGGCCAGTTGTTGAGTGAAGTATCTAGCCCAGAAATCAATTACTTTCCAGTATTTCCCCCCTATAGTCCGTTCCTTTTTTCGCCAATTTGATTGTATGTGTGTGCTACGTCCAGTCTCTCGTCATAAATAGGATCGCACTGTTTTCTTATTGGTTAATGCCAAAGAACCAATCGAAGGACATAGGACATGCCGCACTATGAAGCAAACAAACAAAAATTGTGACATGCCGGACCTTCGTTGTGGTAGTCGACGACCAATCGTTGAGTATGTCACACTTCACGGGCTACGATGCGTCAAGACAACTCAAAATCGGCTACAAGACACTACGTTTGTCTGCGACATGTCTTTCGGCCCAAAATCGGGCTACATTCGTGTATTGTGGCATCAGCATTAAAGTGTATATCATTTTGAGCTGGTTTTGAACAAGTTATTTTTGTGCTTTCATGTTACACTCTTGGAGAGTTTAGTATGAGACTGCTCTTAAAGTTCGTGTCTTCATTGGAAATGCTTGGACATGTAGCCTTCCACTGCTATAATTTGACTTTTCTGACATACGATTGAATTCTGGGGGCTGCTTACTAAGAAAAGAAGTCAACTTTTTATAAAGCTATATAATTATTTATTCAATGGAATTATTGGATTCTGTACCAACTTTTAGTGTTTTATGCCGTTAAATTACAGGTATCTTCTGTTCTTGTTAACGGGCTGATTTAACGGCCAATTTGCATGCTATTGCTGAATATTTATCAGTATTTTACCATTATTATAAAAAAAAAAACAGTAAAATATTCATGTAAATTCGCTGTAAAAGGGTCAATTGTCCAGCTCTGGGAACTACTATTTCACATGCTATAAGTCAAGCATGTCCAAAGTCCAGCCCGGGGGCCAAATGTGGACCATGTTTGAATTTCTACCGGCCCGCAGCCGGTGGCATGGAATTAATAATGAGTTGCCTAGCAGTAGTGTTGACCACAGTATAGAATACACACAAAAACAAACGATTTCCTATTTCAACATTAGATGGCAGCAGACCTGTGGCTGCACTCTCTGGTACTTTCGGAAGTACTTCCTTTGCTTTATACAGTATATTCTAATCACGTAGTACTGCCACTCCAACTCAATAGTCTTCATGTGACAAAGTGAAGCGATTTGTAACGTTCACTTGCTCCGTGGAGATGTCTCATCAAGCCAGAACTCATTTGATTAATACTGAACCGTTGCTTTTCATTGTATTATGAAATCTTGACTCAACTTTATGAATATTCCTTGCGACTTTATGGCTAATACGATGGCAACATCCAATAAGTCGGATGCACTGACATATCACTTCGAACGGTCCACCTGGTTCAATGGGTGTCTGCAGCAGGAATAAAAAGGAAAAAAAAAAAGAGAAGAAAATCTTTAGTTTAGATGTCCAAAGGGTTTGTGGCTCCCATGGTTTCTTTTTTGAAACGGGTTCATATGAGTCTTTGATTGTCAACCCAAATGTCATATGTCCCGCTTCACTTACCGTGCTGTGGTTCTGCCAGGGACAGTATAATGCTGCATTCAAGGAAGGTGGAAAGTTGGACTTTTCCTACCGCCGACCTGGATTAGTGCACTGGAACATTCTTTTGAACCGTGGTGTCTTAGTTGCAAAGTCGGAAAAAAAAAAGGACCTCAACTCCACCGACTGGCTTCAATCTGATGTCTATTGACAAGGGTGACAAAGACCATGAATGGCAAAACATAATTTACAAGATTTGAAAGATATTTATCTACTGTACATTTATTGTTACATGAATTTAGTTATTCAGAATAACGTTTTTTTATTTGATGAAATGCTTTTAAGATGGTATGTTCCTTAAGGAGGAAGGTTTGCTGGAGGTCGGAATGTGTTGTGATCAGAGCTGGGCAGTCCGTCCCTGGGCCGGACCGGCCGGATGCCCGTTTTTGGGGCGGAGGGGTGGGGGGTGACAAATTAAAAAAAATGCCTGGACTAAGCATGGCCGGAAGTTGATTTTAGTCCGGCCCACTAATCGGCCCTCATGCGTGTGACGTGCTCGCGAGGCGGCCAAAATTCATCTCAGCCTACTCGGTGAAAGGCTTCTTTTTAGGCCTCTTTCTACTCCCGCGTCTGCGCGAGCGACAACTGCTGTTATAGGGATTGTGGTATTGCCACCCCGCCCCCTCTTGTAATGGTATGCCCCAGTTGCAGGTGGGAGGCGCGGGTTACGTGCTGTGACGATAAGGAAATACAAACACGCTTGAGCGCACGTTGCTGTCTCACATGTTGCGATGACATACAGTTTCCCACACGGAGATGGATGCACCACGGAGCTCGTTGCTGCTGCTGCAAAGTAAACATTACTAAACAAGCTACTCACCCACGTTCCCCCTTAGCCGCCACCTTCAAGATCGTTTTCGCAATAAAATTAAATGCATCGTCTAGTCATCTCGGCCCCTTTATGGTTGTCGCTGGCACGATATCCATTGTTGTCGCTGTCTTTTTGAAGCGATGCCCCCCGACTTGTTTCAAAACAATTTGTGTCCACGAGTATATTCAGACGCTAGCACATCAAGGTGGAGTTCATGCACTTTTTCTGGCGTTCCCTACTTCCGGAAATACGCCATAGCAAACCTGCTTTGTGTAGTGGTTTGCTGGCACGCTTTTATTTTGAAGGCCGGGAAGGAGAGGAAGTGTGCAAAATAAATAAGTAACTTGACAGCGACTTATGGCCGTCAAATGGCCGCCCACATGATTATACAATACGACAAATCCAACCCCGGGGCTCGCAATAATCACGCAGTTGGGTAAGTACTACTGGCGCATTTGAAGGGTGTCCACAGCGGGTTCGAATAGTAAATTAGCCAGCTAATGATCTTTAAAAAGCCTCTGCCGTTAGCGTCTCTCCCGCAGCGACGTCAATCACGGATGCTTTTTTTTTGGGGGGGGGGGGGGGGGGCAGAATGGGGCGGGGGCCGACAATGTTTATGAATATGGCCGGAGGGTCGTGGCCGGAAGGGGTACCCAAGTCAAGGGTGGAGGGTCATGGCCGGACCGGCAAAAAATGGTCAAGTGCCCAGCTCTGGCTGTGATGAACCAGAACAACAAACCGGAATCAGCCATTTTTTTGTTGTTTACATTCACCTCAAATGCACACGGAACTAAAACAGTCTGGGTGGGATAAATCCAACTTCCAACCTTCCTTGAATGCAGCATAAAAGTGTAATGTACAAAAACTAAAAACGAAACTTGGACTGACGGGCTAACTGACAGACTGACCAACTGAATCTTACAATTCGGTTCATCGTGAAAAATGACGGACTGATGAATGACAGAGGGGTACCCAGGCCGCTGACGGATGACGAATGATGGACTAGCAAAATCTAGTAAAACTCCCACCTCTGCAAATAGCTACAGCTATAGTTTGTGTATCTGAGAGTTTGCATTGTCAAAATCTTAAAAATGAAAGACAAAGTCATTTTGTTTCGCCTTTTATTTAGACATACAGCAAGACTGAAGAGCATCGTCATCATTATCATCATAATGAGTGCGCTTATTGATGATAAGCAGGTTTCACCTCAGTAGTCTCAGTGTTTTGGCAGTGAAATTCCTCATTAGCAAGTGGTGTTAAAGAGCATACATATGTACTGTATATTCATTCCAAACAATATTTTATCATACAAAATACAGTGATGAGTTCTAAAGCATCTGGAAAAAAGACATTTGAATACATTCACTTTATTGCAATGTTTTCTGAAAGCAAGCATATTGTCTCTCCTTTTTTTTTTTCTTTAATCATTTGCATAGTTTAAGCAGTTTGTAGATGTTTCCCTCAAAGTAGGAGTTGTAATACATAATAGAAAGAAAACCAAATGGATTCTCAAAATACCATACAAACTGGCCAATTGTTATTTAACAACTGGACCACAATACAAACTGTCTGTTTTCAGCCGCGAATGTGACATATACTACCAATATTGAAAACCACTTGCTGGCTGAAATCATCTTGACACGTCAGATTCCATTTATTGAAAAATATCAATCTACAGTATATTCAATCCAAAAGAGCAACAAACTCAAAACAAATCTTTTGTTGATGAAAAGTGTAAAAATTACATCTTCTTATTGTCTTTCCATGCATCTAAAAATATAAGTACTGCCGCTTTTAGGCATATTCCCTTTCTTAAAAAAATGAAAAAGAAAAAATATAGATAATCTAATAAATCTTTGTTTTGTTTTTGCTAAGTGAGGATCTTAACTGCTTTCGGCATAAAATTAATTTCCCCTAATTTTTGTAACATTTTCATGAAATCTGGTTTTACAAAGACAGGCCACTTGGACACTGAGGTGCATAAAGTAAAATAAAAATGTTATGGTTGCGATGCACAACACGAAAGAGGGGCATGTTTAAAAGATTACATTTAGTTAATTTGACCACTGATTTATCCAGCTTTTAAAAAGGTGATTTTGAGAGATTCACTTGATTGAATCATCCACATGGCTGTAAAGTCATGCCCTCACACATCTGCAATTAAGTAGCAGTTTGACACAAAAAAACATTTAATTGAAAATTGCATTTGAAATGTGAGTACATCTTTAAAGAATTCCAACCCCAAAATGACTGAAATTGATTTGTTTCAGTTGAACCGCTTAAAGCTATAAACTGACAAAAACATAAGTGCCACAGTAAATAGAAATAAACTCCAAAAATGTACAACTATACATCATTCCTACTTATTTATAGTTATATTAGACCAGTTAGTTTTCATACACATGTATTGATTCAATTAAAATCAAGGAACCAATCAAATTATGCTGGTCATTTTGGAGTCCAGGATTATTGGCACAAAATGTATCTTTCAAAATAAAAAATAAAAAAATCCACCTACGTAGTTACTCATGGCATGTAAATTATCATGACACCATACCAATGTCACCATACCAATCAAAAATGTACCAAATGCTCACACGTTTTAGACGATATGGCACTGCATGTTTGCATGAAATGTAACCATTTTCTTATGAGACAGTATTTTGTAGATACTGTATTTCCTCCTACCTAACTCGCACAGACAGTTTTAGAGTTCCACTTCTAAGGTCACTTCTATTTCCACTGAACGTGTGTAGCTTACTACTTTTAAACAAATATCCAGTATTCTAAACGTATATGTGTAGACAATCATTGGGTTAATTTCTTGAGCAGTATTATATGTATGTACAATATGTTTTAATAAATGTATGGATGCACATAGCCAGCTGACTAATTTTTATTTTTTTTGGGGCATTAAATATTGCCTTAATCTTGTCCTTTTGCCTCATTAAGATTTGGCTTGCTCTATCCCCACCAAAAATGGGAATGATGACCATGGACATTTTTTGGGGGGGGGTTTGGGACGGACTTGTGGTCTAATGTATATGTATTTGTTACAGATAGCCTAACTGTTTCGTTCCCTTGCCCTTTTTTGAATGATTTATGGCCCAAACAGACATGCAACTGTTTTGTCAAGGAGAAAAAAAACATAGCGTCATTGTGAATATTTGTGCAGCCCCATTCTACTATCCAAGTCAGTGCTACAGGAAAACATGTTGCTTGGACAAATGTATGTTTAACATCTTTGGGTCTGTGGCTATAAATAATAAATTATTATTACTATTAAGATTATAATGACAGGATTGGAATGAATCAGGTATCACCAGAGTTCAGGAGAGAATGCTATTTTTCACAATAACTAAAAAGCTTTTTGTGCGGTCAGTAGTCAATGTTCCTATGGCTGTCAATGTGGTTAAATGCCCAACCTCTAATGAAACTCATTGAGTGTGGTGTTTCATTGTGGGTGTCAGGTGTCATTGAACACTTTAAAATCTTGAACAGATTATTATTATCTTGCTTAATGTAAATAGCTGAAGAATCCAAGAATAGTTTGGTAACTTTCTTTCATTCGCACTCCATCAGTAATCTCTATTTTGTCCTGAGCTACATTGTGTTGACATACGGTATTACACATTTTGAAGCACGACATATATTACACTTTAGAGCTCATGTACTGCCCCAGGGAACATACAATATACTATATACTGGCCATTGGTTTGGAGGTCAAGAATATGATGACTTGAATGTTGGGGTGTCGTTCTTTAAGTCTGTGTAAATTCATTTGAAGTAGAGATGCTCAATTTCCTCAAAGCTATGTTGGACAGCTTGCCATGCTTTCGTTGGTTCGGGTGCATAAAAAAAGTTCATGTCACTTTGTTTGAGGTAATCTTCATCGGCAATTTCACACAGTAAGTCCTCAAAAAGATGCTCCATCAAACTTGACAGCAGACAGGGCTTGAGCTGTAGGGTGAAAGAGGGTTAGGGAACAAACATGACGGACTTAAAAAAGAGACACAGGCTTTTATAATATAAGTTACACAAACGCCCATTCCAGTGAAGAGGGATGTTGTGTAAAACATAATTATCAAGCGAATACAATGACTTGCAAATCCTTTTCAACCTATACTCAATTGAATACACAACAAAGACATGATATTTAATGTTCAAAGTGATCAACACCCGTCGGAACCCGTACGAAAGGTACCGGCAAGTGTTGAAGCAAGATATGCTGCCATCCATGCAAGATCTTTTTCAGGGACGTCTCTGATTTTATCAGCAAGACAATGCCGAAGGCACATTCTGCTGAACAACAGCATGGTTTTGTATAAGAGTGCAAGTACTAGACTAGCCTGCCAGCCTCCCATTGAAGATGTGTGCCACATAATATGACAACAGAGACCTTGGACTGTTGAGCAACTGAAGTTGGAAATCAAGCAAAAAAGGGAAAGAATTCCACCAGGCTTCAACAATTAGTGGCCTCGGGTCCCAAATGCTAATTGAGTTGTTGTTAGAAAGAAAGGGAAAGTAACACAGGGTTAAAAGTGCCCCTGTTCTGTGCCGGCATGCCCATTAGGCGAGACAGGCAGATGCTAAGGCCGCCATGGACTCGAGGGGCCGCCGAAAATCGGTGAAAACTCACCTTCAATATAATTTGATTCAAATCAATTATTACTATCAACACTTAATTTTAAATCAAAAGGAAATAAGACATACCGGTAACTGAAATTTATATAAACAATTATATAAGAATAGAGGAGCAAGGTGAAATAATTTGAAATCAGCAATCCTGCCCTGGCAGAGCAGTGGCTGACTCACCTGCGTTGAATTAACTCTTGAGTGCCTGCCTTAGTTACTGTACGTTTCAAGATTCATGACGGTGGTAGCTGCACTTTAATTGGTCTACGAAAATAAAATGATTCCACGATTTCTTAACAAAAATCAAAGTAATCTAATTTTGACTTCAATATTTCATATAAAAGGTCAACAACAATATGTAATTTTTTTTTTAACATTTAACATTGGGGCCGGGATGGCCATGTTTTCACTAACAAGTTCATTTTATATATTTTTTGATCAGGAAAATGAAAAGAGGTGCCATTTTCTATTTTATCCATTCATTTTGGAGAAATTAGGAAATAAGTGACTCCATGAATAACGCCCCTTGATAGTGAGCACAATGGCCGCGCCCCCTACTGTTCTATCCTTGTTCGGCCGGAGTCACGCGAGGAACCGATTCCAAACTCCATTCCATTTCCATTGGAAATCATGTCATGTCATGTCATGTCATTTTCCAAACCGCTTATCCTACACAGGGTCGCGGTGAGTTGCTGGAGCCTATCCCAGCCGTCAATGGGCGAAGGCAGACTACACCCCGAACTGGTCGCCAGCCAGTCGCAGGGTACACATAGACACTGTCACTGAGCGGGAATCGATCCCACGCTGCCCGCACACAACTCAGGCGTGTGTACCACTACACTATCAGTGGACCATTGGAAATCATTGTACTTTTATTGCTTAACAACGTCCAAAAACGGCGATCAATTGGCACCAAAATTTATGTGGACATCTTTACTAATGCCCACTTCAACATATCATCATATAAGGTTGTTATAGAAATTGTAAATGTGTGTATTATGTTACTGTTACACTTATTTACAGTAAGACATTTCCTGGTGTTGTTTTTGTAGATTTGTCGATGTCCTAAATATAATTTTAAATACAAATGCGAAGTCACTTAAAGCACATCATTACCAGGTGACTAATGTAACGAGTGAAACTTCTTGATGAGCTGCCAGACTACTGAATGCTAAAATAAAAAGAGACAAAAGATAACACTGCTTGACCATTAAATAAAATCTAGATGAAATTGTCTGTGGTTGAATTAATCTCTTTCAAGTAGGGAAGCTACGCATAGCTACAGTAACATGAACCCTAACCCTGAACATGAATAGCTAACATACCTTAAAATGTAAAGCAATGCCTAATTTTAATGGCATACACTCCCTCCTCCGGCTGATTGGTATACTGCTTGTTCTCTGAGGGGGGAGGGGCACATTTATTGATGTGACCCTAGGGAACTTTGTAAACATGTCAAAATGACCACAATTGCCAGTGAAGAATGGAAGAAAGAGAGTTCAAGTTGTTGCTTCTTTTGCTTTGTCCAATGAGGCACCACAGCCGCTTGCATTTGTTTGACAGTTACAGACGAGTCATGAAATAAAGAAAAAATGTTCCATTTTATATTCTAAATTGTGTGACATTATCTTATAAAGCGAAGGCAATGTTAAAATTCGGATTTATTTTTTGTAAGCGTGTAAATTGCCGATGGAGGAGCGCGCCATATCAAATCTTGCCAAGGGCGCCACATTGACTAGGGCAAGTCCCCTGCTCAACATTTTGGAACGTGTTGCATTTATCAAAATGAGTGGGTATTTGAAAAAGAACCACTAACAATAAATTAAATATCTTGTCTTGGTAGTGTATTTAATTGAATATACACCTGATAAAATGATTTGCCTATCATTGTATTCTGATTTTATTTATGTTTTACACAACATCCCAACATCATTGAAATTGGGGTCTATACATAAAATCCACTGCTAGCTGTATGCTAAATGATATTCAATGAATGCAAAAGAAAGTGAAAGTGGCAAAGTGCATCTATTCATTTTTTTTTTTAATTGTTTAACTTCTTCAGCCAGTAAAAAAGTGAACCAAGCTGTGAGAGGAAACAGGGCTGAACAAAGGTTGGGTGTGGTGAGCAGTCACTTACCTGGTCCTATTCAGGCATTCAATATGAGGAGGTGGGGAAGTCAGCAGAGGAAGGGGGAGGATGCAGGCTGGTTGGGGAAGTGGGGGGATCTGGGGCACACTGGGCTGAAGTGAAATGAAGGTAGGTATAAAAAGAAAGACAGTGCAACGCAAAACATCGTATCAGCAAATCAAAAAGAGGAGTCCTCTTGAGTGTAGCTAAAAATTGATTTTTCTGCCTTATTGCAACATGCAAACACACATCAACATCCTCTGGGTTGTGCCTGTTAATATGTTGGGTTCGTGAATCTGTTTAAAACAATTTTCATGCTCTTTTACAACTCGTTCAATGTCAATGAATTGACATTGAATGAGTTTAATATTCAATTGAATATGCGTCCAGCAACTACTGCTTTGACACAAATTACTGACCACTATCACCAGGTCTGAGGCTATCACACCAAAATTGCCGCACTGATCTCTTTAAAATGTAGTGAGGTTGAAAGGTCTACTTGCTGCAGTAAAGTAGGAGCAGCACTACATCAGTATCTGGAACAAGTGTAACAATGTAATGATTGAAACGTCATATTCGATTGGTAGAGCAGCATGTTCAAGAACTTGTCATAGCTCCATTAGAAGGCACTTTGTGGGAAAACATCTAGATAAGTTCTTCTAAACAAGTATAACAGAATGGTGCAGATAAATGTGTAAAAGTGGCTAATGACAATACTTTTTATCAGCCAAGTGTATGTATGTTAGAATTACTACAACTCTTTATGCAGTGCCAACTCCGACCTTCCAGCTACCCATAACTTAGTTTATACAAATGAAACTTTAAGGAGCTTCTTTTACAAGTTTTGTATTTTTTGAAAACAAAATGAATTACAACAGCGGTGTGCAGAGGGCGGAGCAAACGAGACGCCCTCATTGGGCATTCAAATTAGAGGGGCATCCAATCTTTGTGTAAACCAAGATAGAGACTTTGTAATTTCAGTGCTTGAAGTGGAAGTCAATCCAAACATATTTTTTTCAAGAATTATAGGGCCCAGCCGGCCCTACTAGTTGAAACACGGCATTCTGATTAATTAATATATTAATATAAGTTAAGCAGCAACATGCACTCGTTTTTAGCCTCCTCGCGGGGCAGCCATTTTGTCTTCTGTCGATTGAAAATGACATCACCAAAGGACCAATCACGGCTGACCTGTTTTCAGAATCTGAGCCGTGATTGGTTGTTGTGAACAGTTGTGATGTCATTTTCAGTCGACAGAAGACAAAATGGCCGCCCCCAGAGATGGCTAAAAATGAGTGAATTAACACTTATTCCACAAATTCAATATTTATCAGGATGCCCTGTTTCAACTAGTGGGCTTGCATAGAACATATTCTTGAAAAAAATATGTTTGGGTTGACTTCCCATTTTAAGAAACTAATAAACTTGGTTGATTGATCATTAAAGCGAACGTCAACACAAAGATATATTTTTCAAGAATATGTTCTATGCAGGGCGGCACGGTGGTCGACTGGTTAGCACGTCCGCCTCACAGTTCAGAGGCCGTGGGTTTGATCCCGGCTCCGGCCTCCCTGTGTGGAGTTTGCATGTTCTCCCCGTGCCTGCGTGGGTTTTCTCCGGGTTCTCCGGTTTCCTCACACATTCCAAAAACATGCATGGTAAGTTGATTGGACTCTCTAAATTGCCCCTAGGTGTGATTGTGAGTGTGGTTGTTTGTTTGTATCTGTGTGCCCTGCGTTTGGCTGGCAACCAATTCAGGGTGTCCCCCGCCTACTGCTCGAAGACAGCTGGGATAGGCTCCAGCACGCCCCGCGACCCTTGTGAGGATAAGCGGTATCGATAATGGATGGATGGATGGATGGATATTCTATGCAGGCCCATTAGTTGAAACAAGAGATTTTGATAAATATTGCATTTGTGGAATAAGAGGTAATCCACCTGTTTTTAGCCATCTCTGGGGCGGCCATTTTGTCACTTCTGTCAACTGAAAATGACATCATAGTGTCTCAGGGCTCAGGTAACAAACAATCACAGCTGACCTGTTTTCTGAAGCTGAGCCATGATTGTTTGTTATCTGAGCCCCGAGACACTGTGATGTCATTTTAAGTCAACAGAAGTGACAAAGTGAGATGGCGAAAAGCGGGTGGATTTTGCTGCTTAACTCATATTCCACAAAACCCAATATTAATCAGAATGCCTTGTTCAACTAGCCTGCACAGAACATATTCTGGAAAAAAATGTTTGGGTTTACTTCCCATTTAAATGTAATATTGTGTTAATTTCATGTTTCATCTTTGTTTTTAAAATAAAATGGTGTTCCTTTCTCATAAATATTCCCTTTACAGCCGTGAAAAGACGAAAATGTTAGATTAAAACTAGAAAGATTTGAATTTATCTGTAAATGGCACAAGATGGCAGCAAATAATTTATCAATTAGGCAAGGCAAGATAGTAGTGTGTGTGTGTGTGTGGGGGGGTTCTGGTGGGGTTGGTTTTTGAGACGACGAGGTTGGTTGCATGGAGTTGGGTGGTGGTAGTGTGTGGGGTATGTGTCGGGGGGGGGGGGCGTTTGTTGTAGGTGTTTGGGTGGGCGGCATGAAATAACACATTTGGCCCCGTGCATCAAATGACCTTCGCACGCTCCTATTTACAGAAACACCACAGCAAATGTCACCTTCGCAATAGGTTTATGGAGACGAAACACAAAGACTGGTTAATGTCCTCACCCGAGAGCAGGCGGCTGCGACGAGAGGCTTCAGCAGCCAGAGCACAGGAGATCTCAATGCGCTTCTCCTGCTCCTGCAATTGCTGCTGAGAATTAGCTGGTGCTCCACCCTCAACAGGGCCATCCAGGGCAGGAACAACATTTTGCAGACTGACATTAGGTGAGCAAAGTGAGAACAAAAACACCAAGGTGAGAGAGAACTCAAATGACACTCAAATGTTTTTTTATTTATACTGTACATTTTTTTTGGTGTGCTAAATTGCTAAAACCAACAGAATGGAATCATTTCTTCTCCTCTATTTACTGTTCTATCAGCAATGAACCAAGTTTAAGCAGGTAAAGTTATTTTCATACTGTAATTGTTAACTCATTCTTGGGCTTTGATTGCGCAACAGAAAGTATTTCTGTCATGGGAAGTAAAAGCATGTGGACATGGTGTTAAATTATTGTGGGAATTTCAAATAGGTGGTTTAAATTCTGTTATGAACATACTTGGATTTGGCAATCAGGCTCTTAATCCGCTCAAGTTTCTTCTGCTTTTCCTTCTGCTCCTCGGGGCTCAGAGGGGTGTCATCTTCCATATCCATGTAGCGCTCTGGGATAATCACCTTGTCTGGAGCCATTAGCTAGGAGTTACAATGTATTATTTCATTATAAAAGGACTGTCTTATAATTGCACTGCATTTTAGACAAATGCACTGTACATCAAAGTAAAAATAAAATAATTAATCGGGGAAATAAGTGCGTGCTTGTATGTGTAAATGTATGTATGTATGTGCTTAATTCGTTACATGACTCAATTTGTCACACAAAGCGTTTGTAAATCAAGGTAACTTTTCCCATTGAAATGAAGGCAAATCAAATTAATCCATTCCAGCCCCCTAATTATTATACTGTATTTACAGTTTATAACATACAGTACATATATTTTTCAAATTTTATTCTGTGTATGTGGTTGAAAATATAACAATAAGTGAAAATGTACTGCTGCTTAACTCATAAGTGTTTATCTTGCCTTCCAAAATAACAATTTCATTCAGATGTTTTTTTTCCTTTTGTCTGTATTTTCATAATAGTTTTTGGGGTTTTAGGATTTATGTGTGTGTGTGTGGGGGGGGGGGCATGTGTATAGTGGAAGAAAATGAGATGGTTGGATATATATTTTTTATTTACTGATTGCATGATGAATGAACGTCAAGTACTAAAACGCATTAAGTCATGCAGAAAGAGACATTTTAAAGATACATTTTGGATGAGAGAGTTTTTATGTTATTTTTGTTGTCATTTGCAGTGTGGTATGATGCATTATGTTGAGAAGTGTTTCTCATATAGTAGGTAAAAAAAGACCCTGTATTGTCACATCAAGTATTTTTATGATAAAAAAAATGTACCTCAATTAGTGAAGAAAGAAAATAGGTGATTACCTCTTTGTTAATGTCCAGGTCATAATGTTCTGGTTCAACCTGTAACCGTCTCAAACGGGCAATCTCCTCACGAGGTGACTCCAGTCCCTGTCCCCTGACTGCTACTTCCAAGTCATTGATGTCAATTTCATGAGCTGTGAGCCGCCGTCGAATCTGCACACATTATCATTTACTGTTATTGCTCATCTTATTGCTTTTACTTTCAGTTAACAACCCAATAAATGATTCAACCAGCTCTCCCTTTTTCACAGTAGAACATTAGTACTGTTTGGAAGGCATAATCAGCATCTGCAGCCTCTGGCACACTGAAACTGTTGACAGTTATTTTGGCCTGTTCATGGAGCGAAATGCTCCAGCTGTCTCAGTTTTAAAGGGCGACTTCTTCAGACTGCATATTTCTGCTCCTTTCACAGAGGTCCAATGGAATTCTGATCAGGGCTCTTCAGAATAGTTCAATTTTTTGTTCTTAAATGTTCTTGGGTATTTTTAACCAATGTGTTTTGGGTCATTACCCCGTTTGAGGACTTATGACCTGCAGATAAGAGCAAGAATTCTGACACTGAGCAGCACATTTTGCTCCACAGTGCTTTGATAGTCATGAGATTCCATTGTACCCTGCGCATTGCTCTGGCTTTGGGAGGGATCCTTCTATCTCTAAAATCAGCACTTTCCAGGAAACCAACTTTTTTAACATTTGTATCCTCAAAAAGAGCAAGCCACTTTCATTTAGATTGGCCAACAATGGGTAAAAAAAAAATCTGTATTTAAAAAAATAGCACACACAAACTTGAGTGGACTAACCAATCACATCGATTTGTGGAAAAATATTAAATATTGACAAAGCCGGTTTCAGCAACATATTAAAGATACCCTGTACCAGGTACAGCAAAGCAGTCCAAGAACATAACGAGATTCCTCAACATTTCACAGTAAGTAGGGCACTTGTTACTGTACACATGGCACAGGCAAAATTGTTGTCAATACCACTTTGTAGCTCGCTGGAGACTGGCCGCCTGAGAGATTAAGACTCCTCCTTTTGTCTCGTACAGAACTGCTCTGGTTGCGTCGGATCCTTTCGTTTTGTTCCTCCACACTCATCTTGGACCTAAGCTCAGCTGGAAACACTGCACTTTTTGGACGCTCCTGTGTCAAAGATGCAGAGAGAGAAAGACATTGAGAGCTATACATAAATTTTGGTATCCCAAAACTCATAATTATCTTGAATGCCTAAATGCCAAAGCGAGTGATGGACTCAGAAAGTATTTAGACTATTAGAATAATGTCAGGTTTTATTTGGTATCTTAATGTTAAGATTATATTCATTTTAACATTAATAAATATAAAAATCCACTCAATTGTAAAAAGGGAAAAATGCAATAATAACTCACATACTACCCTCCAAATAATTTAAACAGTGAAGCTTTTTATTTTCTTTCGCTATGGACTGAAAACATTTGTGTCTGACAAGCGCGGTGAGACCGAGAAGCCCCATCTGACCCAGCTGTCCACTCATGGAGCCCGTCACCCTGTCAGCCAAGCATTGAGTTTGCCACGCCCTACCTCCACCTCCACTTAAAAATGAAAACCAAAAAAAAAAGACTTTGTTCAATCTCTCTGTGCTCCTGTGGTTCTAGACCTGCTCCATATGCAACGTGTTTTGACATAAATTGTTTAGTGAATTGGCGAATTAATTGAATTTAATTGAAATAGCATACAAAGGGGCGGCACGGTGGTCGACTGGTTAGCACGTCCGCCTCACAGTTCAGAGGTTGCGGGTTCGATCCCGTCCCCGGCCTCCCTGTGTGGAGTTTGCATGTTCTCCCCGTGCCTGCGTGGGTTTTCTCCGGGCACTCCGGTTTCCTCCCACATTCCAAAAACATGCATGGTAAGTTGATTGGATACTCTAAATTGCCCCTAGGTGTGATTGTGAGTGCGGATGTTTGTCTCTGTGTGCCCTGCGATTGGCTGGCAACCAGTTCAGGGTGTCCCCCGCCTACTGCCCAAAGACAGCTGGGATAGGCTCCAGCACGCCCCGCGACCCTTGTGAGGAGAAGCGGTACAGATAATGGATGGATGGATAGCATACAAAAGAAGGGGAGAGTGACATGCTTTCCCACCTAAAGATAAATCACTCCGGGGACCTCAGAGTGGACATCATGGAGGGACTTGGGTGATGTAACAATATCCAAACGTCACAATATGATATTATCAAGATATTGTAGGGAGGTTAGCGATATATATATAAAAAAATCACCATACTACATAAAAACTCACAATATTATTATAACATATTAAGAGTAGTAACAAAGAAATAGGCTTGACCAATCATTTTATTGTCACGTGTTCCTATTGGCTCAGCGGCATAAAGTATCATGATCTATGTAGTTCACAAGGCTGTATTCGACTGAAGCCAAAAGGAATGTTTTTCGACTTAGATGTGCTGATTTTAATATCGTAACATGACGACGACGATTTTAATCAACGTTATCGTTACATCCCTAGTAGTACTGCAGTGCTTATTAGGGATGGGACGAGACAAAAATCCCACGAGACGAGATGTCTCATGAGATTGAGTCCGCGAGAACGAGGTGAGATGAGATTTTTGCTAAATTTTGAATATAAAAAAATACCTAATGTAATTTTTTCAGTTTTCAAAATGTTTTTTATCGAACAGACTGCAAGAAAATTAATCATCTAGCTCTAAAGTGCAAATGCAAACAGGAGTCACTTTCGTTACATGCTCTCAAATATTGCTGCAATAACAGCTAAAGCTGACATCTTTCCTCTTACTGAATACTTTGACAAAATCCAACTGTGCTCGTGGGGCAGTAACTCAATTGTATATAGTGTTTTATGTAATTAATTGACTTTATTTATTTATATTTTTATCATTAATCATCACAGTTCAGAGGTCGTGGGTTCGATCCCGGCTCCGGCCTCCCTGTGTGGAGTTTGCATGTTCTCCCCGTGCCTGCGTGGGTTTTCTCCGGGTACTCCGGTTTCCTCACACATTCCAAAAACATGCATGGTAAGTTGATTGGACTCTCTAAAATTGCCCCTAGGTGTGATTGTGAGTGAGGATGTTTGTCTCTGTGTGCCCTGCGATTGGCTGGCAACCAATTCAGGGTGTCCCCCGCCTACTGCCCGAAAACAGCTGGGATAGGCTCCCCTTTTGAGGGTGGCCGCGACCCTTGTGAGAATAAGCGGTATCGATAATGGATGGATATTTGTTAATATTTATTGATATATTTATTAATAGATGTATCACTGCCTCTGATTGTTTTTTTGTTTATTGTATTGTTTTTCAAATGCTTTGTTACAGCTCTAGCTGTTATGAAATGTGCTATATAAATAAAATTGTATTGTATTGTAGAGTTCAACTTGTTTCTCAGTCGATCTTCAACAAGATTTCTGCAACTCGTCGTATTTCCGGGCTCCTCAGAGCTGCAGATACGGCACCCCACTGCTCTAGATCGCGAGCCATCATGTCCAAAGAGTTGTTCTAGCGCGTGGTTACGTCCATAATTAGTTTGTGCGCGGGCAGCTCGAGCTGTCTTTATTTAGATGTCAAAAGTGCTGCTGCTGTTGAGCATCGGTGAAAAAAAGAAACTATACGCTTGACACGTCTAAACAAACATGATACGCGGCCAACTTTGGACCAGCTCCACTAGCGTTGCGTTCATTGCCTGCACGATAAGCATTTAATGTGTGGCTCAAAGCCAGCCTCACATATCGCCACATCCATGTTGCGAGCGTTGTCGGTCACAACAGTGACTCCGTGATTTGGCCTCGGAAGTTCCCATTCAGTGACAGCTCCTTTTAGGACATCGGCTATATTCACCCTCGTAGCATGAGATCTCGTCCCATCCCTAGTGCTTATCCATTCGCAAGCAAGTCGAGGTGGACAAGGGTGAGCTCACATTGTAACCTACTGACATAATAATGAACAGGTTTTTATTGGTTCTCCATCTTATTATTTTCTCAACTGACCTCTCATGGTATTTACGTGAAGATAAAAACTCATAGCCTTGAGCCCCAAAACATATTAGTCCTTCCCCTACTGTATTGTTCCCAACTGAAGCCATGGATAGAGTTACACATGACAGAATGTATTTGAAGCTTTAAGCAAGACAAAGCTTGACTTTCTGTGAGTGTTGGTTGACATACCCGATAAATCCCATTAGGCATTCTCCCATTATGAGGGGTAACACCAGCAGGCCAGATAGGTGAATCGTCAGCAGGCGACTTGGTTCTTGGAGGGACAATACCAACTGAAAGCAAGATGAGATTTGGTCACAACCATGGGAAAAGAGATTATGTGCTTCTCAAAGCATGATAGTCTCATGCATGACAAAGCATAATTCTTGTGCATTTGGATTTTTTCTTTCATCTGGCATTCAACCATTCCAGAGGGTATGTTAGCAGTGTAATCCCATGTGTTACTCTGTACCAACCACTGGATAATAATCATCAGCTGAGTTACACTCAGTAGTTTGGGTTATCACATGAAAACCTCAATTGAAAGATTGTTCTTGTACCTTTATTCATGCTGCATTGCCTTTCCGGGCCTTGGTCTTGTGGCTCACTCATATTGTTCTGATCTCCAAACTTAATCTGTAAGAGAAAAGATAGTTATACTATACCTAAACAGATTTAAACATGTCTTCTAGATTAGAACATGTAAAAATCTGCTTGCAAATTCTTAAGATTTTGATTCTTTTCTCTTGTATTTCTTTTCAT
This sequence comes from Filicampus tigris, assembly GCF_054856515.1. NCBI lineage: Eukaryota > Metazoa > Chordata > Actinopteri > Syngnathiformes > Syngnathidae > Filicampus > Filicampus tigris. Next base: position 3,777,328 of record NC_141225.1, on the reverse strand, counting down.
CAAATATCTACAATATACTTTAATGGCACCAGTAACGCATTACTTGCACAATATTAGCCTGATCACACCAGCTCAGGTAGATTCTTTCAAAATCTTTCAAAAACAATAACATCATGGTTTACAGTAAGTACTGCCTTAATTGCATTGTTAGTACAAATTAAATGTTTCTGTACAAAGGTATCCATTAGGTGTTGGTGAGCAATGAATATGCCACTTGTGCTCCACATATTTCATCACCAGGAAGTAGATCCCTCACTCCAATCATGGAGAGCCTGCATATGAATTTGGAGTGTATTGCATTTGAAATACAAATGAAATGCGCATACAGTATATGATTAGAATGGTTTAACATTGTTCCAGCATGATGTAATTAGTGATCAGCAACAAGTGTTTTGGGTATTATACTGACACCAAAGGGCAGAGCTGGGCAGTCCGTCCCTGGGCCGGACCGGTCGGACCCGCCGGCCCGGCCGGATGACTATTTTTGGGGCGGGGGGTGGTGGCTGACAAATTTTTTAAAATGGCTGGACTAAATAAGCATGGCCGGAAGTGGATTTTAGTCCGGCCCACTAATTGGCCCTCGTGCGTTTGACGTGGTCGCGAGGCATACAAATTTCATCTGAGCCTACTTGTGAAAGGCTTCTTTTTAGGCTTCGTTCTACTCACGCATCGGCGCGAGCGACAACTGTGGCATTACCGACGCATTGGGCTATTGGCGACAGATCTGCGACACATGCCACGCACACATCAGGAATTGTTGCTCCTCTGATCGGTCCATTATGTCACATGTTGTGATGACATACAGTTTCCCACGCGGAGAGGAGAAAGAGGATGCAGCACGCAGCTCGTTGCTGCTGCACAGCAAACTAGTTTGGCAAGGAAATTAAATGCATTGTCTAGTCATCTTGGTCCCTTTATGGTTGTAGCAGGCACGATATCCATTGTTGTCGCTGTCTTTTTGAAGTGACGCCGACCGACTTGGAACTCAATTGTTTCAAAACAAGTTGTGTCCGGGAGTATATTAAGCTGCGCGCAGCACTCAAGTATGACGCTGGCACATTAAGGTAGAGTTCATGCACTTCATCTGGCGTCTTCTACTTCCGGAAATATGCCGTAGCAAACATGCTGTGTAGTGGTTTGATGGTATGCTTTTATTTTGAAGGCCTTGTAGGAGGGGAAGTGTGCAAAATAAATAAGTAACTTGTTGACTGCGACTTCTGGCCGTCTGTTGGACCCAAATAATTATACAATACGACAAAACCAACCCCGGGGCTCGCAATGGAAGTAAGCGCACGCAGTTGGGTGAGTAGTAAAGAGCTAGTAGTGCATTTTGAAGCGTGTCCACAGTGGGTTTAAATAGTAAATTAGCTAGCTAATGATCCTTAAAAAGCCTCTGCCGTTAGCATCTCTCCCGCAGCGGCGTCAATCACGGACCCTTTTTTTTTTGTGCCGAGGGGCGGAACGGGGCGGGGGTTGATAATTTTTATGAATAATGGCGGGGGGTCGCGGCCGGAAGGGTACCCGGGTCAAGAGTGGAGGGTCGCGGCCGGACCGGCAAAAAAGGGTCAAGTTCCCAGCTCTACGCTATAATAGTAAGAAACAGGTTAAACCTACAGAACGTGGTGTCAGGTTAAAATGGATGGATTAAAAAAAATGATACCGGACAACATTTAAGGGTGGGGCACAGCAGAGGCCGAATCTACAAAATACCTTTCTGATGTGAGAATCTTCAACATCAAAGTAACCATCATCGATGCCCAAGCTGCGTAGCCAGATGGTGCTGTCGAAGGGCAAGGGGGGAATAGAGGGGGGAAAGGTAGTGGAAGATTCCAAAGGGAAATACGACTTGGGGAGGGGGGGCCTTGGGGGTGCACTTTCCTAGATCACCAGAAGCCCAGGGCATAGCAAGGAAGAAAGGAAGGAAAAAATAGAAAGGGTTGAAGCAAGAGAATTCTGCGCATCAAAGGGAGTGATAACAAGCCAGCTAAATGCAGAGTAGAAAGGAGTAAGGAAACAAGTGTGTTCCAAGGGATCATTGGGGTCATTCCCTCATAGCAATGGAAAACGTGACCTTGAATTCCTATTAGTTTCTAATGGTGTGTAATCAGGGTCTGCAAGACCTTTCTGCAGGCCAAAACTCTAACAAAAGCAGTGACCTACATTTGCAACTTAATTGAAATTTTATCTCTATCTATCTATCTATCTATCTATCTATCTATCTATCTATCTATCTATCTATCTATCTATCTATCTATCTATCTATCTATTTGCATTCATTCTGTTATCCTCATTTAATTGCCATTTTCTTGGCTGCCCAGCTTCCAATAGGATGTATGTTAGATTATATTTTGTCCTATCAGAGCTCATCCTCGATGTCAAGGGTATCAAACTCATTTTTGTCACAGGCCGCATTGTAGTTACAGTTTCCCTTGGAGGGCCATGATGACTGGGAAACCATATAAATCACTTCTGTACATTATTACATATACAGTACACAACAAATTGATGCGCAACTAGTTTTGAAATCAGAAGTCAAGAAAAATAGTTTGATCAAATTATTGCTCAAGTTACTGTAATAACGTAAGAAGAAAATGCTTGCAATGTCTTACTTTATTATTTTTTACATATCTTTGATATCCTGTGAAAAACACTTCTGTCCATTTTTTGTCCATGTTATTAGATAAATGCTCCAAATGATATTGTAGTGTAGCTGTATGAAGTTGTGTGGTGGATGTTTTTTGCTTTAGTAATGATGGTATTCATCCCAAATACATCAAATGCTTGTCTGTCTCTCTCTGTAACGCTGGTCATTTTCATTTAGTTTTAGTGAATTAAGTGCATCAATCGCGCATCTAAAAATTAAGTTGGGTTAAAGGGAATTTGTTTTAAGGCGTTATCATGTTAGCATATATGGTGTCTGAATACTAACTGATCAGTAACTAGTTCTGTTTATGGAAAATATGTGTACTTTGTGCAAATGTGAATGTGTTAACTGTTTCCATTTCATGGGTGGACTATGACATATTCCCAATACAACAGAATGGTAATACTGATATGGTAAGGTAATGGTGAGGTCTGATGTTTTTTTAAAAGATGCAATGTGATCGGAATAACCAGGATCGGAATCTAAGACTAATCAGGTTCAATATTGTTTTAAAGATGAGTCTGCATAAAAACTTTATCTGAAGGCTGACTAGACGAATCCGATTGTGTTAACATACAAACCACTGGATCAGTGTGATGTTCTGTTTGATTATAGGGGAGAGTGAGCATCTTAGCATCTATATTAGCGTTACATGCTGAATGGAATAGTTGTTGGTGGTGTTGAGGTTTAGGGTGATCACCTCTAAAATAAGAAACTGGAAGATCCGGGCCATGGCATGATGTTAACACATTAGTTTGAAAGATGTCCTGGAAAAGCAGGATCTGGGATTCAGGCATAGAAAAATGCCTGTCGGGCAGGAGGTTTCTCTGACCATTTGGGCATCCTACTAACAAGGGAGATGCATGCATGGAGTCAGGAAATACATCTTTTCTTTGGCCGACCTTGACCTCTTGGCTGCAAATATTTGAGGTTAACCAACCAAAATCTTGGAGCTGCATGTGGGATTGTGCCAAGTCTGAATGTTGACTGGAAATAGAGTCCTGGCATTGTACTTGGAGAAAGTTAATATCTCTAGGTTTGGACGGGTTTACAAAATGTCTAATGTGTAAGTTGTTTCTGCATGTGATACTTTGATCCGTTTCCTCAATCACAGTATCCAATTTACCCAAGGAATCATTCAGACTCTGTAAACCAAGGGCAGAACGAGGCAATGTGCATTCATTGGTTTCATTGCTATTTTTATTCATATTTTCTGCATTCATGCTTTTGTCTGGTTCTCTATAACTTTTTGGTCTTGATTTGGTCCTGGCTTCAGTGCTGAACTGAGGCATTATACAAGATTGGGGACGAGGTTTAGGGATAGATCTGATTCTAGAGTGTGAGACAGGCGTTGAAAAAGGGTTGACCCCTTGCTGGGTGTGTCCGGTGCTTACCTCCGGGCCCAGCTGTTTAGAGGGGGAGACCTGGGAGCCGGGCACTGGGGAGTAAGGGCTGAGAGGGCTGGTGAGGCTTACTGAGCTGAGGGGACTGGCTGGACTATTGGTGCTAAAGGAGCCTGACGCACCACTGGCCACTGTAGATGAAGAGAGTGAGAAAAGTGATACTGAGACACTTCCAGTTGTACTAAACCACATCATTTTATTTCCGATGATACCTTTGTGCTTTGCTGTATCAGTGCCTCTGGATGAGTGATTCTTGTGTAGGCCCTCTAACACATCCTGGACTCTCCAAAATTCTTTCTGGATGTGCCTTCGGACCAATTCACTCTGCCCACAAAAACAAGAAATCAAATGAATAAATAAATGAACAAATGCAATAGTAGGCAAGATGTTTAAAAACTGTGTTTAAACTTCTACTTCTCTCTGTGAATTTGTAAGGATTCTGTATAATATTGCATAAGCAATACTGAACGAAAGGAAACGAATAGCCCCACAGAAAGGGCCTCAGACTTTACAGTCAACATTCAGAGTAAATGACATCTGAAACATTAAAACAGAAGGGTTTACCTGGACGCCTGCATTAAGTTGCTCCCATAGATCTCCGTGTATTGCATGGGCCTCATCCTCTAATGCTTCAAATTCCATACGAGTGGTAGTTAAAGCCTGTAATTACAGTATATAGTCACTTTCTCATTGCATTGTTTATGCAGTTGGTGCATTGGTTCTTCACTATACCATTTAGTCATGGTGTTATGTACACAATTAGGGAGATGACAATGATGAAAACCATTCCTTAAAGTCTACCTGAGATGGTCAGAAGGAACAATGCATATCGTTTATCAAGAAAAATTGCATCCAAATGCGTTATGTTACACTGGTTGTATTAAAGCAAGCTTACGATAGCTCGCTGGACCTTTTGTCCAAGATACTATGGCAGCTAAAGCTCTTGGCCTGCTGGAAGCGGAGCCGTGATGGAGCGTCTGTGAAAGGCGAGTCTAGATCGTTATTCCCGAAGGTAGAATCTGCTCACGCAGGATTCTGGTCTATGAAAAAGCTATCATGTCAGAATGCAAAGCGTATGGATATCTCAATAACAATGATTTAAAAAAACAACAAAAAACAATGATAACTAATAATTGGCCATTAAAATCAAAATCGGTGAGCTGGATGAGTATTTCCAGATTCGAGTCACATCATGCACACATGCACAAATCTCACGTATATGTGTGACGTATGTATGTGGGAGAAGCAAATGCGCCCTGTGACACCCCCCTGCATTCAAGAACAAAACACGTAAGCGTTTGTGTGTGTATGACAATATTTAGCTGGCTATCGAGCATTAAATTCAACAGACAGTTTATCAATGCCTTTGTCTTTAGTTAATGTATTGGTTGCCTCATGCAATCACAGCAGCAGATGAAGGGAGTTTGGCTGCTTGCACGCTGTAGAGGGCACCACAATACATTGGTTAGCCTAGCGGCAGCTAGCATCTTCTCCATCCAGTGTATGGATTAAAATTAGTCCAAATTATATGCGCATCAGAAAATGGGTGGATGGTTGGGGAACAATCTGGGTTCTGCTGTTTGACAGTGTATGGCAGAATATCCCGATGGTTAAAGTAAATAACTAAATAACTACTAATAATAAATATCTTAAACTAAATGTTGAAACTACGTTGCCGTCAGCGCATATGTATACTCGATATTGTTTCAAAGAAGTGAATTTGAGACATGGCAAAGCGCTTTGGACAACATATTGTGTAGATGAAGCACTATAAAAGTGCACTTAATTTACCATCATGACGATATTGTATGTTTTGGACTATCTATGGCATGTTTTTAAGCAAAAGTAAAATTCGTAATCAATTCAAATTGATATGGGATTGTCTGGTTAAATGGTTAATGAACAGCGATCATGGATTTCAGGTACGTGTCCAGCCCCTAATCGCTGTATTTGACAATATATATGAAAACAACAACGATCTGGCACAACCCTCAATACAGCTGGTGGGTGCAAGTGAAAGCCAAGTCAACGTAATGTTACGTCCGTTTCTAACATGGTTTCAAAACAAACTATTGTGTAAAAATAACAAAGTGGCATGTTAGGTTCGTCTTACATTTGAGGCCTGGGAAAGCTCCCCTCTGATGTTAATTAGCTGGTTTTGTAGGGTTTCCTTTTTAATATGTAGCTTTTCCATGGCCACAGGCTGGTTATGGTACTTTTCCATCTCCTGATGAGTAGCCACCAATGCCTCCTCGAGGCTGTCCTGTAAACAGAAACCACAACAGCAATGTGATGTTAACATATGGAGGGCTGGTGGATTAGGAACATGTTTTTTTAAGTTTAAAAATGATTATTATTTGTTTGTTTTCATGCTTTCTATTACTCATTTAAAGACAGCAGTATGAGTCACCTTTGCTGTCATTACATTAAATATGGAAAAAATGATGTATTTTGGTGAATTCTGAACACTTAACGGTAATTGAAACCATCAGCATGGGGCAAAAAAGCATCTTGACTGTAAGGAATATCCAGCAAATGGACAATGTCTCCTCATTCCCAAGACCCCACATCATGTTTATTCTCTGCTTGACGGAGGTCCGCTAATTTTCAGGAAAGCACAGACTCTTGATAAGGAGACTTACTTTGTCACCTGAGAAGTCTCTACAGACAAATTGTAGTGTATTCAAACCCTCCATGCTCAGACATTCTGGCATCTCCTCACCTTGATGCTAGAGAACAACTCATAAACCTTAAACTAGGCAAAATTCCATCACAGGATGCCTGCTTTGATCTGAACTTGGCATTGCTGGTGCAAGAGTGAACCCAAGTGATGGACACGAGGACTGCAGCTACAACATGTCTATGTAGTTTTAAATTGTTATTTATGTATTTATTTATTTAATTTTTAATATGACAATTAAATTACATTGAAATGTAAGGTGATGCTTTACAAATAAATTGTGAAATGCACAAAGGCTTAAAAGGAAAATAAAAGGAGAAAATAGAATCAAACATAGCTTTCCCGATAAAATGAATAAAATATTTGAGTCTCAACTGAAACTTGAGCTGAGAGACGGCTATTTCAAACATTTTCATGTCTGATTGGATAAAAGAGTTTTCCTTTTATCTCTTCTCTCTCTCCTGAGCTCCCTGGCGCTCTTCTGCACTCTTATGCTCCCGCTCTTGGACACTGAACTGCTGCTCTCTGCTGAAACTGCCCGTCTGACCAAGCACACTCTGCTGAAAGCGCATTCCTTCCAGAAAAAAATTTTCCTCTGGCAAATTTTCACTGACTCTTTTCTGGCAACCTTTATTTTTGCTTTTCTCATTTATTTATTTATTTTATCTCTTGTGAACTCACAAGTGCTAAGTCTCAACAGACCTCCAAGAGTCCCGCTTCCAACACTTCCACTTTTCCTGGTTCTTGGGTTCTCAGTCCAAACTACCATGTGCGCGGCAGATTCGCTGCAACAATCCGGCCGTTCGGATTCAAAAGCAGCTAAGGTACTTGAACTCGGCCCATTTTCTTGTCTCAAGGCCACGGCTCCTAAACCACACTGTGAGACTCCACGTAGCAAGAGTAAACGCCAAGGCCTTCACTTCGGTGCATACAAAAATTTTGGTGAATGATATCAAACTAGGGCTGGGCCGACCGACTTTGCTCAAATAAATGACCACTCGACTCAGTACAACTCTTACAATTAAATTACAATATGCATGATAACCCTATTAAAAGCCTGTGGATGGAGCCATGGTGTACAAGTAGAGGAGTTCTTGTCTTTGACATGCTAGCAGTAGTTAGCCTTATCCAACACCGGCATCGCACTCAAGGTAAAATCAAGCAAGTAAAATATGAATGGACTATGGCAATAATGAGTCCGCTAAAAAGATAAAGTAGTCCTAAGACGGTTGGTCAATGATGATGTCAATGATGATGTATGCACTGCAAGAGAGTATCCGTTCACTTACATTGGATAACATTGAATGAAGGCTAATATATGTGTCAACAACTGCTTTGGGGTAGACCTAATACAAATACGCATTTACAATGCACTGATGGAGGACAAACTGCACATTACACTACATAACGATGTACAAAAAACAGTTGACTGTTATTTAAAGGTAAGGTTTAAAACAAAATCAATAATTATCAAAATTGACTGATATGAAATACTTAGTTTGTGACAGTTTTTCAAACATTTCTCAGCCCTTCTAAGCACATTATCTTTAAAATGGAGTTGATTTCATCTTTATATCGACAGGTTTATTTCACTCTTTCATCGTTACATTGACCTCTTATTAAACGTTGAGTATTATGTTAAAATAAAATAACCTAAATGTATTTTTCTTCGGTCATTATTTTCAATAGTTTAAAAAAAGAAAAAAAATCAATAGACATCGATATCGACCAATATGAAACACTTATATCGTGATATACTTTTCAGTTATATCGCCCAGCCCTATATTAAACTTTACGCATTTCATAAAGTCCACTATACTGTCTCCTGTTAACACCTCCTTGCACTATAGTTGATGTCACATTTCACCCTGAGATCCCATTCATTTCTTGTATTTGTTGTTTTAGTCTCTTCATTCATTTTTTTATCCTTGCCATATGATAGAATCTTGTCTTACGTTTTGTATGTTTCAGTAGCATAGATATTAAAAATTATATAATTTTGAAACAATCCAAAAATAGACTTGGTGCCCTTATATAGAGGCACTCGTGGTTAATGCAGGCATTGCTCCCGTGTCGCTATTCATTAACGACACTCTTTTGAGGGACCCTGTCTGCGATACATGACCATGTCTAACATGGAAAAGTGCAAATACTGTGAGAATATTTATGGACTTTTTTACTCTGTATGTTTTCCACACAGTTTATTAATGATAAAGCAGTTAATCAATAAACACTGTTATGTGTCACAGCATGATACAAAAATATGTATTTTTTACCTTGTCCATTCGCAATCTGTGGACAACTGCTTCGTGATCTTTCACAATGTGATTCTGTTCACACAGCCGGCCCAAGAGTTTCTGTGTCAGATATCATGTCACAAAAAACAAAAACTGTGATGAGAACAAATTTAGAATACTGTCTCTCTATCTTTCTCTCTCTCTCTCTCTCTCTCTCTCTCTCTCACACGCTCACACACTACTGCATTGTGTACAACACAGTGGCTACATTTACATGGACACAATTTCTTTAATCCGGCCAGAGTTTGTATTAAAATTATGATGGGCTGCACTGTTTTTGTGGACACTAAAAATATTAATCCGATTACGAATTGCGTGTTCATACATCACATTTTCGATCAGAAAAAATATTTTGACCAAATATACCGGAAATGGTAGTAGAAGAAGCCTTCCGTGTCAACAAAACATCACTCCGCCCATTTACACTTCAAACGTTAGCGTTATTTCACATATTTTTTCCCATTTGCACTGTTACGTCCAGTTAACACTTCCTAATGGAGCTGCAAATGTACCAGTTCAGTCTTGCGCCTACTTTGTCTTTTGCTTGCTCTGCTTCTACTAGTTTCCGGGAATAACAGAAAAGCGTATACTGCATCACAGATATGCACAGTTAAGAAGGTTTGTTCAGAAATTTCAGAATACCTATAAGTGTTTTCATGCACGCCAATCAAATTATCAATCGACATAAACCACCCCTCTCCTTTGGAATAAAATCTTGATCGGAATGGGCTTGATCGGGTCAGGATATTCCGAATGGGTTGTGTACATGAAGCATTTTTATTCGGATCAGGCTTTTAATCCGAATAAATGTGTCCATGTAAACGTAGCCAGTGTCAACATACTTATTACACTATGTACTGTAGGAGGATGTGACTGTGGATATGGATAGTATAGATACATCTTTTAATTTATGAACAATAAAGCAGCCGGTCGTAGTATATTTATTCTTCAACTTTTAACAATTCGATGCTTACAATTTATTTGCATATATGGCTTGTTAATCTTTCAGAATGACATGCATATTGAAAAGCAAAGTCCAGGCATTGTTAATATGGAATCAACTCTGATAGTAGAATTGCTTCTCTGGATGGAGAACATTCCCACAGACACATAACATATTGTACTTTTCCGGGAAGCCTGGTTAATTGCATGTAGCCAGTTGAGTTTTTTTTCATTTTCATTTCAAGGCCTCGTATCCCAAAACCCATGTCCACTAAGTGCAGTTTGGCTCATAAACTCTTTTTGAAATGTGCAAGTTCATTTATAGTGTGAAAGTGATAACACTCACACTTGTTTCAATTTCATTTAGCTTCAGTGTTGGGTGTAACTCTCTGTAGACATCATGGAAAGGAGGCACCTGTAAAAACAAAGACATAAAATATGTTGATACTTGACATGAGAGGAAAACTTTTACAAAAACAAAAACAAAGATTAAAAAAAAAGTTGTGATGCTGCATAAACCAAATATAAACACTGCAATGTGGGAACTATTTTCTCCTTTATAAACCATGGTGCATTGGGGCCGTAAGAGATACAAGTTACCAGATTTAATAGTTCTTCGAGATACAAGTCGTCATCCAGCCGATTTTTGTTTTGACTTTCAAGCACGAACGTGAGATTGTATGAAGAAACTTGAACACTGTATGGTGGCAGTGAACTTACTTAAACTCACTTCACAATAAGCAGCGGTTTGGCAAATAGTGAACGATTCATCATAAAGCTTCAAGCTGTTGAATGCTGTGGTCAGACCCAAAGCGAGTTGAGCGTTTGTGGCATGATTACATGTATAAAGTCAATGCAGTTTGTGCGGATAGGTGCAAATCAGCGCCGTATTTTTGACGGATGTTTGACGTGACGTGATGCGAGAGGGGCACCTGAAAAACTGCTTATTCGCCTATACACTCTCATTTGAAATTTTTTTAACTATAGCAACAGCCAGTGATGAGAATGTGCTTGCTGAAATAAACAGTATTGGACACAATAATCATTGCCTTTTGTGGACACCTGTACTGTACAACATAGTCAGCTTCCAAAACTGACCGGAACCGAGCCAAAAAGGACCAGTCATGGAGAATGTTGAATAAGGAAGTTGGGGTAACTGGTGTATTGACTTGTTTACAGCTGTTGAACTGTTGAACCAATATGGCATGTAGCAATAGCCAAAGTTTTAGCACAACCATCAGCCACCTGATTGACTAAGAATGTTCAAACTTTTTTTCCTGTCTGTTAGAGAAGAAGGAGGAGCTCTTCTCTGCCGTGAAGAAACTTACATGAGTCCCATGTGGGCGATATTTAGTGTTAGGTATGAAGCTAGCATAATGCCTCTCCCGGTAGTGTTAACTGTCAAAACTATTTAAAAGAAAGAGAAGTACACATTGTTTGTTTTAAAACAATCGGAGAACTGCCTATAGAAAAGCTCCATCAGCTTAAAGCTAACCTATCAATGGAAAATGCCTATGACATGCTAAAAATTAGCATCAATAATTGCAGTTTTAGAACTGTTTAAGCAATGGAAATTAGTGAAGCAACACATACAGACTGATATTATAGCAATACTCACAGATATATATTCTTTGTTCTCAATAAAACATGACAAAGGTTAAATCTTACAGTCACTTAGAGTAGCTTTAAAACTATTTTCCTTTGTGTCTGCATGACTACACCCCGGTAGCCATTAGGAGTAGCCCAATGAATTGAATTGCATGTATAGCATTAAATCATGATGCACACATGGTTTAATTATTTATGTTAAAATTGTTTATGTTATTACTCTGTTTTTATAAAGTACAATATTATAGGGTGATATTTTCTTTATTAAAAAAACAAGCAAAATGTTTGTTTTTCGGGGGACGAGGACTTAAACAGCACTTGGTCACGTAACAAATTTAACTTGTATCTCAAAGCACCAATGTATGTGTTATTTGTGGTTAATCACTCGATTATTTCATACAGTCTCCAATTTGAACGCCTCTTTCTGTTCAAGATGCATTCATTTTCATTCAAAACCCATTATTTTAATTTAAAAATAAATGGAGTGTTCCCCATTACACAGTAAAAAAACCCAACAAAAACAAACACGCTAGTAAAAATTTTGTGACGTGTAACATTCCACAAATAAACTGTTAATAAAAACAGACGCTTAGTACGTACAGTGTAATGTAGCATGGTGACACAAGTTTTTGTTGCAGACATCAAAATAATACAATTATTGACACAAAATAAACGTTATGAGTTGAATAACATTGTTCTGTGGATAAAAATGATTTACAAAACTTTGCGGGGTGCTTGATGGCTAGTACGGAAAGCAACTTTATCTGAAACCAACTAGAACCACAGCAAAACCACAAAAAAATACTGAAAGTGGACTACTGTATGTAAATTGAGATGAAGGACTAATGAAATAAGTCAAGATGACCATGGAGTTGTGACAAGTGGTTGTGATATAATTTAATGTACATCATATATGTTGGGAGGAAAAGATCAGAAGCACTTGTGTGAGTCTGTATGCATGCAAGGATTACAGGTCAGCTGTAAATCAAACAAGAGCTTTTGAAAAATATGTACCGTTATCGTCTTTTCAAGGTGGAATTAAAATTTGTGGTCGACAGCACACCTACGCACCGAAACACATACCATTCAGGGTCATAGTCTCAAGGAAAATGGTTTTCATGGGTTTTAGTAATCTAATACAGTACACGGAGGAGCATGGCTCTAGAGCTGTGGGATGATGGGAAATCAATTTATCTCATTGGAAGAAAAAATTCCAGACTATGACTGAATTTACATACTTTTATATATGGAGAGAGAGAGAGAGAGAGAGAGAGAGAGAGAGAGAGAGAGAGAGAGAGAGAGAGAGAGAGAGAGAGAGAGAGAGAGAGAGAGAGAGAGAGAGAGGACGTTGGTTACAGGGTAAATTCCAAAATCATGGACATCCTTTATTCCTTTATGCTACCGTAACAAATTTAACTTGTATCTCAAAGCACCAATGTATGTGTTATTTGTGGTTAATCACTCGATTATTTCATACAGTCTCCAATTTGAACGCCTCTTTCTGTTCAAGATGCATTCATTTTCATCCTTTATGCTGCCAGTCATGGAGTGCACTGTTGTGGTGAAGGCACAGCATTCAGTAAGACAGCCTATCACATTCTACTGACAGTTTTATTCATTTTTCACAGTTAGTGTTTTGGGATTCTAACTGGCCAAGGACATAGGAAGAAAGGCAGGATGATGCAGCAGTGGAAAAAGTGTAAAGTTACGCAGATATCACAATTTGGCCCAAAAAATGACTTAGGCAATTATGCTATGTGGCTGACGATATTCATAAAAAGTACCCAACTCAACATTTTTTGCCTGAAGTGCCTTCATGCAGATTAAATTAAGATTGAGGTCTTCTCACATCATTCTTTGCATTATCCTCCATAAGGCCAGACGTAGCCAATGACTCATCACAAAGACAAATGAAACAAATGCCCTAAAAGATGACTGATGACTGTACAATTTTGCCAAAATATTGAAACTCTTGCACAATCTTGGAAAAAGTTAGTACTTTTTGATTCACAAAGGCAAGCCATACATATATAAACCAGCAAGGAACTGTCCAACGAAATACATTTGTTAATATGTTCTTCTCATTCTGTCCACTTCACAAAATTGCTATGTACATAGATTTTCCTCGGACAACAAAAAATATATTAATTTAAAAAATATGACGTGACGACAAATTCCAAAATGATGGAAAACATAAAGTAATGTACGTAAAGTTATGAGGCGAACACTGCATGCAGACAAAAATACGACAAAAAGAGAGGCAGGCTTAGGAAAGGCTGGGTTATCTGCTGAATTGCTGTAGTTTGGCTTTGAATGCGGAGTACAATTGATTCTATTATTGTAAAGTTTTACTCGAAAGTTCCAAAATAATGTCCGAGTCAAAGGTGTTATTCCATCTGGCATCATTGGTTAAGATTGAACCTGCTAAACAAAGCAGTTTTGCTAGCTGAAGCCTGCCTCCCTGCTGCACTCTCTCTCCCCTCTTACTTGTATGCAGAGCTTTGCTGCAGAGGAGGACCTCTCCACCCTTCGGGTAACCATACCAATTAACCGGCTTCCCTCCAGCACCTGAAGATTCAGCTCAAATTACAAACACCTCACATTCACAACAACCCAGCTTTGAAGGAAACTGGAACACCTTTAACTTTTAAATTCAAGTCTTCCTCATACGGGAATAGGGAAAATAAAAGATGGCTGAATGAAGTATTGACAATGTCTGCATTTACAGTGAAAGACACCTCGTATGACATGATTTGACAAACAATGCAGATGTGTGCGCCTACCTGCTGGTCTAAATAATCCAAGTTGCGTTGGAGCTGGAGATCTAATATGTCCTCCTGAACCAAGCAGCAGCAACAGTGATAAATAAGGTGAGCAGACAGACACATGCAGCATTGACAGACATTTTTCAGATCAGACAGAAGCAGAGCAAACAAAGCACCCAATCACCTTCAGTGGACAGATGATTTCATTTTGTTGTTTGGACTTAATTTCTGTACTGTAGTTTAAAAACTGTAGCGACATGTACATTGAAATTTAACATTAACCTGATTAAATATTGGTCATGTACAGTACTTGGCTGTCTTGTAACCACCGTTGTATGCATGCCAAAAACAATTTGGAAAGGAGTCCAAGATAAGGTGACAATCAAAAGGTGCCCAAAAGTTTGAACTGAAGGAGAAATGTTGATTATGCACCACGCTTCAGGAAAATAGACATAATTATATTGGCGGATGGATTGATGTATGACATATAGGGTCATGCAGGGTCATGCATATATTAACGCAATCTATGCTCTGTAAACATGATTATGAATTAAATATTTGAAAAGGAAAACCATAATCCTAATATGGTTTCATTTGATAAGAAATAGTCAAAGCTTTTTTGTCTTAATTTGAGGAATATAATTTTGCTTTAATCAAATCATGAGTCTGATCGGTATGATCAATTTTTGTTATGTGTAAATTAAGACATGCAAACAAAAGGACTAATGTACAAAAAGAAGCTGGCTGAGGGTTTGCTATTCATAGAACTTAAAAAATGTCTATTACATTATGGCTGCAATGTTGATTTCACCAAATCCACTAGGGTATCCTGCAATCTGCTTCCCCTTAGACTGATATCTACGTATGTCAGTGGACTATGCAACAAACAAATGTGGTGTGAGGAATCCATATAGCTCACTTGTACTGGTTCATCTTCAGAGAGTGTAATGAATTATGGTGGCATGTTGCATTGGAATGACATCAAATGCTACGAAATGAAGAAGATCCAAGATGTGAAGAAGTGACAATGCTGCTAAATTCAAAAGTGTCCAAATACTACTACAGTATGCAAGTAATGTACCTTGCTAATAAATAACCATCAATGGTGGTGTGGTCGGTTTGGCATGCTTGAAAACCCAACGGACTCGCCAGTTACTATAAATAGTGCTCCGGTAGCATCTGATTTTCACAATGGAGACGTGCCAAATGCACGTTACAGCCATTACGGCAACTTGGCAAGCAGCTACTGTACATTTCAGTGTAAAATAGGCTAAACACTCTCCATATCATTTGGCACTGTCACATCATCATGTAAGAAGATTATTTTTTACTATTTTTTATTTTATACCCCCACAATGTGTAAAGAACCTGGGCGTCATTTTGGACTCTGAGCTCAGTTTTATTCCTCGCATTAAAAATGTAACCAAGATCGTTTTTTATCATCTTAAGAATATTGCCAGAGTCTGCCCGTTTCTCTCTCAGGCTAACACGGAGGTGCATGCTTTTATTTAATGTCGTTTAGATTATTGTAACGCCCTGCTTTCTGGCCTCCCCAAAAGTAGTATTTCCCCCTTACAACTACTGCAGAACTCAGCCGCTCGGGTGCTGATGAGAACCAGAGGGCGGGAGCACATTACACCAGTTTTAAAATCGCTGCAGTGGCTCCCTGTGTGTCTCAGGATCGATTTTAAGGTACTTTTATTAGTTTATAAATGTCTTAATAATGGTCTTGGGCGATCTTATTTATCTGATTTGCTTTCATCATACCAGCCCTCGCGGATCCTGAGGTCCTCTGGCGCCGGCCTTTTAATTATTCCTAGGGTGAGGACCAAAACGCATGGCGAGGCTGCATTCAGCCATTTTGGTCCTCAACTTTGGAATAGCCTGTCAGAGGATGTCAGGTCCACAGAGACTGTTGATATTTTTAAGAGGAAGCTCAAGACATGCCTTTTTACTTTGGCTTTTAAATAATTGCTCTTAGTCTCTTACTATTCTTATCCAATTTTATTGTTTTCAATATTAGCTCCAGTTTTTCTTCAAGGGGGGGCCTCTGCGTCATTCCTCTCAGCGTGGAGGAGCTGCCCTTGGGTACTCTTTCCTCATATGGTTTTTCGGTGCCCTGCCATGTCTCTTTTCCCGGTTATATATGTGTGTGTGGGGTTGGTGTGCGTGTGTGTGTGCGTGGGGGTGGGAGCGTGCGCGTGTGTGAGTTCAGGTGTGCTTGTGGATATCTGTCTTTGTGTATATTGTGAGGGGGGAGGGAAGGCGTGAGCGGGTTTTCTTTTTATGTTGTATTTTGATGTTTCTTGGGTACAGCACTTTGAGTTGCATTTTATGTGTGAAAAGTGCATTTTATTTGTGAAATGCGCTATATAAATAAAAATAGATATATATATATAATCCTATATATATAATCATGATATATACAGTAGATACCGAAAATGTCATTCACTAACACGTCTTCAATCAAACTATTAAATTGAAATTAAAAATTGTGTCATTGTTCAATTTTGTATTACCCTGCAGACACTCACATATACATTCAAAGATATTTGAAACCAATTACAAATAAGTACTGAGGAGAATGTCTAGAAAAAATAGATGACTTCATGCATATGACAGAGCTTACTGTTAGCAGCTGCAAAATAAAGCTTCACTCTACTCAAAACAATGGGCCTGCCACCACATGACTATTTCCGCATGTTCTGTTCTGCTATCTAGATTGAAAAGCATTGCAGCACATTGGCAGCACATACCATTTTATTGTGGATGGAAGGGGATACGGGGTAGTTGTGGTGGTATAATCCTTGATTTATGGACCTCCTATCACCAGAGTAGTCATACTGAAGGAAGGGAAGACGATAATGAGGAAAGAGTAAAATGGAGGCAAGAATGACAGCAAGGACGTTAGACTGGAGAAAGGTGAAAATGGTCACAACATTAATCTTTCATTTGATTTGTTTCAATGTTGCGCCTTGATTGTTCAATCCCCTTGTAAAACCCCAACCTAAAATTCTAACGTCAGTCGATTGTGCTGTAAAGTTAAGTCGATATTTTATGAATTCAGTATGATCATCCAAAATTACAGTGATGTGTTTCTCACCTTTGGCGAGCTGAGCGATCTCCTTAGGTTATAGACAGACGGATCAGCATAGATCACATCCTCCCTCAGCCTCCCCGAAAACCGGTCAAAACGCGCAGACGGTGATCGAGCCGGTGAAGCAAAGTTGTGTGATACTGGTGAGTAGGCCCCCCCAGAGGACAAGGATGGTGACCTGGGCACAGACCTCGAACGTGGCTGGATGGAAAGACGTCTCATAGACTTATCTACTCCACTGTAGTACTGAGGTCCCCAAGAGTCCCTGGGCGTTGGCGGACCATACAACTGGTGAGGCCCATCCCTCAGTGAACGGCGCTTTTCCTCAACAGTCCAGCGGTGGTCATATCCCCCCACAGCAGAGACAGAGCAAATGCTGTCCGGCCGGACTCCTGGGGGGTACAGCGGGTACTCCTCCAAGTACTGGGGGCCACTTGAGTAGCCATAGTAGTTGAACCCTTGGCTTGCTGGGTAATAATGGGATGGACTGGAAGAACGAGAAAAAAATCAGATGCCTTTGAGTAGGAATAAGTAGTAAGAAGCACTTCTCCATATCTTTAGGTGGATGTGTGGCATTCAAGCAGCTATAAAAACATAATAACATACTGTAATTGCCACTGATTATTTAGCAGTAATTTATCAGTATAAGGTATCCGTACATACAAATATTTTAGTTCACCTCATCTGTTCGCAGGGAACAGAAGTTAAATCGCATACGATTTATGAAATAGGACTGCGGCTTAACATCCACTTGTCACAATTTTTGATTTGTCAGATATTAAAACCAAATCGCCCTTGCAATATAAGCCTTATTTTAATCTAGTAGTTAGGTAACATGGATTTCATACGCCAAAAAGTAGAATAATAATAGGAATATACCTGTATACAATCTCCATTTTTTTTCATTTTCTTATGTTTACATGAATCATGTTTACGCGTTACAGACATCGCATTCAAGTGAAAATTAAAAAAGTTTCCAAAATTGGAGATAAGTGTTTTTCACAGGACAGTGACAACATGCAAAAACATACCAAAAAAAAAAAAAATCTAATGTTTATTTAACTTAAATTCAATATGCATAGTTATTTACGGATAGATACTGTGTCTCAGTAAGTCATTTGGAAGGTTTAAAAAGCATATATCTCCATATTTCTGACCCATAAGGGATGTATACCTGTTAATGTCCTCCTGGGACACCATGACCCGCCGCTGGTTGACCCAATGCTGCAGCTGTGCCATTGAGCTTTTCCTTTGGGCCACTCTCTCAGGGGCAGTTCTGGGAACAAAACCCCTCCTCAGCACCACATTCTGGTGCTGTTCCCTTGTGTCATTAGGTGGGTTGATGCCCACTTCTGGTTGTCTTTGAGGTATACAAGTGCTGTGATTTTGGGATTGAGGGGCTTTACTATTGTAGTTTTGCGGTGTGGAGCTGGGAGGGAAATGCTTACTCCAACCATTTGGATTGTGGTTTGTTTGAGAATGGCCACTGCCAGGCCCTCCACCTTCATCTTCAGTTTTTCCTCCACAGTCTTCTTGTCTCCCGTTGTTTTTCACTGTGTCATGATCAGAACAAGCAGTTAACAGTGGGGGCGTTTCCAACTTGTCTAACCCATTGTCATTTTTGTTTGGTGCTGTCTGTTGTTTCATTTCTATTTTCGGGTCAGTTTCTCTAGTAACCACGGCCTGGTCTGCTGTGACAGCCGCGTTTGATCTAAAAAGAAAACAAAAACAAAAGATTAAATGACACATACATTATCTTCTGCAGAGGTGGGCATTTTACAAAATTTTGTTGGTCCGTCATTCGTCATCAGTTGTGTTTCATGTTGAACTGAATTGTAATCGTCAGTTAAGTCCGTTGGTCCGTCAGTCGGTACCCCCCAAAAATCTCAGAAAAACGGGCGTCCACCAGGGATGGACTAACGGACCATCACTGACAGACGCGGTCAATGACAATTACACTGATGGATAAAAACCCACTTCTGTCATTCGTCAGTCTGTCCTTTCTAAAAGAAGTCCCATCATTTATCAGTGAAACAGGCGTCCATCAGTGACGGACTGACGGACCGGTTTGTCAGTCTGACGGAATGCCCATGTCTGATATTCTGTATCCATTTTCTATTCCAGGGTCACGGGTTAGCTGGAGCACAGCGGACTTTGGGTCGAGAGGTGGGTTACACTCTGGACTGGTCACCAACCAATCACATAGCACATGAAGGCAAACAACCATCCCTACTCACATTCACACATTTGAATTTAAAGTAGAGGTGTCCAGAATTTTTCTGCCACATACAGAAACGTCAAAGGATGCAAGAGCCACTTTGACAATCTTCACCTTAATTTACTTTACACCAATTCAATAGTGTAGGTAAAGACATGTGGAATAAAAACTACACAATATAATGCTTTATGTATTTAATATATATTTACAAAAACAGCCAAGCAAAAAGTTTCGTTTTTCCCTGACATTTTGGGTGGGCGTTGGCCCTGTAACCCACAAGCGTAGATCTGCCCTCACTAAATTACCATTCAAATTCATTGGGCGTTATGAATAGAAGCTTTGTTAATATTTTAGTGATGTGGAAAACAAGAACGTAAGCAATGAGAATGAATTTCATTCTCTTCTGCTCTTCTCCTGCCCCACTACTACAAAATGGACAGCGGACCGCAAATGCTACCCGGTCTGTAGTTTAGACACCACTGATTTCACTTAACCTTAACATGCATATAATTGTAATCTGAGAGGAAGCTGTAGTAGCATTCCCATGGAGAACATGCAAACTTCACACAGGAAAGTAAGGACGGGGATTCAAACCCTGAACCTCAGAACTGTGAGGAAGATGTGCTAACCAATAGTCGACCATGCTGCTCGTATGAAACGTAGTATTTAATCTTTAATTTGTTGGATCTGTGTATGTGTAGGTGCAACACCTGAGTGATGGATTAACGTTGACCACTGCAGCCTCGCTCATGGCTGTGATCCACTCCTTCTGCTCTTCATAGCTGTCTGCACTGAAGTAATATGTCCTGGTTCCAGCATGTTCCGCCTGTACGCAAAACACAACAGGAGCTTTCAACTCCCCATTTTCTTCTTGTTCCTCTTCCTCGTCCTCTTTCTCTTCCGACCACACCTAGAAATGTAGACAGAACAAGAACACATAAAAAAACAATCTCAGAACACTTTTGTCATCATTTCCATTCAAATTATTTGCAATAAATTAATCTCCTCATGCACGGGAGATGTCTGCCCAGATGCAAAGGTTCTTCTGCCTTTGTTGAAGTAATATTTGATAAACATGAAGATGCTGACATTTCCCATGGAGTGATGAGTAATACAACACAAGTGTTTTGATAAATTGGACCAATTGTTTTAAGATTAACCAATCGGATGAAAAAAAAAAAATATGCGGAAATGTGTGTGTTTTTCATGTTACTGCTAATGGTAAACAATGCAACATGCACTATAATGAAAATAGGCATGCATATCTGCACAGAAGAGTTGATAATCACCACTTGTACCTACTTTACTTTTATACCCAAACAGGAAACAAGGAATGAAGGCCAGTGGAGCTCATGGGGGTGGGTAAATACAATGTGGAAGGAAGAAGAGACATGGAAAGGGTCAAGGTTATGGGTTGGGGTTACAAGGTCAAATTGAGTCTTAAACGTAAATTTGTTTTGTGTTTGTGTGTGGATGAACTGGAACAGCTTTCAAATTAAAACAGGAAAAAGTACATTCTATTTTGAAGTGAATGGTTCAAGTTCAAACCACTCAGACTAGTAATTGTTACAACAACCACTAGAAGGCAGCAGGGCCAAAGAAAAGAATAACCTATCAGAGAAGTATCATCTTGAATCTTTCCATGTTAAAGCAGCATATATATATATATATATATATATATATATATATATATATATATATATATGTACACACATTCATCCATCAATTATGTCATGTCATGTCATCTTCCAAACCGCTTATCCTATATAGGGTCGCGGGGAGTTGCTGGAGCCTATCCCAGCCGTCAATGGGCGAAGGCAGACTACACCCCGAACTGGTCGCCAGCCAGTCGCAGGGCACACATAGACACTGTCACTGAGCGGGAATCGATCCCACGCTGCCCGCACACAACTCAGGCGTGTGTACCACTACACTATCAGCGGACTCCATCAATTATCCATACCGTTTATCCTCATAAGAGTTGTTGGAGCCTATCCACTCAGCTGTCAACGGGCAGTAGGCGGGGGACACCCTGAATCGGTTGCCAGCCAACCGCAGGGCACACAGAGACAAACAAACATTCACACTCACAATCACACCTAGGGGCAATTTAGAGAGTCCAATCAACTTACCATGCATGTTTTTGGAATGTGGGAGGAAACCGGAGCACCCGGAGAAAACCCACGCAGGCACGGGGAGAACATGCAAACTCCACACAGGGAGGCCGGAGCCGGGATCGAACCCACGACCTCTGAACTGTGAGGCGGACGTGCTAACCAGTCGTCCACCGTGCCGCCAAAAAAAAATAATAATAAAAATAAATAAAAACATCTCTCTCTCTCTCTCTCTCTCTCTCTCTCTCTCTCTCTCTATATATATATATATATATATATATATATATATATATATATATATATATATATATATATATATATATATATATATATATATGTACAGTAAAGACATTTTAACCTACCGCTGAAATGTGTATTGGTGTAAACAGCAACAGCGTAAGGAGGAAATGATGTCAGTAATAAACAGGACTCAGTTTCCTCCAGCTTGGAACACCAAAATGTTCCGCCTACTGCAGTGACAGCGTTGTGATGCAATGAGCTGACTGACTACACAGCACCACCCAGCAGTAACCTAGCAACAGAGGAGGGGCCCTGCGTGTGCGTGCATGTGTGTGTGTGCGTGCGCATGTGTGTGTGTGTACATGCATGCATTTGTCCTTGGAAGGAAAGATGCAAGGAGTAAAGAATTGGTAATTGACACTGACACACTTAATTATTAGAAGTAGTCAGAAACAACAAATATAGATAACAATAACTATTTTTTCAATTCATATATATATATATATATATATATATATATATATATATATATATATATATATATATATATATATATATATATATATATATATATATCCGCACACGCACACACACATGCATACTTTCGGTAGGGCCACCCACCATAAATCTAGGCCACAGTGATACAGGGAACAGCAGGTATCTTATCAGCATGTATGTTTAAGGTCAAACCTTGAATTGACAAAAAGGACATTTCAGTGGTTTCAGCAACCATTTGACCATTAGGCAGTAGGCACATATGTTTTTTGTTTTTTTTTAAGTTTAACTTTGTTTTTATTTCCCTACAGTGGACAATGCAAATACAGGGAAGTTTAAATCTAAGACCTATGAGGTATTTTTATTCCTACGAATTATGTGTGAAGAAGATTCTATTTTAGGCAAAGCGCTGGCAGGAGAACAGATACTACTGTAAATCAAAGCAGGTCATCAGTCGGTCCCTTTCACAGCTGTACTCCGACTATCTGATTTCTAAAGCCATGTGAATATAATAACAATGGACAATGTAAAAAATAAATAAATAAATGAAAAGTAATCTGTATTATTGAGGACTAGTCGAGGGAAACTGACTTAATTTGAAAATAAACCTCAGATAATCTCAAAGCACAGATAGGCAGACAGGCAGATAGGCAGGTAGACATATAGATAGATAGATAGATAGATAGATAGATAGATAGATAGATAGATAGATAGATAGATAGATAGATAGATAGATAGATAGATAGATAGATAGATAGATAGATATTATTCATCCCATGAGTGTACTTAGATATTAGTAGCTTTTAGGTTGAATGTACTGCATGTTTCAAGTGACACAATTCACATTCTTTTACTCCAAAGGCACAAAACAGACAAACATGCTTGAAAGTGAGGATCCTCTGATCAGAATCAGATCTACTGACTCTTAAAACTTAAATGGGAATCAGCATACAGTACACCTGACACCATCTAAAGCTGCCTTGCTTAACCCCAAGTAAAGGCCTAGATAGACCAATCCGACGTTGGCCAACAGTGACAGACGCTTACCCCCTGTGGCGTCGGACCGGCTGTCGGCACGTCACGCTGGAAAAATACACCACAACGACAGACAGCGATGCTGACCATTAAAGTACCTTCTGCGCATGTGTGAGATGTATAATACCCTTCCATACCATCGGCGGCGGTAGTCACTATTCCTCATGGTTAGAGAAGCCAACCGGAAAGCTATTGGCCAGGGCCGGATTATAAAAACGTAAATAATGCATTCAGCTACATTCTTCGCCCACCATGAACTCCCCTCGGGTTCTTGACACGGTATTGTGAAATAATTAAATTGTCAACCCTCGCTCTTGTACTTGTACGAAGATTATGGCAGCAAAGGCGTGCTCACTGTTTATCCGCATTTGACACTTCCCATTGGTGCTCCGAGCGCTGATTTGCTAGCTAACATCCAATCAGAGTGACCAAATGTCACGACGATTCAACATGCGTAAACGCCCACCAGACGCTTCCTGACAGGTTACGACGCTACGAAGGTCATCACTACACCAATCACACAGTGCAATCATAAGCCACAACGGTTCACGACCTCTAACGTCGGTTTGGTCTATCTCGGCCTTAAACTTCAGCTGTTCTAGTAAACATTTTTATTATTTTAACACCGGCTGGTATTTTGAACTGTTCATAATTCCCTTCACCTTGAGTAAGGCCCCAGTTCTGAAGAAAGCAATAATCACTGTAACTATGGTGTTTTTTGGTTTGTGTGAAACATGTTTTTTTAAATTAAGAGGCAAAAAGTTCAACGGTGGTTTTAAATAATTGTCCGATGAAATCAAAGCTGAACTTATTGGCCACAATTCCAGACTGTATGTTTGGTGCAAACATAATACTGCTCATCACCGAACGAACGCTCCACCGACAACATTGTGGTGTCAGTATCATGCATTGGGGGCTGTTTTTCTTTGGCTGCAATTGAGGCCTTAGCCAAGGTAAAGGGAATTTTGAACCGTTTCAAATAACAATCATGTCAATGTTAGCACAAAACCTTCAACCTTTTGCTGGACAGAAAAAAAAATCAGGCAAATGTGTACTGACTCCCATTTAACATAAATATGAATGTGGCTGGTTGATTCTGGACACAGCCACAAACCCGAGCGTGACGAGGGTGTGCACACCAGATTATTTCACTTGTTTAGTTTTACACAACAAACCACTATTACACTATACAAACAGTCAATGCACCAGAAAGCGCATGAAAGTTGCTCAAATGAAACGGCGCATACAAATGCATCTGAAACGCATAAATATCTATATTTAAGCCCCACCCCCAGTGTTCCCCTTGCTACTTAAATCTGTGTAATAGAACACACAACACATCGCTGTTGCGAAGTGGAGACTCAAGATTATAACAACGCAGTGCCCATAGATCTGCAGTGAACAGAGTAGGCTCACGTTAGTGACAATAGATAAAAATCCATTCAACCTTTTTCTTTCTGCTGTAGCACTTTCTCTATGTCATTAGTTGTGTGGGTGAGCTTGGGCATTTCCCAACTGATTTTTGTCACATACCAATCACAGCAGATTAAAACATAAACATTTAAATTAAAAAAAGGTGTGACTACTATTTTCACAGGCTGACACTTGTTTTGAACTGTAGGCTTTGAGGGTGAGGCATACCTGCACTGCCCACACAAGTCAGACAAACACGCCCGAAAGTTTAAAACTATGGTGGAGTAATGTGAGTCAGACCTCTACACTCAGAGATACATACCTACACTCACACATATATTTTGCTGGGGGTCGTGTCACAAATCTTCAAAATATCAAAATAGGTCACTTACAACGGCTCCAGATGGCTCACTTTCAGAGAAATTTGAGAAAAAATGCAGTTAATATAAGATTTACTAGGTTGTGTAATTTTACCCTGAATGGGCGGGCAGGCACTCCAGCGCCCCAACCATTTGTATACAATTACAATTATTTATATTTATATAATATGTCCACCTTAAGAACGGAAATGCTTTTAAACAGTCAGTTGACATGTTTTCTCCTCACAAGATGTCCTCTGGCAATGGACACACCCTTGTCTGTACAACCAGGTTGTAAAGTTGCAGGTACAACAGGTTTTGAGAACTCCACAATAGATTAGCGGTAACAAAACAACTCTCAGTACCAAAGTCACTCATCTGTAGTGATAGTTCACAATATAACATGACCCCAGATTTTATTCAAGTATGATTTGTGTATCATGTAGACCAGGGGTCTTCAACCCTGTTATTCGAGGTCCACTGTCCTGCCTGTTTTACATTTCTCCTTGTTACCACACATCTGATTTAAATGATCAGATAATCAGCAAGGTCTGCTGGAGCTAAATAACGATCTTGATTATTTGAATCAGGTGTGTTGCAGCAGGGAGAGATAGCAAATAGCCATGACAGCGGACCTCGAGCAACAGGATTGAAGACTCGTGATTTAGATTGTTGGCCATACTGTCTGATGAAAAAATAAAGACCTGTCTGCTTCTGTGCTCCTTTTGTTAGTTAAAAAAAAAAAAATCAAGGTTCTTTGCTATTAGCCACTGGACAGGTTAAAATAGTTGGTGTCCAAAATGCAATTGTTATAAACATTGTGTCGCTATGTTTAAATATGCACCAATTAAACATTTTGTGGTGGATGTTGGCAAGGCAGATTGATGTGAAATTTAGGGGACAAATGTATCTCTACAATAGTCTAATATATAATATTGATGAGTAATTAACATTTTTGCCAGCATGAATCAAAAAAGGCTTGACTGACTTTATTTACAACATAGCTGGTCATCTGAGGTCATCACAGCCTTACCACGTAATGACACATGTTGCCCAACCATTAATTTGAGTGAAGCAAGTGAAAAACATGCAGGCAACAACGTCAACTCAGTGAAGGCAACTTGTAATATTTCAGGAAGGAATAATGACTGGTATTACAATTAGTATTAAAAGAGAGAATAAAGAATCCATTTGATTTATCCTCCAGCGTTCTGCCAATAGTTTGTGAAGTGCAAATACGTTCTGAGCCATTTTTTTGGAGCAAGCAAAAAAAAAAAGAGACTGTCAGTATTAAATACCATTCCCTGAAATAAATTATTATTAACAGTTTAGTATTTGAAAGTGTTAGTACTGTATATAATCCTGAACAATATTGCTAGCCTTAACATGGCATACAAATATGTATTTATCCATCAATAAACAATAAAGCAGTTGAACTGGGATATCAGAAAAATTATTATTCATACAAGCCTTTAAAGTATCCAAAGACAGGATTAATTGAAGACCAGTCGGTGGATTTACGTCATACTAGAAAAATAGAGAAAAAATATTGGAAGCTTTGGGTAAGTGGTGTTCTCAAAATAATTATATATATATATATATATATATATATATATATATATATATATATATATATATATATATATATATATATATATATATATATATATATATATATATATATATATATATATATATACTTTTTTGAGGAGTCGTCTGTATTATTATTGTAAGCTTAACATATTTATATAAGTGTAAAGGTTCTTTAGCAAACACAGTCACTTTTTTACTGTTCAAATCAAAACTATAAAATATTTAAAAAATAAAAGATTATTTTTGACTGAAAACAGAGGATTTTTTACGTGTATATTTGCCTCACTTTGTTGATTTTCTCATGTAATTTGAGGGACTTTGTACATAGATTACATGTCATAACAGAAGTAGTTGGATCAGTCATCTTTGGAAGAGACAGGTTTGAACATGATCCCTCTCTATGACAGCCTGAGGGAGAAAAATTGAGACAGGATCTTTGTTACATCATGTAAACTGTACCCTGTACCGCATTGTTGAGAACTGACCAAAAGCACTAAGACTGAGTAGAATCATAACAGAAAAAAATTGCATGTTTAGTTAAAGTTTTAAAACACAAGTGCTTTGTCACAAACCTTCACTATTCACACTGTAAATAGTAAGCTGTAACTCAAAAAGCAACACAAAAACACAGTCATGTGTGAATATGTGGCACTATTTGATTGGTTTCCAGGGTATTGTGTTGAATATCTATTAAGAGAGGTTACAGGAAAAGTCTGGCGTCAACAAATTAAGATTGACAACATGGACTTAAAGCGTACCTGTGGTAGTCAGAAGGAAAAATATATATGGTTTACTAAGAACAATTGCTTCCAAACGTGTTTTGGTTACACTGGTTGTATTAACGCAATCCTATAATAGCTCGGGGGACATTTCTGTTGGAAACGCTATGGCAGCGATAGCACGCAGATATACTTGCTCCTTTGACGGAACAACATTGAAAGGCTAGTCTGCAACGCTATTGGCTGTACCTGCTCGCACAGGATTCTGGTCTATGAAAAAGCTATTAAGTCGGAATGCAAAGCGTATGGGTGTCTCAATAACAAGCAAGCAAAAAAAAAAAAAAAAAATCATATGCAGTAATTGGCTGTTAAAAATGATGCTGAATGAGTATTTCCAGATTCGAGTCACATCACACACATACATGTCTCACATTTAAATGCATGTATATTCGAGAATAAAGCACAGAAGCATTTGCGTGTGTATGGAAATATTGGCTTATTGAGCATTAAATTCAACAGACAGTTTATCAACACCTTTGTCTTTTGTTACCTTATTGCTTGCCTCATGCCATCATTGTGGCAAGTTTGGTGGACGCTTGCACGCTGGAGAGTACATCAAAATACACCAGCTAGCATAGCCCAAGCTAGTAGCTTATATGATAAATTAAAAGGAGTCAAAAAGGATAAGCGCTTTAGAAAATGATGGATGGTTGGAAGCACATCCTGTGATCTGACATTTAACAGTGTACACCAGTGTACCTGGTGGTCAAAGTAAGACACTGCGTTGCCGTTAGAGTGTGTGCGTGTACTAGCTATGGTTTCAAAAAAGTGAATTTGCGGTTTAGGAAAGCGCTTTGGACAAGGTACGGTGTAGATAAAACACTATAAAAGTGAACTTAATTTACCATTTTGGTCGGATAAAATGTTCATGCCGAGCGCAAGTCTGGCACGCAGTGAAAACGAGCAAGGGGCGGGGCCAGATGAAGTTTTAGCAATTTCGTAGAGCGACGCAGCTAGGCACAGTTAGACGGAGGCTGCTTGCGCCATTTGGGTGTCAACATAGCCGACTCGCTATGGCTTCATCCCATCCCTTTAAATGTAGCACAACTTATTCGCATAGAAAGTCTAGACATGCGGCGAAACGTGGGAAAAAAAAAACTTCGTCAAGGAGCAGGCTGATTTCCTTGTTCAGGAGGTCGAAGCATGCAAAGGTATGTATTTACATTTACAAATCCACCAAAACCACCTGCGCCACAACTTACAAGTGGGTCCCTATTTTTGTCACACACAGGTCTAGCGCAAAGTGCAATCTAACCGTACGCATGAGTATGAGGATTTCCTTTGGTATTTTCCTACAGTCAGGTAGAAGCGGACGTTTGGGCCATTGTGCGTTGTTGTGGGAGGGAAAGCAGCCAACCTTTTTGCCATCCAATCGACGCAGCACCCCTCATTCCCTTTAAATTCAGTGCAGAGAGAGGCGCAACGCACGTGGTCTGCATGGCATGTACATGCAGGACATTGACGTGCGCAAAGTACTGTGGCACTCACGTGTGAGTGAGAGACAATTGTACTTTTATTTTTGTAAGCAGAATAACAAGCTCACAGGCTCACTCAAACAATGACAGGGGTAGGCAAGTCATTAGTCAACACGTCATGCAGGATCACCGTGTCACATCAAAACTAAAATGATCACATAACAGCAAATGAATAGCACACTAGCAAATAATGAAACAACTAAAACAACAACTGAAGAAATAATTGACCCAAAACATGCACTTTAAATGCTATTTACATTCTTAGTGCCGCAAAGCACGCTGGGAGTGCATCAGCATCTCAGTGACGCTATAGTATTAAAAGGAATTACTGTGAATGGGAGGCAACAATGTCAACTACTCTTCCACTATGCTGCACATTTCAAATCAATTTGTGTCATTGTTGATGCAAAAATCAATAATGTTTCCAGTGCTGCAGGGTTGAGGAAGTGTTACTTTTTATTTACTCTGCACTGATTAACCTTAACATATATGGTAATTGGCAAATTGCAGGATTAGTGATGACTTTGGTACATTTTCTCAGTTATAATCTTTTAGTCCCCGCTTACAATTTCTTAACAGTTAATCATTTACAGACTGAAGGGTTCTGTTGATCAAACAACAATCTATCAGATTAACCCCATTATTTGCAGCAAAACTGGTGTCATTAATTAACAAAAGGCTAGCAGCAAGGCCAGATGCCAATGAAACAACATCATTTATCTTGGAATCTGCAGGGACTAGTGAGGACTAAAATATGATAAACAGTACACCCTCGCTGATTTGATACAAATCACCGCTCCCAAACTGACATGCACACCAACTCGTGCCTATCAACTTATTTTTGTGCTCTTTCTTTCACCACTTAAGATGCCGCAAAGCGCTGTTTATTCTCAGGCAGCATGTTAGCAGAGGCAATAGTGGCTACCAGCTCATCGCCAGACGCTTTAAGAGCAAAAAGCAGCATGATAGAAGATTGAGGGGTGGTCTGACAGACAGGTGAAGCTCCTTAGGGGGTTGAAGTAGGAGAAAGCAACGTGGTAAACCATTATAGCCCGTGACTTTCAGTTTATCAGCTGTTAATGGCTGGCCACACAACACGAGGTACAATAAGTGCCGAAGATAAACAGGTTGCGCTATATGCCTTTAAAAAAAGGAGACATTATGTAGGCAACACGGAGGACTAGTGGTTTGGACCTCCACTTCACAGTTCTGTGGTTGGGCATTCAAATCAGGGCTCAGGCCTTCCTGTGTGGAGTTTACATGTTCCTACTTTGTTTGTGCGGGTTTTCTGCGGGTGCTCTAGCTTCCTTCCACATTCCCCCCAAAAATGCCACTTAGACTAATATAAAAACTGTAAATTGTCAATTGGTGTGAATATACAGTACATGTATGAAGGGCTGTTTGTCTATTTCTGCCCTGCGATCGGTGGGCAACCCGTACAGGGTGTACTCCGCCTCTCGCCCAAAGTCAGCTGGAATAGGCTGTAGTTCATCCAATGAGCTCAGTAATTGGTATTTTTACCGTTGCAAAACAGTAATATGCAGTACACCTTCCCACACCAGCGTGCTCATACTTTCCTTCTAGGTCCTTTTATTTATTTATTTTCATTCATTTTTTTAAGGGGAAGTCAACCCCCCAAAATTCTTTACAAAAATATGTTCTATGCACAACCACTAGTCGAAACATGGCATTCTGACTGATATTGCGTTTGTGGAATATGAGTTAAGCAGTAAAATCCACCTGTTTTTGTTCATCTCAGGGCATGGCCATTTTGCCACTTGTTGTCGACTGAAAATGACATCACAGTTGTTCAGGGCTCAGGTAACGACCAATCATGGCTGAGGTTCAGAAAACAGGTGAGCCGTGATTAGTTGCTACCTGAGCCTTGAGCAACTGTGATATCATTTTCAGCCTTTAAGAAAAATATTGTAAGATAAGATGAGTTTGAAATTATATTAAAGGGTTTGGGGATCCTAGTTTGCGGTGTATATATAGGGTTTAAACTATTACTTTTAGGTGGAGTGGCTACTATTTGAGAATTTTTGCAATTCATGGTGAGTCTTTAAGCCCTTAAACTCTAGGAATAGTGATGACTCACTTTACTGTATGTGTTTGTTTAAAATTAGACGACCCTTTCCGTGATCAAAGATGTACTTTAACTATCACACTCAACTTTGCTCAGCTTTAAACTGACATGCACTACTTTAAATACCTTAAATTATTTCTAGATGTACCTTTTTTCTGACATTTAAAACACATCACTACATTTTACTCTTTGATCCATTTATATTTTACTTTGTTGCTTAGGCCTTTATATTTGAAAGATTTTGAAAGTGCATCAAATACAGTTGGTCTCTGTTAATATTAACTGCATTGCACAGTGGCACTAGACAGTAAACAGTAATGTCCAATCAGGAATATCGATGAAATGAACTCCATGGTTCAGTCCAAGCTAAGTGTATTTGCCATACAGACCCAACTGCAGGTGTGCAAGGAAGTTTGTGTTGTGTGTGTGTGTGTGTGTATGTGCCTTGGCGTGTGCGTGGGTTGTGCGTGTGTGTGCGTGCACAATAGCTACATGTGCTGGACTTTGCTCCTATGCTGCATATGCTATGAAAGAGTCAACAAAAGAACAAAATGTCCTGAAAGGTGAAGGAAACTCATAATGACAAACAGTATTGCAACAAATGTAGAGGGCTAGTAAAATATGTCGCTTTGTGTGTTTCACACAGATGCAGAAACGGAAACAAGACTAACATTCACAGTTATATAAAGATAGCGTTGCATTGGGTGACTCTGTAGTGCTGCTTCTGGAGATCTATGCATTCTAGACTCCCTGTACCACCAACTGTGTGACTTCTACATGTTAAAAGGAAAGGCCATAATATGACCTAATAAAATGTGAGTATGTGCAAACCCTGAAATAACACACACCACAAACATGTTGGATACGCCACTGATATGCTTTTTAACAACTACGTATACTGTATGTTGGCATAGTCTAGTTACAGTATGGGTGAATGGTTAGTATCGGTATACAGTGGTACCTCTACTTACGAACGTATCTTCATCCGAAATTTTCGAGTTACGAAACGCCTCAACAGGAAAATATCGCCTCGCCTCTTGTTACGAAAGAAATTTCACGATACGAAAGGTAAAAATACAGTATAGGCTGCTACTCGCAGCTCCAGAGTTTCTTGAACGCAACATACTCATAGCTGCTCTGCCATTGGCTATTACCTAGAATCTTCCTGGCATCCCATTGGCTAAGAGGGACCTCTACCGCATGTGAGTAGATGGACAGGTAGATAGATATATCGCCTATGAGGTGTTCCGATAGTTTTATGTGAGTATTCGCTATGGACCCCAAGAAAGTGATGGAGAAATGAGGAAAAGAAAAAAGAAGAAAATAGGGTTTTTTTTGTCCGTACAAAGTATGAAAAAGGGATGCGTTTAGTTGATTTCGCCAAAGAATATGACCGTAATGTATCGACAGTCGCCACGTTATTAAATCAGTTCTTTACAAAACGCCAGGCAAAAACTACTTCTGAGAGAGAACATGAACCAAAGAGGGCAAAAAGCGATGAGGACAGCAATTAAAAGGTAAATGACCATCATTTTTATTCTTTACTCTATTCTTTGTGTTTTTTACATTACGTACGACACATTCATTGTGTAATAATCTAATTGTAACATGTTTTGATGCATTTTTATGCTTTATAAAACATTTCTGTCTGAATTTTGGGGTGCTTGGAACGGATTAGGGCCTTTTCATGGAAAACACGTCTCTACTTACAAAAGTTTTTAGTTACGAAATTTCTTCCAGAACCAATTAATTTTGTAAGTAGGGGTACCACTGTATTTTATTTTAAAGGGCTTTGTAGAGATTTTTTGAAACAACCTACCTACCTAAACTGCAATACTTTTCATTAAAGTGCTCTTAATAACAGGTAGTCTGTTGAGTTTAATCATTGGTGGGGAAAAAAATTGTGGCCAAGGGTAGAATCCAAGTCCAAGTTAGTGCGCCAATAGGAGTTGTACAAAAAATCATCCACACCTCCGGTGATCAACAGCATTCGAAAGCTAGTTGAGAAGACGTTCTCTCTGGAGCAACTGGCTTTATTTTTTATTTTTTTGCAAGGCGTGATACCGTAAAGAGAAGCTAACAACAGAGGTTTGATAAACTGCCAAGATTGGGCTTCATGTAGATTGTACTACTGAACAGTTTTAAAGTTCCTTCGCTGGTTAACTAACTATTCACATAACATAACCAGATGTGTCTGAAGGAGCCCACTTCTGGGTTAACAGCTTGACGAACCCGCTTGCCACCACACGATGCATGCACACTCCCCACATAGCTCTCTTACAGGGACAGTGCACACAACAGTATGACATGATTTCATTTTGATCTGAGTGCAAATATTTGGATATATATATATATATATATATATATATATATATATATATATATATATATATATATATATATATATATATATATATATATATATATATATATATATATATATATATATATATATATATATATATATATATATATATATATATATATATATATATATATAGGGCGGCACGGTGGTCGACTGGTTAGCACGTCCGCCTCACAGTTCAGAGGTCGCGGGTTCGATCCCGGCTCCGGCCTCCCTGTGTGGAGTTTGCATGTTCTCCCCGTGCCTGCGTGGGTTTTCTCCGGGCACTCCGGTTTCCTCCCACATTCCAAAAACATGCATGGTAAGTTGATTGGATACTCTAAATTGGCCCTAGGTGTGATTGTGAGTGCGGATGTTTGTCTCTGTGTGCCCTGCGATTGGCTGGCAACCAGTTCAGGGTGTCCCCCGCCTACTGCCCAAAGACAGCTGGGATAGGCTCCAGCACGCCCCGCGACCCTTGTGAGGAGAAGCGGTACAGATAATGGATGGATGGATATATATATATATATATATATATATATATATATATAATATGAGCATTTGAGAACACAGGCATAAAGCTGAATGGGCACTCCAGGTATGACGGACCAAGACCAGATGTACGTGAAGAATCAAGTTGCACAACACAATATAGTAAATATACGATAATTCTGACCCTGCCAGTACCCCAGAAAAACAAAACAACAACAAAAACAACGATAGCAACACAACCAAAGAACCCACTTAGACATCAGGAAATGCTGCTTGTGCAATATGCACTTGCATTGTTAGGCTTATTTATTTAAACATTTGCATCACTCATATGCTGTGAGAAAAACAGTATACATTTTGGACTGCCTTATTACATATTATTAAAGAAAATGATGTCGTCCCTTTGCGTGCATGTTACTGACCTTAAAGGCAAACTTGCGGGTGATGTTATCCGAAGGCTGCACTCCTCCAATCTGGAAACTGAGCAGAGGCAAACTCCCTAGCACAGTGTCCTCCTTCTCATCTGTGAAGAAGAAAACGATAGTGTGAAAACATCTCATTGAGCGCAAAGGAACAGGATCAGAACTACACTGGAAGCTTGCACCAAAAAGCGATTAGCTTTTTGAAAAGTCAAGACAAGACACTGTTATTGAACTGGCTCTATTTCTGGAACATACACTTTTAACCATGGTGACAGCTTCCTAGAATAGGTATCCATTATGGTCCTTTCAAAAACGGTCTCTGTGATAAGCACTTTTAATGGCTCCAACACATCAGAATCCAGTGGTCATAAATAGGACCACTGTAGAAGAAAACCACTCATGTTGAATGAATAATAGATGTCACGTTGGTTTCTGAAGACGTCTACAAATGGAAAGATTTTTTTTTCCTTTTCTCCTACCTTTTATTCTTTGAATGTATATCTCTGCATGACCAGTCGTCCTTGCTGCTTACTAGTGTGTGTTTGTGTGTGTACTGAGATTGAGTGAGGTGGAGAGAGAGGGAGAGAGGGAGGGAGCGAGAGAGAGAGAGAGAGAGAGAGAGAGAGAGAGAGAGAGAGAGAGAGAGAGAGAGAGAGAGAGAGAGAGAGAGAAAGAGAGAGAGAGAGAGGGAGAGAGAGATCTAAAGGAAGGGGGAGGGTTTTTGTGCAATCATACAATACACTGATCCCTTCCCTCCGTGTGCGCGCATGTTCCTTGTGTGGGTGTGTTTGTTGGGGGCGGGGGGTGATATGGGGTAATTGTGCGCACGCGCACGCAAGATAGCGATCAGCCCGTGTGAGTCAGCGGCGCAGGAATTTCGGGCACCAGCCAGCTGTACCTGCTGCTCGTCCGCACTAATTCAGTGTCATGTGCACGTGAGTGCATGCGTGATATGTTGACAGCAGACGCACCTCTGCCTGTTTCTTCCTTGCGTCTGCCACAATAAGATCAATTACCATCCCCTATATTAAAATGTGTAACCATGTGTATTAAAGCGATTTGTTGTTAAAGATAATTAAGCAGAAAACATGAAATGCAACATTTAAGTACAACATTGTGACAACAACTGTAAAGGGAAGAACTATTTAAAAAATATGCACTAATATGTTGTATCAATATGAATGAATATTCCCTATTCAACCATCAGGGATTACATTGCCGAGTAGTGAATAAGTGGTAAATGCCTATCAATTTTGATTGTTGGTGTGATTTATTTTTTCCTGAAAAGTCCACTTTTTAACTATCCTCCAGCAAAATATTGATCACTCCGGATGCTGTTTCAGCATTGTGCGAATGGTCCACTTACCTAGGCCTTGTGGGCAAGCCAGCCCAATTCAGTGCCAAGCCCAGATATATGGGTTGGAGTCAGGAAAGAAATGTGTCATAAAACCTATGCCGGAACTTTGTGGGAATGAGCCTTTAAACAAATGTTGGGAGAATGAAGAAAGTAAAAGGAGCACCCTTAGCAGGAACATCTCAGTAAGGCTCATCCAAAATGGCGAATAACAAAAAGTTGGAAATTATTACATCATTATTTTATGGATCAGTGAATTCGGTAATATGAACAAAAGGTAGGTGTAAAACAAATAGTGATGAAGGTTTGAAGGTGTTGTACAACAAGTTAGGACCGGGGTTGTCTTAAAGATATTTTTTTCAAGAATATGTTCTATGCAAGCCCAGTAGTTGAAACAAGGCATTCTGATAAATACATACTACTACTGATATCTGTGGGGTAAGAGTTAATCCACCTGTTTTTAGCCATCTCTGTGGACGGCCATTTGTCACTTCTGTCGCCAATGACACACAGTTATATATTGTCCAGAACTGTTTAGTTTCCTTTGTTTCTGCCTATGACATTTTAACTTTTAAAAGCAATTTGCATAGCATTCACTGCAGTGAATTGCAATTTATCGCCACCCTATAATGTTATCATATTTATTCGATAATTGAAATAGCGCTTTAGAGTCAAACATACTGTATATTGAATCAAAACAATTTGGAAGGGAGTTAACATATTGTGTGAATTAGCAAATGAGTTTTATATGGTAGCATCTATAATCATACCGGTTCTAAAATGCTTTATCTCCCACTCCTCCATAATCCAAACAATTAAATATAAAAACGAAATGTTCATGGCAGTTCAATAGAATTTCTTAAATGTGTGTTTCTAAAAACGAAGCACATATTTTGAGCGGCTAGATCCTGAATTTTGACAGTCGGTAGCTGTTTCCTCTGACTGGCACATTACAGAGTAGTGTCAACAGCAAGGAACATCCTCCAAGTTGGTCAACACAAAACAC
The DNA here is from genome assembly GCF_054856515.1 of Filicampus tigris. NCBI lineage: Eukaryota > Metazoa > Chordata > Actinopteri > Syngnathiformes > Syngnathidae > Filicampus > Filicampus tigris. The sequence goes on along the minus strand of NC_141225.1, from coordinate 3,740,467 downwards.
TACAATTGAGGCGCTGTTCCAGAAGAAGTGTTTATCTCTGCTGGTGTATTTCCAGCAATCTATGCGCCACACGTACAGACTTATACACACGTGTATATGTGTCTGTATATACACAGTATCATTTTCACTGTAGAGACAAAAAATAAAATGAAAACTCTGCGAGGAAATCAATGTATTCAAGTTATGCCTGCTATGGCAAGGATGACACACTTACACTTACCCTATTCCGTTTACATGACTCAATATTCGGGTTACAAAAGGGATAACCCATGGTCTTACTCAGGTTTTTAAAACACTCGAATAAGAGCATATTCGGGTTTTTGCGTGTGTTTACATTGCCTTGGAAAACCTGAATACTGACAATATTCGAGTTTTAGAGTTACTGACTGCATGTAAACGTAGTCAGACATTGAGTGGGAGGCAGGCTCCAATTGTCCATGTCATATGCATGGCCGACGACATCATCCGCAAGGGGAGATCTTGCAGTTTACCTTCCAATATCATGCATGGACCCCATTCATCAACCCATCCAACCATTATCCAAGCCGCTTATCCTCACAAGGGTCACGGGCGTGCTGGAGCCTATCCCAGGCGGGGTACACCCAGAACTGACTGCCAGGCAATCACAGGGCACACAGAGACAAACCACCATTTACACTCACAATCACATCTAGGGACAATTTAGAGTGTTCCACTAACCTACCATGCATGTTTTTGAAATGTGGGAGGAAACCGTAGTAGCCCGAGAAAGCCCACACAAGCTCACGGAGAACATGCAAGCTCCACAGAGGAAGGCCGGGGCCGGATTTGAACCCACAACCTCTGGACTGTGAGGCTGACATGCTAACCAGTTCACTACTCTGCCTCCCAGCATGGACCCCAGTGAATCTATTTCGGTTTCCGCAATTTAAAGTACAGCATACTCAGGCATACTGCGCGCCAACCACCCTGATTTTGATGAAAATGAGGGATGCGCTAGGATTGGCCGAGAAAAGACTGCTTCCATCCCACAACGGTGCATAAGGGGGCAAACGCAATTTTACCTGTGCAAAGTCTAGTAAAATAGTAAAAGAAAACCCCACCCGTGTAAAGAGTTCGACTGTCCTTTGCGCTAGACTTGCGCAAAAATGGGAGGCAGTCGGGAAACCTTTTACGCTCATGTAAACATTTTTGAAACATCAAAGACTTTCCTGCGATGTATCGTCTATTCACCAATGCAGTTGTCGAGCAATCCATATGAATGATCGAAGGGCTGTTAGAATGAGTGAGCATACAGTATAATTTAATGCAAAACATTTAGGATATTATTAAAAGATTGTAATCTGAGTATATCACACACAACACGTCCACAACAGCGCACGCTATCTGTTCCACCACACAATTTAGCACACTCTTTTTGGGATCTTGGTCAATCAGGCCCGAAGAAGTTTTGTGCTTGTCAGTGCTTAATGATTTTCTTTGTACAACTATCATAAGACAAAGGGCAAAATGTGCATGGTTTTGGTAAAGTGAGAAAGGGAATGCAATGGAATGATTTGACAAGTTGGGGTACTCAATATAGAGACCAATTTGTTGACAGCACCTAATGTAGGCAGGACTCCAATGGAATGAAACTTCACTGTTCGCTAAGTATTGTAGATGTGTAAACACACACAGAGGCGCCAACCGCAGCACTGTGCTTTAGACGAGAGGCAGAGGCAGCTTTACAAATCCCAGTAGAGAGCACAAAAGTGCTTTTCTTTTGCCCATTCTTCGAGCTTTGCTCTTTGCTGGCTTAGCTATCACATTGCTACATAGCACTGGCCACATTACCGCTTCCAATGCTCCCTCTCACCAGGCCCTCTTTTCCAAAATACAGCTGGGGCACGCAGAGGAGTGGAAGGGAACAAAGAGACGTGGTCAGAATGACGAGAGAATCCCCAAGCACAGGAGTTAGACAAAGTAAAAGAGTAACTAGAACAAATAAACTTGACCTATTACAAATCAGTTATTGTTTTCAACTACCTTGACACGAAACATAATCCTAAAGTGACTCAAATTTGTACGGTGGATAAAAGCTGAACTGACAGAGTTAAAGGGAGTTAATGATAGTGCTCAGGTAAAAAAAATAAAAAAAATAAAAAACATTGCTGAAAGTAAAACCATTGTACTACTTTCTACTCTACAATGTGTAATGGGACTTCAATTGTTGGATTGGTTAGCATCATGCAGTGACAGGCAGCAACATTTTCAGACATCATACCGGTTTATTTTACACACAGATGTTCTAAGATTCAGATTACCCATAGTTCCCCACAGAGAAAGAGAGACTTAATGCCACTTTTTTTTACATGTTAAATTGTCAGCAAAGCATGATATCATTCATGATAGCATATATATACCAACATGTTGTTGTTTTTTTAAACTGTATTACTAATCACCAAATACACAGTTTGGTATCTTCTCTATTATCAAATAGAATTGTAATGATGTGTATTTACAGATACAAAAACAAGTCTTAGATGACTGCTAAATTCGTAATTTCAAAGCCATTATTGAAAAGAAATTACTATCGTGTGGAGCACAGCCTAGTTAGTTTACTGACCCATTAATCTGCATGTGAGCATCGCCTCTCATGAGTGGATACACAGTCACACAATTTGACACATGTACATTAACAAACATTAAACACTCTTTGTATGTACGCCGGTAGAACATTTATTTGCAATGGGATCATTGACATCAAGTTGACCGTTTAAGGGGGCCCCCCAAGAAGTGTGTTTTTTGTTTTGGTTCTTAAACAGACGAAATATCTAAAGAAATTAAAAGATTGACAGAAACATTAAAATTCCTAAATAAGTGGAACACCTGTGACGGTATTGATCAAGTAGAGACAACGCCACTGTGGTAGAGGTTGGGGGGGTGGTCTTCCCAAATTAATGGCGTCATTGATCAGATCAGTGAATGAAGACATTACAGCTGATCACAAAATGTATATAAAATGCAAACTATTCATAACAAACATAAATTACATGATTGATCAGTTGTACTTTTGCAGGATGAGTCTTGGGTAACTGAAATTATTAGCAATGTGAATAAAAAAAAACTATTTTTTGTAAATTATTGTACAACGATAAAAAATTAAGTACTGGTAAGAACCGGGGTGTTCTGAAAGTCATCGTGCACTTCTATTTTTATCAACTGACCTGTTTGAATACTAATTAATTTACTTCCTCTATTCTATATTGAAACATGTCAGTTAATAAAAAATAAGTGCGCAGAGACTTTCCAAACTTGATGTAGCTCTTACATTTTATTATAAGGCAATTTACAACACCACTAAGGTAGATAAGACAGGTAACCCAGTTAAAGCAATCAACATACTTGAGTTGATCATTTATAGAGTGCCGTGTCTTAAAACTCCATCATTGCACTTATGGTAAACAGTGAATGGAATTGTAGCTGTTAGGCTTCATGTTTAATGATTAATATGGCGATCCCAATGAAAATGAGAATTATTCACTCCTGTGTCAGTATGTTTTGGTTGTTACAGGCGAAAAACAATTAAAGGTAAGTTTAAAACTTGAAACACACACCTTTATAATAGAACAGACATCTGTCAGAAAGGACAAACCATCTCTTGTTCCACTGCTTCACTCCGCTACTGGCCTGGTGGAGACACACACACAATGATTATTATCAGATCAGATCCAAATATTAACTGAAATGTTGACACTGTAGCAGGGGCGGAGCCAGAACGTAGCTAATGGGAGGGCCTGGAAAAATCAGGGTAGGCCTGAATATTCCTCTCACTGAGCACAATCTTCCTGTCCTGGCAAATTGTATATTCAAATAAAATGACAAACTGAATAATATGAAGTTCAGCTCTTCCTTAGACAACCACAATTATGCCATTTTTAATATAATGTAAAATAAAAAACACAACGAAACACTAATTGAAAAATAATTAAATAAGAATTTACTAACCATTTAAAAGTATATCTTTTTTTCATGAATCCCACTGGATGGACAGTCTGTCAATCTGGGTGGGCCTGGGTGTGCACAGGCCCACCCAGACTGACATGGCTCCGCCCCAGCACTGTAGTACCGATGTACTGTAAGATCTGATTGAGACATCTCCTGTGGTATAGTAACAGTAATTATAACCAAAGCAAAACCTATGACAAACACTCTGTTGGAAAGGGTAGTGATGGATTGGTGAAACTGTTTTGTTTTCGTGCAAGTTTTTGCACACCCCTGTGTGACAGTATTACAATATTGATTGCTGTATGTTCAGCTCTCTACATATTTGTGGTCAGTAACAATTGTTGATTAGTATTCCACACAACTGGACACTTTGAAGTGTTCAAGGTCTTTCTGCATCCTTGCACACTCGATGTTGGATTATTACTGCACCACTGGTCACATTTGTGTGACGATTCTCTGCCTCATCTGCACAACTGTCATTATATTGTAATTATTGCACTACTAGTCACTTTATTTTTGCTTGATGACGGTCTGCATCATTTGCACAGCTGTCAGTGTTCGCCACAAATAGTACCATTATATAATGTAAAGACTTATCTGTTACGTTCTAAATGTTATTCTTGTTCACTAATTCCTTGTGTGTTTTTTACATACTTGGCCAATAAAGGTGATTCTGGTTCTGATTCTAACAACCAGATGAAGTTGAGTCTGTGGCTACAAGAGAAATGTTTTGAATGTACCCCGGACGAAGAGAGAATGTTGTTGTCGTGAGAATCGATACAGCTTCCAGTGCTTATTCTAGGGGATGTGAAACACAGAAGGATAGGGATGAGAATCTTCATTTGAAAAGAACACCTCAAATTGGTTGTATCCTCCTTTCAATTTGTGGACAAAAAGCCCACAATGCAATCGAAATTTGTGCTTGCGTTATGACACCCACCGGAGAAGAATCGACGGCTGCCGCATAAAGATTGAGAACAGTGGCAAAAGCACATCATGGTATGAGTTCATGTGTATGGGGGAGAATAAATATTTGTCAGGTAACAACATACAGTTTTACCTTTTTCTACACAGTCGTGTGCTTTTGGACTGTTGCTGGGAAGTAGTTGATATAAGATTAAGGGTTTGCCTGGGTCCCCTGTCTGCCTTAAGGGAAGAGAATGTCCAACCTCTTTAAACAAAATGCAACCAACTTTATCCCTGAGTAGGTACTGATATGCCTCTGACCTTTTGAGATTGCTTGTTGCCTTCCTGTCTGAAGGGACATAGGTTTGAAAATAGCTAAACATTGTACATTTTTGCTGACCACTTTTATATGTCATTTTCCTACCCTGCTACATTAGTAGCAAGTGGGATTGAAATGTTTTCTCTTTTAAGATACAACAACTGGTATTCCCACATTGTCTGTAACTGTTATAGGCTACACTGCAGCTAAATTATGATTTTTTTTTTTTGTCCATAGGCGACACGTATCAGAGATTTTTTTTCATGGAGTTTGAACAGTACAATTCAGATTTTTTCATATCCGACTTTAGCCTCTTACATATGTGAATATAAATCGGATATGTATGCAATGCCTCTGCGGTATGAACGCTCGTCCGCACACATCCGACCTATACGTCAGGGAAAACCCAATATGCATTCCGCACATGCCGGGGAGAGTGCTTGGGTGGGAGACTACTACTACTACTACTACTACTACTACTACTACTACTACTACTACAACCGTCCATGAATCTGCAAATGTTTTGAGTAACATAGTTATCTTTATATTTGACTTGAATTTAATACCACTTAAAACATGAAGCATAACGTTGACATGTGATAGGAGTAATTCAGCCATGCAGACGGTTCATTTATTACGTATGGCAATGACGTGACGTCATCTTTAGTAGACGTTTCTCACCAGCCATGAACATCACGATATACGTCACTGGCCCACAGGTTGCTCAAAACATGACCAATGAATTAAATACTGACTGAACTGATACCTGCTTGTACAGCCATCCTGCTTTGCTGACTTCTGCTTTAGGATTCCTGCGCATGGAGTTGGAGCGCTTCCCAAATGTAGCTGTCTTTCTTGGCGTTCGAGACGTCTGCAAGTCAGGAGAACAATTGACACGACTAAATGTCACGAGTGTTGTACAGTACAGCAAAGTAGGGGTGCTGAGGGTGCCGCAGGATCTCCTGGAGGATAGTGGGTGAGCATGTAAATTCAGAACTAATACCATCCATCCATTTTCTATACCGTTTATCTAATTTGAGTTGTGGGATGAGCTGGAGCCTATCCCAACTGACTTCAAGCGACAGGCAGCAGACACTCCGGACTGATCTCAAGCCAATGGCAGGCCACATCGAGACAAACAACCGTGCACCTCACATTCACACCTGGCAATTTCGAGTCATCATTACGTTGTTTTTTGTTGTTGTTTTGTTAAATCTGGGAGAAAAACAAAGCGCCTGGAGATGGGGCAGAATGGCGAGAACATGCAAGCTCCAGACAGGAAGGTTCAAAGGGGGAGTCAACCCAAATATATTTTTGTAAGTTTTTATGTTCTATGCAGGCTCACTAGTTGAAACACAGCATTCTGGTGAATATTGTGTTTGTGGAATATGAGTTAAGCAGCAAAAAGCAAAATCCACCTATTTTTAGTAATCTCTGAGGGCGACCATTTTGTCATTTCTGTCGACTGAAAATGACATCACAGTTGCCCAGGGCTCAGGTAACGACCAATCACAGCTGACCTGTTTTCTGAAGCTGAGTTGTGATTGGTCGTTGCCTGAGCCCTGAGCATTTGTGATGTCATTTTCAGTCGACAGAAGTGGCAAAGTGGCCGCCCCCAGAGATGGCTAAACATGGGTGGATTTTGTTGCTTAACTCATATTCCACAAATACAATATCAATCAGAATGCTGTGTTTCAACTAGTGGGCCTGCATAGAACATGTTCTCCAAAAAATATGTTTGGGTTGACTTCCGCTTTAAACCAAGATTCAAACTTCAGACATGTGAGGTTGATGTGTGAACGACCAGTTCACCATGCTGCACATTCACAACCAACTGTGACATAAAAATGGCCTAAACATGTTGAGAACAATAAAATATTTACTTTTGGGCTATGTAGTTTGAGTGTGCTGTATTCAATGTGTAGTTCTTACCCGTGCACAAGATTGGACTTCTTGAGACACTTCTGACACCATGTTTGTACTTTTAGTGTGATTAATCTTCTCAGCAGCAGTGTTCACTTTCCCTTTCATCATCAAATCACAGCTCCTGACAGAGACAAAAAGCAGTGATGTCGAGGTGTAGCATGTCTTGAGTAATATTTTATATTATATTATATTATAATATATAATATATTATATTAAAAATGGCATAATTGTGGTTGTCTAAGGAAGAGCTGAACTTCATATTATTCAGTTTGTCATTTTATTTCATTCATCCATCCATTATCTATACCGCTTATCTCCTCACAAGGGTTGCGGGGCGTGCTGGAGCCTATCCCAGCTGTCTTTGGGCAGTAGGCGGGGGACACCCTGAATTGGTTGCCAGCCAATCGCAGGGCTTTTTCAAATAGTATGCAGCAACATCTCAAGTTGCAAGATTCCTCTTTCATGATAGTGTTTGCACAATTGATGAGAGACGTCAATCCAAGTCTTGCTTATTTGCAGCTGGCGAGTGCTCTTTCGTGTGCAGGGATCTCAAACCTGTGGCTTTAGGTCAATCGTTACAGAATTGTTGTTGTTTTTTTTTTTTATGAGGCACGCTGATGATAAATGTCCATCCATCCATCCATCATCGATACCGCTTATCCTCACAAGGGTCGCGGGGCGTGCTGGATCCTATCCCAGCTGTCTTCGGGCAGTATGCGGGGGACACCCTGAATTGGTTGCCAGCCAATCGCAGGGCACACAGAGACAAACATCCGCACTCACAATCACACCTAGGGGCAATTTAGAGAGTCCAATCAACTTACCATGCATGTTTTTGGAATGCGGGAGGAAACCGGAGTACCCGGAGAAAACCCACGCAGGCACGGGGAGAACATGCAAACTCCACACAGGGAGGCCGGAGCCGGGATCGAACCCACGACCTCTGAACTGTGCGGCGCACGTGCTAACCAGTCGACCACCGTGCCGCCCATAATAAATGTCACTGTCCTATATTTTGCGCTAACTGGAATTCTTGTTAATGCTTGTGGTTGTGCTGGACTACCACAAAAATATGTCCCTCAAGCCAAGGCCTTCATGACACTCACATCTAAGTCTGTCATACTTTCGAACCGGTAGCAAATGCAGCAGAAATGAGTCACATTTAGCTTGCCAGTGAACTACAGTATGTATGTATGTATGTACAACATGACATTACTTCACTGATTACGCAGAGTTCAATGCACCGTGGAGCGACTATTCTCACAAGACAGTTGATGAAGAGCTTGTTACTGTTGTTTATTCCTTCAGCATCCGGTGTAAAGCAGCTAGTTGAATAGAGAGGTGGAATGCAGCTTCCCAGTGTAATTTATTGTCCAGTTATTGCTCACCTCTTATCCAAATCGCTTGGAGAAAGCTTTGCGTGTGAAGAGCTTCAACACTGTGAAGGAATTAGCATGCTGAGAAGTGTAACTATGTATAGAGTGTGTTTACTCACTGCAGATTGTTTTGTATTGGCGCAGATCCTTGCAGCTGGATTGTGTTCATTACTGGTCCAGCTGGTCTACTGGTGTCATGTTGACTGCAAACAGACAGATTCATGATATTAAAATTAAAAATGAGTATTTTACTAATATCTTCCTCTGGACAGTCTTGAAATGTGTGGTAAATATGGTTAATACCAAACTCTCAGACCTGATCAATATGGCAAAAGCCATTCAAACAGAGATGAAAGCAGCACTAGTCAGACTGTGGATGGGGATAGAGTGCAGTGTGTGTGCACGCGCTGGTGTGTGCGCTAAGTGGGTCTTGATGTGGCATCTGGTCAATTTCTGTATGAGGCATGCTGTGGCCTCCTAACACACATAGTGTACATCACTGCTTCGATTTTCCTAACACATTTAGATACATATATAAAGCTCAAACACATACACATTCCACAGATTTTTTCAAGTAAAAAAAAAAAAAAAAGTGACCCATAAGCCAATTTAATTGGCTACATATCTCTTCCAGTGATAATGTATTAAAACAATAAATGATGTTACGGTTAATGAACTAAGACTGTAAAACTGTAGATAGATGCACTCATTTGCACTCAGACTTGTTTTCAAAACATTTTTTACATGATATTGTTGCCATTTGTAAGTTTGAAATTGAAAACCCAATAACAGAAACGTAAAAGGCAGCCCATGTGAAAAGGTACAGGAAATGTAATACAACCAAAGAGTCAAGACAACCAATAGGACCATAACACAGCACCATAAGTTTGCAGGAATGCAGTCAGACTACGTCTGACAGGCAAATACAAAAAGCTCTGTGAGTGAAATAACAAAATGTTAATTTATGTACATAGCTTTCATTGTAAAATTCATGTATGTTTGAATATTTTATACAATTGTCAAATGATACACATTGACTTAATCTAGGCTATGGCTCAATCATTTTAGAATCGGTTATCCGAACGACTCCTCCATCGAATAATCGGGTCATTTTTCTTCAGATCTTAACATAATATCTGTGTACAAACACCATGCGGTACCTTCCGAATAGCAATGCTAGGGTAACTGTTGTTACTGGTTATGGTGGGTTAAAAACATGATGCAATGGATTGCTGCCTTCGACATAAAGGACTATGGTTCGAATCCCGGTCACAAATGAGAACATCTTAGTGGGAATGCTAGACCCCAATTCCCAGCTACCATTGGTACCAAACTTGGATAAAAATGAATGGGATGCATTAAGAAGGGCATCCGATGTAAAAACTAAGCTAAACATACCATTACAGTGGCAACGAGACGTGTCCGTAACAGGGAAAATCTCACTGATGGCAGTGTGAACTTTCCACCAAGAGAAGGTGCTAATTAGGGCTGGACGATATTGGAATAACATGCGATATGCAATCTAAATGTTGACTTTAGCGATAACAATATTATTGCGATAATTAACATGTGCCTAAGGAAATGTCATTAATTTAAGCAAATGCAAGAAATACTTTTTCTTCATGTGGCAAAATAAGCAAGCTCAGTAGGTTCTTTGCTAAATACTTTTAATTACCCTTGATAATGTTCAACTATTGGATGGCAATCCGCATTTTAGTTGGTCGAACTGGCCAGTATCGATATTTTTTCAATATATTGTCCAGCCCTTAGCCTTTAGGCAAAACATTTTGCGTTTTGATTGATTTTTGGATTGACTTGGTCAAACTGGTTGACTCTTTTCCCAGCCCTAATCTAGGCCACCACTCTTCTTGAATAAGAGAAATATTTTTATTAAATATAAAGTTAGAAAATGTGACTGTGTGTGTGCCTGTGTATGTGTGGGGGTGTGTATGCGAGTGTACGTGTGTGTGCTGGTTAACCTACAAACCTATATAGAGGCATCTGCTGATTAAGTAGATGGGTGGATAAACACGCACAAGTCTCTGTCTTTTCAGTGAGTACAAACAGCTAATAACAACTGCCAGATGTTAAACCAAACAAGCCAGCTCCACTCCTGAGAAAAATAATACAATGCTACAGCATAATTCTGAATGAAATTGTGTCGAATCAGTATGGTGAGATAGGGGCTCGAAACTTAGCTCCCGGCTTTGCAGTGTGGAGTCTGTAGCTCAGCGCTATTCCACTGGCAGCCCGCGGGCCAGATCAGGCCCACCAAGCATGTTGGTCCGACCCGCGGCAGATTGCCAAAAAGTAAAAACACAGATGTTCGCCACATGTACACATCCTTATGTTACACACCGCCTGGGAAGGTAGGAGGCGCTGTGGCGTGCAATGCTATGCCTCTCTACCGACAGTAGAAAAAGAATAAGGAAGCGGCTTCAGAGCTCTTCTTCCTGCATGTGAAATTGAGTGGATTACAGAGCGGGAGAGGCCAAGCGTTCTCATCCGGTATGTTTCCCCCCCCAAAGCAAGAGGAGAAAAGAAAGACCCAAGTCACTAGTGGTAAAACGGATCATCTTTCTTCCGTGATCCGTACGTATAAAAAGCATCACGGTTCAGGCCGGGAATGAACCGCGGAATGGTTGGTGAAAAAAAACTGCATGGAAGTTGAAAACCCTCATGGATCACGTAAGTCGCATGTATGGGAGCATTTTGATAATTTAGGGTGGAACGAATCCCCAAATTAAAGGGATTAGAGAGCAAATGGAAAATGATATTAGCTTGCATTTGAACTTTTATCAAATTGTTTTGGAGAATTCAGTACAAAACTAATATGTTGAGGAACGCCTACAAGAAATGAGCAATTTGACCACACCCCCACCCATCTCTCCATGCCTTGTGTCACGTCACGGCTGGGACGATTATATTTTGCCATTCAAAGTCGTTGTAAGTAACGTTGCTAATATTGCCAAAATAACGGGGATCAATCGGCCCCAATACATGTGGACATCTCTATTTAGGCCCACTTCAACCTCTGAAAACATCACACAATGATTAGCCTTTCCATGTCTGACCAAAAAGAGCAAGAAATGAGCAGCCTACATGCAGCTGAGGTGCACTTGTCACATACGTTAATTCATGTCACCTAGATACTCAAACACATTGCGTTACGAGAAGCTTTTTCGTTAGCTGAATTGCTCATAGGTTGTTATAGATTACATTTAAAGTGTTAGCTTGACTTACTTTTTCTCTGAGGTCCACCTCTGCGCATGGTCCAGTGCGCTTAAAGTCCAACTTTAACATTTCGACAAGCCAAATTCCGGGGCTTCTATTTATCCGAAATTGATGCACACAGGCCAGCCCACTCGCATGGCGACGCCGCTGTACCAGAATTAAAGCGTTCGCCACAACGAGACCTCTGTAGCAAACACGGTGCTGCAGGCTGGCTGACCAGCCGTGGCAAACACGGCTAAAGGTAGACATGGAAAATCTTGGCTGCCTAGACGTGGGATCTCCGTGAAACGGAGCCCCATGTCTTTTCAAAGTTTATACCGCCATCCATTTTCTCGAATCGGCCACTAATTAGGGATCACACACATCTGATCACAATCGGAATCTCTGGCAGAACGCCGGCTACTGGCTGACCAGTGGCAGCGAGTGCATGAGCGGGCGGCGAGTGCATTAGCAGGCAGCTCGTCCAAGACACGAGCTCACTCATCGATGGATGGTAAGAATAAGATCTCCTTCTGCTAACTCTGACTGTTAGCAATTGAAAGCTAATCCTGCCTCGACTAGCCGCGGGAGCTAGTGGGAGCCAACAGCTGCTTGGCTGCCTATGGGAAATTAAGAAAGCGTTTGCATCGCTCAATGTCAACTGTGACATATGCACATTCCTGGTATTGTCCACTCTAACAGGTAATTTAAAAAGAAAAAAAGCACAATATTATTTGGGATTTTGTCAAGGTGATAGTGGCTTTTCCTCAGAGAAGCACACGTTTGATGTTAATAAAAATTAATATTGTGCCGCCAGCTTTTATATTTTCACAGTTTGAAATGGACAAGAGTAGGAATGCGCAAATGAATTTTAGTGGCATTTAATCACTTTCAGACAGTAGGTGACAACAGAACGTGACAAACCAAAACAAGGAACAACACGGATAACAATGCTTGCCTCCCTGCAATGACGTACACAGCCTGAGATGGCGAATGAAAGAAAACCAAGCCCCAACAGTGGGCGGGCCAATTTGCAGGTTTAGTCATCACAAAAAAGCCCATAAATCACTACAGATTATTTTAGGGAGGTGCATTTTAGTGCTGACATATTTTTTTTCATACAGAACTATCATATAAGTGTTGATGTTCAGCCCAATCAAGTGCCTCTTCAATGATACAGGATTTTTTTTCTGCCTCTTGTCCCAACACTCAGACATGTAAAGGAAGCTGCAAACATACTCAACGAACACGCCACCTCAGCAAGGGCTAATTTCAAGATAAAGCTTACCAAATAATATATTGCGTCATTGATGCCAATGCAGTAGCCGTAGGAGATTTACTTTGGAGTTGGCTTGCGTGGTAGCGTAAGGGCTAACTTGACTTCCGTATTCGATGTCCGTCTTACCTTTTTGCCATTATAACGCTTGCGGCCGACATCAACACAATACCATCCCGAAATCATATTAAGTTACTAACAACAACAAACAGCTACTTAATTACACCGTCATTGTATCAAGTCCGGCATTAGTAGCTAGCAGCTCCCTGTTAGCATTAGCAACAAGTGCCCGGCTGTTAGTTCAAACAGTGGTTCCTTGGCTTACTTTTTTTTATTTTTTATTTTTTTTATCTTTTTCGATATTGTGGACATTGCTTGGCATTGCATTGTAATGCGCTCTCCATGTTTAAAGGAAGGGAGTGTGCCTTAAATTGCACTTTGAGGTCTGTTTCAATATGGAAAAAAAACCTAGCTAAACAAGACTTGCTCATTAAATAATTTTAATAAAACATTCAGCTCAAAATTGATGCAAGATACCTTATTTTATACACTGTACCATTTATAAAATAAGAATGTATCCTGCCTTATTGCGTTAAGTTAAATGGCCATATTACACATGAGGAGTTGATTTTTTACTTTTGATTTTTTTAATGGGCAAAAGTGTTTTGGAAAATAAATGAAGACACATTTATTTATTTTTTTAAATTGTATACATTGAGGTTAATGCTAACTGTACTATTTGAACTATATGTATAAAAGGACCACAACTAATTAGCATTGTTTAGAGACATTTACATGCAACTGCTCATTTATTTTATTTGTATTTCATGTTCTACAGAAACCATAGACACACCCACACAACCAAATTAAACAGATTATTGCTCACATGAACAAAACTATGTTCTAACCAATACAAGGTCCAATAAATCAATCATACCAGCAAATATTTTTCAACATCTCCATCAGCCCGCTTCAGCCAAACACAGCATTGCGAACTACATAGGCGATGATACTTTGCGCTGCTGAGCCAATAGGAGCGCATGACTGGCCAAGACTATTTCTTTGTGAATGCTTATTATACATAATGTTATTCACAAAAATAGAGTATTGTGATGTTTTTTTTCATATGAGCTCTTTTTTTTTTTTTTTTACAATATCGTGATTTTTATAAAGTATCGTGAGCTTTTTATATATCACCAACCTCCCCACAATATCATTTAATTTAAAAAGCCAAACAGCCAAGTTAAGACACTGTGATGCACATTATAAACTGGTTGCCAAGAGCCCAGAAAAACAAGGGAGACATCCACCATTGCCCATGTGATCTGAGTTCCCATTATTGATTCATTCTCCAAACCGCTTGTCCCAACTATATTGCGGGTATGCTAACCAGTTGGCCAATGTGTTGCCTAGTTTCCATTATGGTTTAGAACTATAATCGTTGTACAATACAATACAATACAATACAATACAATACAATTTTATTTATATAGCGCATTTCATAACAGCTAGAGCTGTAACAAAGCACTTTACAAACAATGCAATAAATAGAACAAACACAATAAAAGGCTGTGATACATGTATTAATAAATATATACATGTTATAGTACACGTTTTAAAAAAAACACACTAGGCATTTAAACATAATTTTATGACCAGAGCCGAAATTGAAAAACCTGCCATGTAACTTTGTTACTTTTACTACACATATACAGTTAAACATAAAATCGTTCATACCGTGGGCAAATGTACTGATTAGGTCATCCATACTGAAAGCACACTTCATCATACTGCCTGCCTCACACCCATATCACACCACTGCTATCATAAAAGAAAGTGAGAGAAGTCTTAATGACAGCCTAGATTTCAATGTACATCTGCTAATTTGAAAATTTTCCCTAACCATGACTCTCAACACCACAACCACTGAAACTCACAAATCCCTCACCAAACAGATTGAAAAATAAGACTGATGAAAACTGGTAAATAGAAATAATTGTCTAATGTATTACAGTACAGCACACTCACTAAACTATCACTTGATCAGTGATGAGCAACTTACATGATGGAGGGGGCCACAGTTTTTCATCAGCACTACCAGGGGGCCACATAAAATCGCACAATTCTTAAACAGACGTGACAAATAATGCAATTTTTAATATGGACAAAATATGTTATTTTATATTATTTTTTTAACCAATTGACATCAAGTACCTTAGTATAGTTTATGCTGAAATGAATGCATAAAAAGATCCACTATTCAACAACAAAGGGTTTGAATCAAGCAACAAAATAACTATACTGTGATTTTATTTTCCAGGGCAAATACCTCTTGTGCAGAAACGGTACCATTCAAAATTGGCACAAAACTGCTAAACAACAAATCCATTTTAAGTGCAAGAACGCATTTTGTGCATTTGATCTTTTTACAAAAAAATTAACTCACTCAAAGATTTGAATATTATCCTATTCCTTGTCGTGCATAGCATTCAATATTCTCAAATAGGCAGATTCATTAATTCTCCTGTATGATACTGTGCAATACTGGGCAGCTCCCTCTGCTTTGTAAAGGAGCCAAACAAAACTCTCCTGCATGGCAAGTCCACCAGACACCACAACAGTCGCTTGCCCAAGTCACCGTACATGTTTGCAGCAGCTATTAACAACGAACAGGTCTATGTACGGAGGACACAGGGCACAACAAATGCACTTTAAACTGACTTTTAATGCCTATTGTGAAGGGGAAAAAATGCTTTTTTTGTACCTTTGTTGAGATCGGCTGCTCTTCACATCCTAACATGCATTGCGGCATCCAATACTGAACTTTTTCCGTAGTATGGATGTTAATCATTATTGTTCAAGTGAGTTCATGTTATCCGTAGTTCCTTGAATGTGTGTGTTAACTGTTGGTTTAAATGTGTGTTGCACATTGTAAACATGAAACCGTGACTGTGACGTGTGCAATCAAGTAAAACTCTGGGCTACTGCAGTTTGACTTCAAGATAAGGCTAAGACAAACCTTATGTATGTCTCATATGTTTCACCTGCAGTGTTCTACCTGTTAAGTGCCAGGAATGCTGATGTTACACTGTGGTGTCTGACATTCAGTGGTGAACAGTGTTAATACATTTCAGAACTGAAGTGACAGAGAATTAGTAAAGTTCAACAATTAATTGAGGGCTACTCTGAGTGTGGGTGTCTGTCTATCTATCCAGCTAGCTAGCTAGCTAGCCAGATACACACATACCCACACAGACACAAACAGTAGTCTCTCTCACAGGACCCTTGACAAAGCCAGTGACATGCAAACCACTAGAGGAAGAGATTGAGCTACAGTATGTCAACACGCAGCCACATGATTTACAAATTCATTTACTAAGATGTTTTGTATAGATCACAGCACACAATGCACAGCACCCGTAGATAAACACAACACCTTATCGTGCAATATTACTGATTGGTACTGCATTGCAGTCATCTCTGACCTACAAGCGCCTGGCCATCCACTCCTCTATCAACCTCCCCTCAGCCCCTTTCTCCTCTTCCACATCCCGTCTCAACCCCAGCCCCCAGTGTTACCACCTCCATTTTGCCTCCACCTACCTGACACGCCTGTCCACACGGAACTTCAGCATCCTCCTTTGGATCACTCATGTACAAACAGTATGGGAGACAGCACCAACAGATGGACAGAAAGATAACAGATGCAGAAAGGAACAGAAAGGGGAGAACTGCTGAAAAGATGGAGAAGGGGCGGGAGTCACATTGCTGCCACCCTCTTTCTCCTTCAGACCGCATGCCTCTCCCTCTTGCTGCTTGTTTCCTCACCTGTCTCACCCTCTCCTTTCCCTGCCTTTAGCCCCCCTCCTTTCATTCTGTCACACAAGCACACGCGGGCACACGCATACACACTCCCTGCCTTCTGGCAAAGAAATGCAGCACTCAGCTTATTCATTCCTCCCATAGCTGATACAATACATGCTGTATGTATTACAGCCTCTTTCTCCTTGAGTTAATGTCTTTTGCTTACATTTTGCTTACATTGATGGCTCTCTGTCTGTGTCAATATGCCAATACAGTATATGCACATATATGTAAACACACACAAACACACGCATTCAGTGGGACCCTGCGGGATAGAGATTGGGGTGGACCGCAAATAGCAAAAATCTGCAAATAACTGATGTTGCATTGAAAAAAAAAGTTAGTTTTTTACACCCAAAAATTCTTGGATAAGTGGGGATAATTCACTAATAATCAGCTAATAATGGTTGTTGGACCCCTTCATATATATATATATATATATATATATATATATATATATATATATATATTAGTGCTGTCAGGCGATTACATTTTTTAAAACTAATTACTCGCAAAATTTCCCATAATTGATCGCAATCATATTTTTCAATTCTAATTTTTCTATGAAGCTTGGAAAACGAATTACTTGAGGAAAACCTTGGAATTAATGTGGAAAAAAAAAACTATATTCAAAGTTTGTTCTTATAAGCTCTCTTTGATTCTAATATGATTCTTGTAAAATACTGTTGAATGATACACCAAAGACATCCAACTAATATGGTATTTGAATTTAAAATGATTTTGGATTTCGCTAATATATATATATATATATATATATATATATATATATATATATATATATATATATATATATATATATATATATATATATATATATATATATATATATATATATACACATTTTTGAGCAAAGGCAAGATGAGAGGTACAGCATCACACTGTAGTATGTCCTGCTAGTGTTTGTGATTACCATTATCCTGCAACATCAACTGCTAAAACTACAGTATTATCTCTGCCACTGGAAAGTGTTTCCCTCTGTTTCTTCATTTGCAAAAAACCTCAGAATCCATTTTTGAAAACTTTTAGCAAATATTGAAAAGTCCCAAATTATTAGGAATAAAAACAATACACAGTATTAGTCAGTAAGGAAACTGGGACAGTTCATCATCAGGAGAGATTCCAGTTCCCTCCCTGAGGAATGAAACCATCTGACAAAGGAGGACATTCACATTTGTACCTCTCTATCAGTTAGAACAGTGGCAGTAGTCACGATCTTCAGATCTTCCCAACCACCTGATCCAAGTTCTGACTAAGCACCATGTGATGTCTCTGGAACTCTTCTATTAGCAAACTGATATGGCTTAGGGCAAGTGCCCAGTTCAGACTTGTATTCATACAAACAGATCCTTGCCCCTCTCCTAGAACGAGGCTTAGTTAGTGGCCACAATCTCCAGAGAGAAAATAAACAAAACAAAGAATTCCTCCTCTTCAAAAACAAGTCCTTTAGCCTAATTAGTTGTTGATAGGGCAGCCAGTAAACATGCAGGATATTGAACTTCAGGATACTGTAAATCATCTCTCTTCACTGGTAAACTCTGGGAACATGATTGCTTATTAGAAAAGTGGTACTGTATATCAATGTGTTGCATTATTATTATTATTGGTACTATTATTATTATTATTATTATTATTATTACCATATTATTAGTATTATTATTATTATTATGATAAACCAAACAAAAACCAGGCATTTCTGGAATTAACTGACTTTGTTTGCTGCGTGCAGGCATTTAGAGTTCCAGCATGACACAGTAGTCCATTGGTTTATGGCTGTTATATGGAGGTTAAATTGTACTTGTATTTTTCGTTTTTTTGTGACCATGTTTTTTTACACCGTGTCAAACAAAATAATGTACCACCGACTAGAGCTCAACAGTGAAATTACATCCCAAATAAGTGGGATGCAGAACAAAATCGTGATGAACAGTATACACACCAAATTAAAAAAATAGTGAAATAGCAGGACTATTATTATTAATTAATTAATTAGTTACCAGAGTCCTGCGTCACATTGTGGCCAAAGGTTGAATCCTGGTCGATTACTGTGCCTTTAGGTGCTGTAAATAGTTAACCTTTGCTGAGGCTAATGCAGCATGCCAAAAGAAAACAGAAGAAAAAATGGAAGGAGAACTAGAAAAAGAAGTAGAACAAGTAGAAGTAGTCATGGCAACTCACGTGTGGCGTATGTCATTAGTTTATTGTCGTGTGCCGCGGCAGCAAATGAAGAGGCTGTCTCCCTAGCTAGCTCGCTAGTTTAGCATGCAGCATCCACTACAACGAGGATTTATTATTTACACCTTTAGCCACAATGGGATGTGGGGATCTAGTTAAGGTAAGCCATTTTATACTATAAAGAAAATCTTTTCCATAGTTAGTAGTGGAAGTTTTTAATACAACCATAACTCTTTTGCTGCCGTCAGTACATTTAGGGAACATGTATTTTGTGTTTGAGTCCATGCATTAATTTTAATTTAATATGCAAGTTACACCTGAGTTTAAGTCGCAGGACCCGCCAAACTTTAAAAAAAAAGTATGACTTAATCTAAAATATAGTCTGAAATATACGGTACGTACTATACATATAATTATTAGGGGTGAAACAATATGTATCTGTATCAAACTGTTCGATACAGTGATCACGGTTCGATCCGTACTGCATGAACAATACGTTTTTTTTTCTTTGATCAATGTCGTCTTAAGAGCCGCAGGGTGTTTCAGCAACTCCAGACCTACTCGTTACACCCGCTAATTTTTACAGACATTTAGAAAATTTAAATCATGGGTCAAAGTGCTCGGACATGTTCAAAACGAGCAAAAATAGTTGCAGTTGTAGACGGCACATGGCATTATTTCAAGTTTAGGTTATGCATAGAGTTGCCCCACTAAACTACTGTTTTAAAATGTAAAATGCTGAAATGTGAGTGTGTTTGAGTGGGGAATCGGAAGGATCCGCTATGCATACAGGTGTGTGAGAGAGAGGGTAGTGCGGAGCGGAGAATCCGAGAACCAACCCGGGTACCTCATAACTATCGTGGAAGACCCCACATGCAGCAAATTGAAGCAAACAGTATTACCGCAATGTACATATGAAGTGCCGCTGGTGAATTCACAAGTCATGCCTTCTTCATCAATGCACGAGCCGCGAATCAAATTTAGGTTGCTGCTGACATCATTGCTGGCTCAGCACAGGGCCGTAGCTATTATTGAAGGTCTGAGAACAGCCATGGGAAAACTATGACTACGTGGGCTTTTTAATCTGGCCCGCCAAAATTGTCCAAGTAAAAAAAAAAAAAAATCTGAATCATTCAATGATTTCATCTTGTCCCTGCAGTGCCCGTGTTTCTCCAGTAGATGGCTCACTGACCATTAGGGGACCTTTGTGGGAGTGCAGTGCGTCTGGCAAGCCACACTCACTGTCTTTCTGCATGAAAGAAATGGGTCTTGTCTAGCGATGACATCATTCAGTCAGGCGCTAAATATACATTTCCGGGTCTGGAACCAAGCGAGATTTGCCTGCCGTCACACCAAATAAATCCACTTTATGAAGTGGATTGTAGCGATGGTGAAGCCTCGCACTTCCTGGCATGTTTTGGTTGAGCGTGACGGGGAAGACTTTTCGGTCCGCCGCCGGCCGCGTCGTCCGCCTCTGCCCGGAGGAAACACTGACAGGTCTGTCTTCTCCCACCAAATCGAGTCATGCTGTAAAGTGTAGTGTTGGGTCGTTCTTGAACAATTTGTTCAAAAAGAACAAATCTTTTCAGTGAACATGAGTGAATGGATCGTTCCTCAAGTGTTTCGTTCTTTTTTATATTCCTTTATTCAAGCAAAGAACAGGTACAGAACATAGTAATTTGTTCTTTTCTCCGTTCATTTGAGCTCAGCCACGCCCATGTTGTCAATCTAAGCAAACAACCAATCAGCAACCGGCGTCAGATGGAGGAGGGATTTTATGGGGCCAACGATTCGGTGAACGAATCTTTTGAACGTGTATTTTTGATGAAACTGATTTTATTGATTCAGTTCACTGAAAATAACTGTCATGCCCATCACTAGTAAGGTGCCCGGCATTGCCATAATCACAATAGTTACAATATATATACAGGGAGTCCTCATTTTACGAACGAGTTCTGTTCCTACACTGGCGATGTAACACAAATTTCTGCATATGTAGGATTTCACCGTTAAAGTCAAAATTTACGTCAAAATACTTCGTATAAAAAATGAAAATACTAAGATGATGTACGTAGCATTACTGCTAAGAAGTGGAAAGAGGGGGAGGAGAGGAGGGCGGAAAAGGCAAAGGTACTGCCGGTGCGCAGACACACGATCAAGACACTCTGTGCATACTCAACCGCACCGCGAGGAATGCTGGTCTTTGTACAGAGTTGTTCAGCGCGAACCCATCGCAAATACACAAGCAGAGGTAAACAAGCTCAGAGACACAGCACAAAAGCACACTTTTCGAGCGAGGAGGAAACTGGGTGCTTCATTCATGTGTTGAGTGACATGAATATCAAGTGTTTTATTGACAGTTGAAAGTAAAAAGCGGAAATGACGTCCATTTGTGTCACAACGCCGTGTGTCGCCGCACACAGTAGGTTATTCAAATGCTGGAGCAACTCTCTCCTCTCAATCATGTAAACGGGATATTCAGAATGTTTCAGAAATCAGAATTTTGACTTTAACACGAATATTTTGACTGCATGTAAACGTAGTCACTATGGTGCTGGGAAAAAAATCGAAACGTCATAGGTCGCATACGTCATAATATGAGGACTACCTGTACGTTGAGTTTTCCAACAATTCTTAGCCATGACCGCATTCAGAGTTTCAAATGGGCCACAATAGTGACAGCATGAGGCCAAAATGTAACGCCCATTACAAGTGGGGTACATTCAAATCATAAATTTGATTACAATTATTCTTTTTGTTCTCGTTCACGCCCTCCACTAATTTCCCATTAATTAAAAAAAAAAAAAAAACATATATATATATATATATATATATATATATATATATATATATATATATATATATACACACACACACACGCGCAGGAATGGGAAGAACATGTAAACTCCACACAGGAAGGCCAGAGCCCAGATTCGAACCTGACCTCTGTATTTTGAGCCTGTCGTGCTAATGTAATGTGATTAGGGGCGTCAAATTAGTGCATTTATTGCAATCAATTAATTCCAGTCAGGCGGCACGGTGGTCGACCGGTTAGCACGTCCGCCTCACAGTTCAGAGGTCATGGGTTCGATCCTGGCTCCGGCCTCCCTGTGTGGAGTTTGCATGTTCTCCCCGTGCCTGCGTGGGGTTTCTCCGGGTACTCCGGTTTCCTCCCACATTCCAAAAACATGCATGGTAAGTTGATTGGACTGTCTAAATTGACCCTAGGTGTGATTGTGAGTGCGGATGTTTGTCTTTGTGTGCCCTGCGATTGGCTGGCAACCAATTCAGGGTGTCCCCTGCCTACTGCCCAAAGACAGCTGGGATAGGCTCCAGCACGCCCGCAACCCTTGTGAGGATAAGCGGTATGGATAATGAATGAATGAATGAATAGTTACAGTCAGAGTTAAAGTGTTATTTTTTTTAATCGCATTAATCGAATATTTAATCTCCAACTTGAATGTTTCTGTATGATGATGAGAACCATTTTGATGCATGGTCAGTGTCACACCCTGAAGTGGACACTGATTGGCTGTCATTGTGTTTGGCATAAGCTGATAGGCTCCTATTGTAGGTGGGAGGGCAAGTTTAGGAGCAGAGAGAAGACGTGAAAATGGAGGAGCATGTGAGAGTGGTTGGTCCAATTAATGGTAAATTTAAAAAACGCCCTGACTGCACTACTGATAAAGGCAGAATGATATGCCTTCTTTGTAAGAAGGACTTTGCTTACCAAAGAAGCAGTTCAAGCCTACCACATATTATATGTAACCAGCCACGACTAATGCCAGAGCTAATAATAGCAATGAAGACGCTAAAGCAGCCAGCCATTGCAAAGCTATTCGCCAAACTACACCCGAGAACAGCCCGCGTATGAGCAAGTCTGCGACCGACAGGCTGACAAATATTCTTGCCAAGTGAATAGCGATGAACTGCAGTCCGATCAACGTAGTTGAAGACAAGGGATTAATTGAGGTGTTTCAAACAGAGTCCAATGACCCATCATACAAACCACCATGCAGAACTGCAGTGATGACTAAAATCAGCAAGATGTGTGACGGTGAAAAGAAAAGCAACCTTGATGTTTTGGGGAGGGCTTCGGATGAATTTGCTATAACCGCAGATCACTGGACGTCAACTCGCAACCACGGTTATTTTGGGGTGACTTTATTGATGGCGGGTGGAATTTCAACTCATTTTGCACTGATCGTCGTGAAAACAGAAACCACAGACTTAAATACGAAAAACAGTTCCTCAATGTGGCAAATGACCGGGTAATTGAAAAAAAGGTATACACCATAAATACAGATACATGCATATAGACAATGGTGGGCCTTTGGGCTTTTCTCAGCAATTTTTAAGTGAGATTAAAAAATAGATTAATTAGATCAATTAATTACAGATCATAATTAATGAATCTCTAAATTTTTTTAAACCTCTCGACAGCCCTAAATCTAATCTAATCTAATATAATATAATATAATATAATATAATATAATATAATATAATATACCCCCCGTGAGCCGTCACCTTATCGTGGTGGAGGGGTTTGCGCGCCCCAATGATCCTAGGAGCTACGTTGTCTGGGGCTTTATGCCCCTGGTAGGGTCACCCATGGCAAACAGGTCCTAGGTGAGGGACCAGACTAAGCACGGCTCAAAATGACCCCTTATGATGAGAAAAATTAATGGACCACGTTTTCCCTCGCCCGGACGCGGGTCACCGGGGCCCCCTTCTGGAGCCAGGCCTGGAGGTGGGGCTCGACGGCGAGCGCCTGGTGGCCGGGCCTGCACCCATGGGGCCCGGCCGGGCTCAGCCCGAAAAGGATACGTGGGTCCCCCTTCCCATGGGCTCACCACTGGTGGGAGGGGCCAAAGGGGTCGGGTGCCGTGTGAGCTGGGCGGCGGCGGAAGACGGGGACCTTGGCGGTCCGATCCCCGGCAGCAAAAACTAGCTCTTGGGACATGGAATGTCACCTCTCTGGCAGGGAAGGAGCCTGAGCTGGTGTGTGAGGCTGAGAGGTTCCGATTAGATATAGTCGGGCTCACCTCCACGCACAGCTTGGGTTCTGGTCCCAGTCCTCTCGAGAGGGGTTGGACACTCTTCCACTCTGGAGTTGCCCAGGGTGAGAGGCGCCGAGCAGGTGTGGGCATACTTATTGCCCCCCGGCTTGGCGCCTGTACATTGGGGTTTACCCCGGTGGACGAGAGGGTAGCCTCCCTCCGCCTGAGGGTGGGGGGACGGGTCCTGACTGTTGTTTGTGCTTATGCACCAAACGGCAGCGCAGAGTACCCACCCTTTTTGGAGTCCTTGGAGGGTGTGCTGGAGGGCGCTCCACCTGGGGACTCCATCGTTCTGCTGGGGGACTTCAATGCTCACGTGGGCAATGACAGTGAGACCTGGAGAGGTGTGATTGGGAGGAACGGCCCCCCCGATCTGAACCCGAGCGGTGTTCGGTTACTGGACTTCTGTGCTCATCACGGATTGTCCATAACGAACACCATGTTCAAGCATAAGGGTGTCCATATGTGCACTTGGCACCAGGATACCCTAGGCCGCAGTTCGATGATCGACTTTGTAGTCGTATCATCAGACTTGCGGCCGCATGTTTTGGACACTCGGGTGAAGAGAGGGGCGGAGCTGTCAACTGATCACCATCTGGTGGTGAGTTGGCTCCGATGGTGGGGGAAGATGCCGGTCCGACCTGGCAGACCCAAACGTATTGTGAGGGTTTGCTGGGAACGTCTGGCAGAATCCCCTGTCAGAAGGAGTTTCAACTCCCACCTCCGGCAGAACTTTTCCCACGTCCCGGGGGAGGCGGGGGACATCGAGTCCGAGTGGACCATGTTTCGTGCCTCCATTGTTGAGGCGGCCGATCGGAGCTGCGGCCGCAAGGTGGTCGGTGCCTGTCGCGGCGGCAATCCCCGAACCCGCTGGTGGACACCAGCGGTAAGGGATGCTGTCCAGCTGAAGAAGGAGTCCTATCGGGCCTTTTTGGCCTGCGGGACCCCGGAGGCAGCTGACGGGTACCGGCAAGCCAAGCGGAATGCGGCTCTGGCGGTTGCTGAGGCAAAAACCCGGGTGTGGGAGGAGTTCGGGGAGGCCATGGAAAATGACTTCCGGACGGCTTCGAGGAAATTCTGGTCCACCATCCGGCGTCTCAGGAGGGGGAAGCAGTGCACCATTAACACTGTTTATAGTGGAGATGGGGTGCTGCTGACCTCAACTCGGGACGTTGTGGGTCGGTGGGGAGAGTACTTCGAAGACCTCCTCAATTCCACCGACACGCCTTCCACTGAGGAAGCAGAGCCTGGAGACTCTGAGGTGGGCTCTCCTATCTCTGGGGTTGAAGTCACCGAGGTAGTCAAAAAGCTCCTCGGTGGCAAAGCCCCGGGGGTGGATGAGATCCGCCCGGAGTTCATAAAGGCTCTGGATGTTGAGGGGCTGTCATGGTTGACACGTCTCTTCAACATCGCGTGGACATCGGGGACAGTGCCTCTGGATTGGCAGACCGGGGTGGTGGTCCCCCTTTTTAAGAAGGGGGACCGGAGGGTGTGCTCCAATTACAGAGGGATCACACTCCTCAGCCTCCCCGGCAAGGTCTATTCAGGGGTGCTGGAGAGGAGGGTCCGTCGGATGGTCGAATCCCGGATTCAGGAGGAGCAATGTGGTTTTCGTCCTGGCCGTGGAACAGTGGACCAGCTCTACACCCTCAGCAGGGTCCTCGAGGGTGCATGGGAGTTTGCCCAACCGGTCTACATGTGTTTTGTGGACTTGGAGAAGGCGTTCGACCGTGTCCCTCGGGGAGTTCTGTGGGGGGTGCTTCGGGAGTACGGGGTACCGAGCCCCCTGATAAGGGCTGTCCGGTCCCTGTACCACCGATGCCAGAGTTTGGTCCGAATTGCCGGCAGTAAGTCGGATTCGTTTCCTGTGGGCGTTGGACTCCGCCAAGGCTGCCCTTTGTCACCGATTCTGTTCATAACCTTTATGGACAGAATTTCTAGGCGCAGCCGAGGTGTCGAGGGGGTCCGGTTTGGTGGCCTCAGTGTTGCATCTCTGCTTTTTGCAGATGATGTAGTACTGTTGGCTTCTTCAAGCCGCGATCTCCAACTCTCGCTGGAGCGGTTCGCAGCCGAGTGTGAAACGGTCGGAATGAAGATCAGCACCTCCAAATCTGAGACCATGGTCCTCAGTCGGAAAAGGGTGGCGTGCCCTCTCCAGGTCGGGGATGAGATTCTGCCCCAAGTGGAGGAGTTCAAGTATCTTGGGGTCTTGTTCACGAGTGAGGGTAAGATGGAACGGGAGATCGACAGGCGGATCGGTGCAGCGTCTGCTGTGATGCGGACCCTGTATCGGTCTGTCGTGGTGAAGAAGGAGCTTAGCCGAAAGGCGAAGCTCTCAATTTACCGGTCGATCTACGTTCCTACTCTCACCTATGGTCATGAGCTGTGGGTCATGACCGAAAGAACAAGATCTCGGATACAAGCGGCCGAAATGGGTTTCCTTCGCAGGGTGTCCGGGCTCTCCCTTAGAGATAGGGTGAGAAGTTCGGCCATCCGGGAGGGACTCAGAGTCGAGCCGCTGCTCCTCCGCGTCGAGAGGAGCCAGTTGAGGTGGCTCGGGCATCTGATTAGGATGCCTCCTGGACGCCTCCCTGGTGAGGTGTTCCGGGCATGTCCCACCGGCAGGAGACCCCGAGGACGACCCAGAACACGCTGGAGAGACTATGTCTCCCGGCTTGCCTGGGAACGCCTTGGGATCCTTCCGGAAGAGCTGGAGGATGTTGCTGGGGAGAGGGAAGTCTGGGCTTCCCTGCTGAAGCTGCTGCCTCCGCGACCCGACTTCGGATAAGCGGGAGATAATGGATAATATAATATAATATAATATAATATAATATAATATAATATAATAATATAATATAATATAATATAATATAATATAATATAATATAATATGCTATGCTATGCTATGCTATGCTATGCTATGCTATGCTATGCTATGCTATGCTATGCTATGCTATGCTCCGGTTTCCTCCCACAGTCCAAAAACATGCATGGTAAGTTGATTGGACTGTCTAAATTGCCCCTAGGTGTGATTGTGAGTGTGGATGTTTGTCTTTGTGTGCCCTGCGATTGGCTGGCAACCAATTCAGGGTGTCCCCCGCTCACTGCCCAAAGACAGCTGGGATAGGCTCCAGCACGCCCCGCGACCCTTGTGAGGATAAGCGGTACAGAAAATGGATGGATGGATGGATAATATAATATAATATAATATAATATAATATAAAAATAAGACATATTTTATTAGCAATGCTTGTGTTCTGCAATCGAGGAGTATGCAGAATTATGTTTCTACTATTACATAATATATTGAAATAACTGTCCCACACTAATGTTTTTGACATAATGTTAAAAACATGGATATTCAGACAAGTTATTCAGAAAGTGGATTTCTATATATTGACTGCTCTGCTATGGGCTTTTCCCATCTTTTTCACTTTTTTCCCTTGTTTCTCAACCGCAGTATTCTATTTTCTGAAAATGGGCAAGGATGCACAATTTATACTGGTTCGGAATCAGAAAAAAAATATAGCATAAACATTTTACGAGTAAAATATCAACTGTAAACAGTATTGTATCAAAAGGTATCGAACTGTGACACCAAAGTATCACATCGAACCAAACCATAAGTGTTGTGTATCGTTGCAACCCTAATAAATATACATTTTAGGCTACGTTCACACTGCAGCTCAATTCCGATTTTTGTCTGAGTATTTTCATGCAATGTGAACAGTACAATTCAGATTTCCTTCAAATACGACCTGGGCTTCTTTCGTATGTGGATATAAATCTGATGTATACGATTAACATCCACATGAATGTACATGATGTGTCTGCAGTATGAACGCTCATCCGTACACATTTATTTACTTCCATAAACACTGTGCTACGTAACGTGTTTTTTTTTTTTTTTTGGTACACATTAGTCGACGTCATGCTATGTCTGCATACGTGTCACATCACAGATTTACCAAACCATCTGAATTGAGCAGCACACTCATTACACTCTGCAGTGTGAACGCATGTCTTGAAAGTTTGTAAAAATGCACAAAAGTTTAAAGTAAAAATAAAAAAATAATCTACTTTTATTTCAACATGTAACTTTTTTGTGTTTTTCTGTTTTTCCTTAATACCACAGGCTCTGTTGGCTGTTAATTGCTCTGGGGCTTCTTCGTAGTCGTGGGGCCACAAGCAAAGGCCTTGGGGAGGGCTCTGGCCGTAAGCAGACCCATGTCTGCCTTGATAAAGATGGTGTAAATATTATCATGCAATTGCAATCATAGCAGGTGTTTGCTATGAATCACCTGCTGTTCGGTTTGCAGAAATACTCAGCAGTAGGGCAAATGACACAGACAACAGACGTCTGTCCCAGTTGGCAAATTCAAATGATTTCCACATTCAGTTGATTGAAGGTGGCACGGAGCCACCAGAGGACGCATGCTGTCCTCTGGTGGGAAAAACAGCACATACACATGCACACCATTTTAGTTTATGTATACGTACTGTACTCTTGTCTATCCATCCATCCACTGTATTTATTTATTAGTTTAAATATAGTTGTGGCTGGAGTTTGCACAAATAGACTGAATTGATTACTGCTGTCCCTGTTCTTAAATGCCAGAGGAAAGGTTGACGGCCACAGACATGTTTTATTCAACAAACCGACAGTACATTGTACAATTGCAAAGCATTCACAGCACTTCACGGTTTTCACATTTTGTTATCTTAAACCACATTCAAAATTGGAATAAATTATTCCCCCCCTAAAAATTCTACACACAACACCCCATAATTTTATTGTTTTTAATTTTTGCAAACTTTATTAAAAATGTTAAAAAGCAGCTTAATTTTGGTAAATTCAGTTGATTGGACATGATTTGGAACCACATTTGTCTATATATAAGGTCTCACAGGTAACACTGTAGCTGTGTCCAAATTTACAGGCTGCGTCCTTTGAAGGCTGCATTTTCGGCCGCATGATGTCACTTCAATCGATTGCCCGTGGTTTTCAAATTCTAGAAAGACAATTCACAGGCTGGGTCCTTCAACGCATTCTAAATACTCCTCCGCATGTAGCCTCCGTAGACCATGTAAACCGTGGCCATTTTGTATAGTCTTAATGTGAATTTGGACATCACGGGCGGTCGATTCACCCTTGAATCGAGGTCATGTGACCAAAAATGCGGCTTTCGGAGGACCCAGCCTGTGACTTTGGACAAAGCCTATATGTCAAAGCACAAGGTACAAATCTAGGAAAGGGTACCGAATATTTTCTGGTGCTTTTAAGGTTCCAATGAGCTCATCACAAGGACCGCTCATCTAATATGAGCAATCTGGGGAGAAGGGCTTTAGTCAGGGAGGTGACTAAGAACCCAATGGTCACTCTGTCAGAGCGCCAGCATCCTCTATGAAGAAAGGACAATTTGGGCCGTGCACAAACATTTGTTCAGTGGGATACGGCCCACACTCGGAGTAGTGGTGGTACTCGATTAATGGTTGACAGTAAAAAAAAAAAGTTTACTGTAGCTGATCAATTTTATGTTGTATTAACGAATATTAATGATGTTCACCACTTGATGGCAGGCCAATTACTATATCTTCTTCTCTGATACCGTCATGCTGAAAAGCAAGACCAAATTAGGTCAAGAAAATGTTGTTTTTCAGTTAAAATAAGAAGCAGATTACATTCTGACCTGAATTTAAAAGCATCTGCCTAGTTTGCTTCGAAACACTATCAGCCATGACAGATTGCAATCTGTCACCACTACATCACTGATCTCAAAATCAAACAAACAACAATTGTTAACAGTTCGTTTTAAGTGCATGAGGAGTTACTAAATTAGTGTACTCCAAAAACATGGTTATATTCAATGCTTAAAGGGACCATTGATTGGGCTGAACATTGGCACTTATGTAACAGGTCTTTATGTAAAGATGATATCAGCACTAAAATTCCCCCCCCCTGAAAAACTACCGTAAGTAGTGATTTAATGCATTTTTTATGACTACATTCAGCACATCTTAATGACACCCATTAATTATGAGTGGGGACTGATTTTTTACATATAAGCCTGGCTACGTCATTGAAAGAAGGAGGTAAGCCTTGTAATATTGTTTCCTGACTTGCTTTGTCATATTCTGTTCCCTCCTTGGCTACGTTAGGACTGCAGTCCTTAATGCTCAAAATGGATTTTTGTGCAAAATCCGATTTTTGTGTGTAATTGTTCACATTAGGGCGGCACGGTGATCGACTGGTTATCACGTCCGCCTCACAGTTCAGAGGTCGTGGGTTCGATCCCGGCTCCGGACTCCCTTTGTGGATTTTGCATGTTCTCCCAGTGCCTGCGTGGGTTTTCTCCGGGTACTCCGGTTTCCTCCCACATTCCAATAACATGCATGGTGAGTTGATTGGACTCTCTAAATTGCCCCTAGGTTTGATTGTGAGTGCGAATGTTTGTCTTTGTGTGCCCTGAAATTGGCTGGCAACCAATTCAGGGTGTCCCCTGCCTACTGCCCGAAGACAGCTGGGATAGGCTCCAGCATGCCCCGCGACCCTTGTGAAGATAAGCGGTATCGATAATGGATGGATGGATGGATGTTCACACTAAACATTAATGGCGACCTTAGTCCGTCTGGTGTGTGAACCAAACAAAAACGTCACTCAAAACGCATTGTTTGCAGATGCAAAAATGGATGCTGATGCAGAAACCCACGCTTGTGTAGCAAATTCAGCAAAATATTTACTTAATTACATATTTACTTACTACTTTTTTATTTATCCATCCATCCATTATCGATACCGCTTATCCTCACAAGGGTCGCGGGGCGTGCTAGAGCCTATCCCAGCTGTCTTCGGGCAGTAGGCGGGGGACACCCTGAATTGGTACTTTTTTATTTATTAATATTTATTTATTTTCCTCTAGTTCGTCCGCCATGACTGTTGTTATTCCCGCTCACGCTGCGCGGAATGATAATTTCTGTCACTTTTCAATCACATAAAGTCGGATACATGTGACCTGTCCTTTCAGACCAGGGGCGGAGCCAGAATGTGGCTAATTGGTGGGTCTGGAAAAACCAGCGTGGGCCTGAATATTTCTCTCACTGGTCACAATGTTCCTGTCCCGACACATTGTATATTCAAATACAGTGGTACCTCTACTTACGAAATTAATTGGTTCTGGAAGAAATTTCTTAAGTAGAAAATTTTGTAAGTAGAGACGAGTTTTCCATGTTAATGCCCTAATATGTTCCAGTTACCCCAATATTCAGACATAAATGTTTTATAAAGCCTAAAAATGCACCAAAACATGTAACAAATACATGTTACAATTAGATTATTGCACAATAAATTAGAGTTGTGCATAATGTAAATAACAAAGAATAGAGTAAAGAATAAAAATGATGGTCATTTACTTTTTAATTGCTGTCCTCGTCGTTTTTTGCCCCCTTTGGTTCATTTTCTCGATCCGAAGTGGTTTTTGCCTAGCGTTTTGTAAAAAACTGATCCAAGGACGTTTGCTTTTGTCGGCTTTTAACAATCCTTCGAAAATGTGTCCAAGACAAACATCATCGTAGTGAGCGATCGCCCGACTGGTGAACACTTTTTCTGGGTGATTCTTTTCAACAAATTCCAAAACTTCATGGAATTCCAGTCCTCCTTTTGAACTTCTCAAACCACCCACGCGACGCCTTAAACTCCCAGTGTTATTTCACCGACGTTCCCTCGCCTCCTTCACAAGGTCATTAAAAATGACAGTTGCCTTTTCGCAAATTATGTCCTCGGTCACTGTGTCACCAGCCAACTCTTTCTCCTTTATTCACACGAGTAACAATCTCTCCATATTATCGTTCACTGCCGACCCCCTCTTCAAAATTATAGTGAGGCCTTTGGATGGAGTTATAGCTTTTATGGCTTCCTTTTGTTTTACTAAAGTGGCGACTGTCGATACATTACGGTCATACTCTTTGGCGAGATCAACCGAACGCATCCCCTTTTCATACTTTTCAATTATGTCTTGCTTTGTTTGTACGGACAAAACAACTCTTTTCTTTTTTTCTTTTCCTCGTTTCTCCATCACCTTTTTTGGATCCATAGCAAATACTGCACTGTGATTCACGGAAAACTATCGTAACACCTCATGGCCCGAGTGGCGAATGACGAGGATGCTGCATAGACATATTTATGGTAGATATATCTATCTACCTGTCTATCTACACACACAGACACATATGGTAGAGGTCCCTCTTAGCCAATGGGATGCCAGGAAGATGCGAGGCAATAGCCAATGGCAGAGCAGCTATGAGTATGTTGCGTTCAGTAACCTCTGGAACTCCGAGTTGCAGCCCATACTGTACTGTATTTTTGCCTCTCGTATCCTTAAATTTATCTCGTAACAAGAGGCAATATTGTCCTGTTGGGGCGTTTCGTAACTTGAAAATTTCGTATGAAGAGACGTTCATAAGTAGAGGTACCACTGTAACTGAATAAAAGTTCAGATCTTCCTTGGAAAACCACAATCATGCCATTCTTTATATTGAATAAAATAAAAAACACAACAAAACACACATTTAAAATATAATGTAATAATGATTTACGAAAAATTTAAAAGTATATATTTTTTCATTATTGTCACTGGGTAGGCAGTGTGTCAATCTGGGTGGGCCTGTGCACACCCAGACCCACCCACGCCTCCGCCCTTGGTTCCGACTGAGGTTGCAAGAAATCAGATACATATCCAATCTATTACCACATATGTATATGCTCTAACCTGTCTCCTGTATGATGTGACAGAAAGAAACAGAATGCAATTCTACAGTATAACGGGTCTTCATTTACATTTACTTCCTGGTGGCCTAGCACAGGTGCTGAGATGGCATCAGGACACAAAGCATGACTAACAACAATTTAGAAAGCTGTGCTGCAAGTAAACCTTACTCCTTCACTCAAGAAGAACTGTGATGGCAACTAATTATAGAGCCCAAGGGTATTAGCCTCCTTACCAGCATGTCTGCCTGTCACGACACGACTTTGGTTTCAGCCAATGTGATGCACTCACAAGATCTTGATTTCTGACTTACCGTATTTTCCGGACTATAAGCCGCGACTTTTTTCCTAGATTTTGAGCCATGCAGCTTATAGTACGGTGCAGCTATTCTGTGGATTTTTCTTCCACCGCTCTAACTGGAATGACAGTACAATTCAATACAATACATTTCCCATTAACTGGATGTGACTGCAGGTGGTGGAGTCAAAGCAAGGGCGCCATAGACTAGGTTATTGCATTAGGTGCTGTAATGCTTTGATTTTATGTTTTCCTAGAGGTGCCTGAAGTGCACATCAAAGCAATTGGCTGATGTTACGGCTGTTCTGTTGTTTCGATGTGAAATGCTATTGTTGATTTAGCACGTCGTGTGTTAGATTGGCTGACTTTATTAACATAAAACAAGACAGGTGCATATGTAGAATGTAGTAGAACAATAGATGGTGGAGTCTGGTGGACATTGGCTGACAAACTGGAGCGGCAGTCGGCAGTGAAATGAAGATAAGTACTGTTTATTTTCTCTTGGTTCTCTTCTGTGTTAATCAGCAACGTTGCTGCAGTGTTAAAAGGCACTGTTAGGAAAGAATGTGCTCAGTTACATACATGTACATTTACAGTTCATAATCGTACTGTAAATGCAGTAAATATAAAAGTTTTCAACATAGATAGGTGCGGCTTATATAAAGATGCGGCCTATTTAAGGTTTTTTCCAAAATGTTCTAAAAATAGAGTAGGCACGGCTAATATAACGGTGCGGCTTATAGCCCGGAAAATGCGGTAAATGGAAATTGTTGTCCAAATGGTATGAATGGTATACAAACAAGTCTGAGCAGAGAACACACCGGATCCATTTACCATAAGATGTGGTGGGTGGTAAATAGTTACTCAGGAAGTATGAGATCTAAATCTTATTGATTGATCATCAGCATTATGACTTAAAACTTTCCATCACACTGTTTTTGTATGATTCCTTAGTATCCAATTCAGATTTTGACACTGATTTTGGTTTTCCCGGTCCCTTCCACGGTCATTATTCAAGCCCTTGTCAGTTTTTGTCGCGTTTGTCTGATGATGATCCCTTAGTGTCCACTCCAGAGCCCTTACCATCAGACTCTGGCTTGGGCACCGGGTTGGCCATTTACACGGGACCCCCACGGGGTGGCGAACGAGTAGAAGTGCTGGTTATTCTAGTAAGTCCGCTTTTTCCAAGTCGCGTCACTCCGAACCTGTACCTTTAGGGTCCACCACTGAACCCTTCCCTTCAGACACTTGGGTGCCCGTTTGGCCATTTACACGGGACCCCCATGGGGTGGCCAATGTAGGTGTCCGAGTAGAGATTCTGGTTCCTCCTTAGCTTTTTCCAAGTCACATCTTTACAAACCTATACCCAAGCCATTACACTCAGCATCTCGTTCACTGTGTACTTCTTCACCTAGTCCCGTTCATCAGGTTTCTTCTGGTTTACCTTCCTCACTATTTGTACTCCCAGCCCCTCGTGTCTCGTACGCGTCCCAACCTCTATGGTGGCAGGCACCCATGCCAGCTTCTCGGCAGTTACAGGCCCCATTCCGGTGCCTCAGCAATTGCCGGCCCCCGTCCCGGTGCCTCGGCAGTGCCAGGCCCCCTTTCTGGCACCTCAGCAACTACAGGCTCCCATGCCGGCTCCTCGGCATTGCCAGGAACCCTTCCCGGCGCCTCAGCAAATGCGAGCCCCTGTCCCAGTGCCTCGGCAGTGCCATGCCCCCTTCCCGGCACCTCAGCAAATACAGGCTCCCATGTCGGCTCCTCTGCACCTGGTACCTCTGCAGTGCCAGGCCCTCTTCCAGGCACCTCGGCAACTACAGGCTTCCATGCTGGCTCCTCTGCAGTGCCAAGCCAGCTTCCGGCACCTCAGCATATGCTGGCCCCCGTTCTAGTGCCTCTGCAGTGCCAGGCTCATCTTCCGGCGCCTCAGCAAATCCGGGCCCCCGTCCTGATATCTTGGCAGTGCCAGGCACCCTTCCTGGCACTTCGACAACGACAGGCTCCCATGCTGGCTCCTCTGCAGTGCCAGGCCCCCTTCCTGGCACCCTGGCAACTACAGGCTCCCATGCCAGCCCCTCTGCACCTGATGCCTCAGCAGTGCCATGCCCTCTT
This sequence comes from Filicampus tigris, assembly GCF_054856515.1. NCBI lineage: Eukaryota > Metazoa > Chordata > Actinopteri > Syngnathiformes > Syngnathidae > Filicampus > Filicampus tigris. The sequence continues at coordinate 3,705,194 of NC_141225.1, read as the reverse complement.
CCCGACACTTCGGCAACTACAGGCTCCCATGCCGGCTCCTCTGCAGTGTCAGGCCCTCTTCCCGGCACCTCAGCAAATGCAGGCCCCCATCCTGGCTCCTCAGCACCACCAGGCTCTGACTCTTCCCCAGCAGCACAAGCTTTGCAGCCTCCTTCCGATCCTGCTCTTGCGGCGCAAGGCCTTTGGCTGCCATCTGACTCTGTTCCCGCGGCGCAACCTCTGTGGCTGCCCTTGGATTCTGCTACGATGGCGCAAGGCCTTCGACTGCCCTCTGACTCGGCTCTGGCGGCGCAACCTCTGCGGATGCTCTTGGATTCTGCTACAGCTGCACAAGGCCTGAGGCTGCCTTCATCCCCTGTGTGGCCCCCTGGACACCCACCGGACTGGCCCCGCCAAGACCCTCTCTCTGGCCTCCTGGACGCCCACCAGACTGGTCCTGCTATGACCCTCTCGTCAGGCCTCCTGGATTTCCACCGGACTGGCCCCGGCAAGAACCTTGGGTCTGGCCTTCGGGAGGGCCACTAGATTGTCCCCGCCACAACCCTCTGGACTGGTTCCGCTGGGGAACCTCTTGCCTGGCCTTCTCTGATCTGTTATTGATTTTGGTTTTGATTTAGTTTCATATTTTCGAATTGTTTTTCTTTTTTTTTTGTTTGTTTTCTTTGTGACCTTGTTTCTGTTGTTGTTTTAGATTCTTGAGGGGGGCGGGGGGCCTCCTGTTTTGACTGGTTGTTTATGTGTTGTATCAGTTGCTCTGCAGATGTTGTGGTATTTTTATTCTTTGTGCTGTTGTATAGGCCTGAAGTCTTACAGTTTAAAAGTTTGAGTTAAACACTGACACAATGTCAGTACATCAAACCTTCTTGGAGTGAGGATGCGAACTCTCTTCCAGTCTTGATCTTGGTTGTTACTTTGTATTTTTATTGATAAAGACTTTTTATTCTTGAACTTCATGTAATATCTGCGTATGGGTCCAAATATCGCTCCTCACATGACACTTTTGTTCAAACAATTATTTGATTTTATAGAACACATCTCATCCACATATGTATGCAATGAACAGAAAATGTTCCTTTTTGAATGTATCTACTAATATTACCCCATATCATTAAATTCACTTTCAAACAGAATGATAATGAAACATTTGGAATAAGGCAAAACGCGAAAACAATGTCAATTAGGGTTGAAGTATTTCATTTACAATGTCTTAGACTGGGTAGTTCACATGCTTTAAAAAGTAAGAGGTTTTTGTTCAATCGTCCACCTTTGAGGTGGCTTATCAGACTGGAAATAAAATGTTAATTCTTGAAATTAGAGTAGTTTGCTTGTGTATTCATTCAGCAGCCATTAATCAGACAACACATGTGAGTGGGCGAACGAGAGACGTGAGAGGTGTTTACCTATACTGTGCCTTTACTCACACGTGTGTAGCTTTGAAACTAGGTGTGACAAAATTCCACATTATATGAGATTACAAAAACCAAGTTTACAAACTGATCTGTAAAGTGTTGTTTTTGTTTTCAGAATACTGAACTGTGACTGGCTTCTTTGGAAATGCTTCAGCTACAATATAACTGATATATGAAACACAATAACTGCTCAACTGCAATTCACAAGTCTGCACTTTACAATCCTGCATTTGTGCATGTCCCTTGCGTGTTATTGTGTTTCTAAAGAAAAGGAATGTGTTTCTTTGTGTTTACAATTTTTCCAGGCGCGCCTGCACAAACCCAGGCTGACACAAACACACCCACATCTGTTCACTCTCTCTTTGCTTCCAAAGCTCTCTCTCACTGGCTCTCCCACTCCTCCCCTCACTGCCCCGCTCTTGAAACAACCCTGCCCACCATCACTTTTAAATTTACTTCACATTTTCCCACTGCATACCCCCTCCAGTTCAGAGGCTAGAATGAGAGGAATTTAAACTGGGCGAGAAACAAAAATTCTGTATTTGCAGGAATGATTTTTTTTTCTCTCAATTATATTTCATTGAAAACAAATCAAGCAGCTGGCTTAAAAAAAATTTCTTTCTTTCTTTTTTCTTTCCTTCTTTGTCTCTTTCATTCTTTCTTTCTACAACTCAACTTTGGTTTCATTTGCCCACAGAATAGTTTACCATTAGCATTGCGGAACATACAGGTGGTCTTTTCAAAACTTCAAGGATTCAGATTTTGTTTGTTTGTCTGTTTGTTTGTTTGTTTGTTTTTGGGAGAACAGTGACTTCCTCTGTGGATTCCTCTCATGAACTCAGTTCTTAATGTTTTACTTCTTGTAGATTTGTCAATAGAGATACAACCCTCACGATTAATTCATAAATACGACATCAGCGTGCAACAAACCCATTGAATCATTGTAGAAATCCATTCACTGAATGCAGTATTGTTATTATTATTATCTTTTATATATTTTTAAAAACACCCTCCTGAGTGTGGCACAACTAATATGTTGTGTGAGGTTAGTGTTGTCACACACAGACGCATGATTGGTGGTTGAATGCGGTCTCCAAGAGTCCACTTGGCAGCTGCCAATTTTACATCATCCACAGGTGGGGATCTTGCAGTTCCTTATACATGTACTTTGCCCGCGGCAATCTCCTGTATGGACTCCTGTGAGTCCTTCCACCATGTAGACCGTGTGCTTCTCTCTGAGCTGAATTTAAAGGGAATGAGGATAACCGCAGGTCCCTGATAGTGTAGTGGTACACACGCCTGAGTTGTGTGCAGGCAGCGTGGGATCGATTCCCGCTCAGTGAAAGTGTCTATGTGTGCCCTGCGACTGGCTGGCGACCAGTTCAGGGTGTAGTCTGCCTTCGCCCACTGACGGCTGGGATAGGCTCCAGCAACTCCACGCGACCATGTATAGGATAAGCGGTTTGGAAGATGACATGACAGGATAACCGCTTCGATTGGCCAGGAATAAATCAGCTGTGTTCACTGCCATGAAGCACAAATGCCCATTTCTAACTGCGCCTCCACACATGTGCATGCATAGTTAGACTGCACTTTGCACTACACTCGCACTTGTTCACGAAAATAGGGCGCTGAGTAGTTGTCTGTTCCATGCATGGTAATACACTGGGGTTAAGGGGGGCAATAACCCGGTTTAACCCTAATTTATTTATTGATTTGATTTTAAAACAATTACAAAGTTCAATGTAATGTAATCAATGTAGGCTAAATACTAAAAATAGCATTTTATTTCCCATAATGCCACAGGGTACTGACTTGCGCATGCGCATTGCGCAAGTAAAAAAACAACTGTTTTTAGCATTTGGCCTACATTTTACCAATATGGTTGAAAATTAAGAAAACATTGTTTCTTACTAATTTTCATGGTTTTATTATGTCTGCAGTGATTTCTGTTCAGCATTTTTTCCATAATACCACAGAATATTGCAAGTCAAAACCCCGTGGCATTATGAGAAGAAATGCTGAAGAGCAGACATAATAAAACCATAATAATTACTATTTGTAATAAATAATGTTTACTTACTTAATTTTCAAACATATAGGCCAAATGCAAAGCAAATGCTAAAAACAAACAGACGACTGAAAATGACATCACAAATGCTCAGGGCTCAGGTAACGCCCAATCATGGCTGACCCGTTTTCTTAAACTGAGCCGTGATTGGTCATTACCTGAGCCCTGAGAAGTTGTCCTTTTGTCTCTTCTGTCGACTGAGAATGACATCACAACTGCTCAGGGCTCAGGTAACGACTAATCACAGCTCAGCTTCATAAAACAGATCAGCCGTGATTGGTCGTTACCTGAGCCCTGAGCAGTTGTGATGTCATTTTTAGTCGACAGAAGTGACAAAATGGCCGCCCCCCTGAGATGGCTAAAAACATAAGCAACATTTATCAGAATGCCGTGTTTCAACTAGTGGGCCTGCCAGGAACATATTCTTGAAGAAAATGTGTTTGGGTTGATTTCCTCAATACAATACCTCGTGGCATTATGGGAAAAAGTGTTTTTTTTTATCATTTAGCCTACACTTTATCAATACATTCCAAAGAGTTTTCCAGTCATAAATGTTTACCCCACACTGGCAGTTCCATGCTTCCATATGAACATTGTTGTGGTGTGTATCATACTTTTATTGAAAAAAAAGAGGCAACCTCTCAAGTTAGTGGAGTCATAAAAATCTTGTGTTTTTGGTTTGTTCCATAGCGTTTGTTAAAACATTTAGCAATGTTGCGACTTTGCAAGTGATCCTTTTGCGGATGGTAGACATAAAACAAAAAAAGGAAGACTGTTGCAGAAATGACATGAAAGTTGTACTTGACAAGGTGAAGCCTCACTCCCGAACTTGTCTGTAAGGCAACAGCAAAAGGCACATTGCCTGGCAGTTACTATTGATTGAGTCTGTGATTGGCTGGCGACAAGTTCTGGGTGTATCCCGCCTCTCACCCAAGAGTACGTCAAAAAGGAAAGGTTGGCTAGTGTTCTCAAATAAACAAAAGCGTATGTGAAACTTAGTGTCTTGCATGGCTTCTTGTGGGATGGGCTCATTTATCTTCATTCAAGAAACATATCAGCATCAACGGCAACATATACTTGGACGTCTACAGAATATTGTCTGCCAGTTTAAGGATGCAACTATTGATTGGCAACATCATGCAACTAGATAATGTCTCAAAACACACTGCCAAAACATGGTCTTCATGGAAAATATGGAGGAGGTTTTAGCTCAGTTAGTCTCCAGACTTAAACCCTATAGAGCAGACATAGGCATTCTGCAGCCTCATGTGGCCCATCCGCGGTCTCTGCCCAGCCCTCATGAGGCCATTAGGAAGTCAAAATGAAACGGAAAATAAGAGCTTCAGATAATGACAGGTGATGAATCAGAACAACAAAGTAGACCAACAGTGGCAAAAAGTGGCAGGTTTTGGACTGGACTATGTCGATTATAACATATATATATATATATATATATATATATATATATATATATATATATATATATATATATATATATATATATATATATATATATATACAAGAAAATGGTAGAATTGGAACCTTCTTATGCTCAAACACATCCAGACTGTGCTATTAAATATTTCATGATCATAAACCTTGACCCGTAAGAAGGTTTTCAATAGCCACATAGCATGGCTAACCAGCAAATTGACCAATGCTTGATGTCCACTTGCAACCTGCCAGCAGCCACAGAAGATTGCCGTGGCTATTTCGAGTTGGTGTAGAACACATGCACTGTGCTCATAATGATCCTGAAGCCATCAATTTTCTAACCACAGAGTTAACATAGAGAGGGGATGAATATGTCAAGATAGCCTTTCATGTATTAGGATTTTGTAAAACTTCTGAGAAATACTCCGTTGTCCCATTAGTCATACAAGCAGCTATGCTTAGCAGGAGCATACACACATGCACTTAAATGCGCGCACATACCCAAACCTAGTACACTGAACTAAAAGGCATGAAGAAAATGTATGCTTCTTTCCTTAAACTCACAAGTACACATGTAACAACAGAAAACGGATACACAGTAATAGATTTTTGATGTAGCAGGTCAGGAAATAACATGCTGAGTCCAGAGCTCTGGCAGTGAGGACAGGTTTTTTTTATTTTGTTAGCTTTACAATCATTATTTGTAGTTGAAAAGCTTGTGGGCAAATATTCGACGTCGTCCTATTGAAACTGACATGTTGGCATACAAAAAGAGGATCCTGGTCACACAATGCGTGGCCAGTCATACCAGCCAAAGGCAAAGATCAGTCTAAGATCTGAGACTTGACACCGCGAGCAAAAGATATAAGGATAAGGATATAACTATTGATTAAAAAAAAGAAAGAAAATCATATCTGTTCATTGAAAAGAGCTATTCATTGTTTTCTTGCACCGTTCATGATGCATGTAGGGTCTGATTGTAATGGAGAATAGTCGGACTGGAAATTAAAATTGCTCAACCACATCCAGCGCAGGCAATGGAATATTTTGTTATCACAGACAGATTTGGGCATGTTTTCAACAGCTTCGTAATGTGGCTAAAATGATAAAGTGACACAAGCTTGATGTCCACCTGCAGCCTCCCAGCAGCCAGAGAAGGCTGCCATAGCAATTCCAACAAGTAAGTGTAGAACAGATGTGCTGTGCTTTCAGTGGCTCGGAAAACCTTAAAGCATCAATTCTCTAACCACACAGCCATCACAGTAGATGATGAATCTTTCAAGATGTCCTTTCATTTATTCGGATTTTGTGAAACTTCTTCAAACTACTCTGTAATCACATTAGTCACATCAGCAGCCATGTCTAGCCTGATCTCACGCACACGCACTTACATGTGCACGTCATCCAAACTGCACACAACCAAAAGGCAAAAAAAAAGAAAATGTACGCTCCCTTCCTAAAACGCTCAAATATACATGTGCTCCTGTGCTTACCTTCCTTAGTGTGCCCCTTCACGTCTCTTCTTTGTTGTTTTTTTTACACTCCTGTCTTCCTGTCTGTAGCAACCGCCTACAACACGCTGGGGCTTGGCTGGAATGGGCTTGTTTGCAGAAAAAACCCAGTGGTCAGGAGAGAATATGAGGGAAAGATAAAGTAAGAGAGCCTCAATGCACGTGAGTGCAGAAATGAAAGAGAAGAGAAATTTGAAACCACCAAGTCTCCAGAAACAATCAACCCCCCACCCTTCCTCTTCTCTGCGACCTCCATCTCTCACACCGATTCCCTGCCTTTCGTCTCATAAGCCTCAACACCCATTTCATAATATTACAAGCCAATGGTCATTTATTTCATGGTTGATTGCCCTTTTCATTCCTCAATATTCAAGGCACTGTTCTTAAAACACAGAAAAAAAAATCTTTAATGCAGTATATTTTACCAACCAAATTGGTGTGTGTTATTCAGTATGCATGGCAAGTATCCCGATTCATAAACATTACTAACCAACAACACTTAAAATCTTAGACTTGGACATTGTACTGTGAGCATATGGATAGGAACTAATGTAAGATAGAGATTAGGTGGGACACAGTGAGAGGGGGGACCCTTCCATGTAAACGGATGGTATTGACGTGGCATGTTAATAAAGCCTCAGTTAAAGGTAATACCAGTGGCATGGGACTTGCCCAATTGGATGTAATACCCTCCATAAGACACAGATATATTACTGATGCACATCTTAAATGGTTTCTTAAATATGTGCCATAAAAAGTAATTATAAGTGTTGGTACTCTGTATTAATCACAGGCAGGAATGAGTACCTTTCACATTTCAACCAGTACAGTACTGATTCCCGGTACCTGGGCAGCAGTCCAAGACGATACGATTTTCGGTACTTCTGTGTGTGTTTGTGAGAGCAGGCCCTTCCCTGCTCTCTGACCAATGAGCTGACAAGCACATTCATACCCGATTATGACGATACAGAATCCGCTTATATTGTTGGTCCAGGTAATGTAGCTTGCCAAAGTAGATAGCGGTCAACAAAGCAGCATGACAAATTTGTTGTCCATCAGGCAACGCCAGAAATAGATATGGTACGTAAAGAATTATTTGTTTTTTAACCCTCTGATCAAGGTTAATATGGGAATGTGCAATGAATGTCATCATTGTATCAACATTGTATCAAACAACATCTAATAATTTTGGATTGGAATAAACTAGTATGTTAAAGAGATTAATAATACATAAAAGTAATAAATTGATGAATGATAGATAAAGAATACACACACAGTCTTACATTTATTACAAGTTCCAACAGATATGTATATTTTTACTGTACAGGCAGTCAATATACTACACTTTAACTATAAATATAGTCAAGTAAAAAAAATGTTTACATTATTTTTATTACATTATTTTATGAAGAGTAAGTGGACAAATATGTGAAAATGTTCTGCTGAACTGATTGAAGGTGAGCTCTTTTTGAGCCTCAATTATGACATGTCTTGCTCAGCGTTTTACTCTGCAGAAGTCAAAGACATTTCTGCCAAGGCAGAAAGCTCGTTGCCCTTGGCAACACATAGTGGAAATTCTGATTGGATGACAATACAACCTTCTAAATTATAGATTAATGAATATATCACAAATATGAATTAATTGCAAATATCACTACTTTATCTTGAGGATCGATACTTAAAATTGAGGACTCGTAATATCAATACTTTGGTATCGATTCGCCCATCCCTAGTTGAAGGCAGTCAGGTCAGCCGTCCCTGCCGATTGGGTGTTCCTTATTTATTTTTCAGGGAGTTGTCAACCCTAGTTGTATAACAGCATCAAGGTGCATGGATTGCGCATCAAGAGGGGCTAGCATAAATCAAGGGACCACTGATGTACCCTTTGCAGAAGTCTTATAATTCCTCGATGGTGACATATGAAAATGGGCATGTACCAGTTGGATCATAAACAGAGCTGGACTTAATATTAAATAGTTAAACTTCTGTTTATGTCTTTCTTTTATTATGTTAGTCTGAATTAGGGGTGGGCGATATGGCAACAATATCATATCACGATTTTTAAAAAATAAAATCACGACAATTTTATCATGATTCTTTTTTTACATCATTTTTTTAAGACTAATTTGCACATTACTGACCATTTTCTTCATGTTAAACATCCATCCATCCATCCATTATCTGTACCGCTTATCGTCACAAGGGTCGCGGGGCGTGCTGGAGCCTATCCCAGCTGTCATTGGGCAGTAGGCGGGGGACACCCTGAATTGGTTGCCAGCCAATCGCAGGGCACACAGAGACAAACATCCGCACTCACAATCACACCTAGGGGCAATTTAGAGGATCCAATCAACTTACCATGCATGTTTTTGGAATGTGGGAGGAAACCGGAGTACCCGGAGAAAACCCACGCAGGCACGGGGAGGACATGCAAACTCCACACAGGGAGGCCGGAGCCGGGATCAAACCCACGACCTCTGAACTGTGAGGCGGACGTGCTAACCAGTCGACCACCGTGCCGCACCCATGTTAAACATATAAAACATATTTAAAATGTGTACAAAACTCTAAAAGAAAAAAATATATATTTTAAGTCAGCTAAGCTTTCTGAACAGGTTTTAATTTGAATAGTGACAATTTTTATCAAAATGTGCGGTGAATGTAAACATAAAAGGTAACGTAACGCAAACAAAAAAACACAGTTCGTAATGTGGGTCTCGTACTTTGAAGAGACTTTTAAACCCCCCGTTTTACACTGTTTTAATGGGAATCATGTCTTCAGCAAGGTAATAAGTCACTGCTTCAGTTACTTCTTTACACTGCTTGCTTGTTTTTTCATATGGAGTGTTCTTGTTAAACGACTGTGTTACCGTGGGTTGCGTTAGCTTGGAGCTAGCGACTGCCTCTGGCTACCATGTGTCTGATCTCCGTTTGCTTTGGCTGTCGGCGCTGACGTCCGAACTGAGTCCCTGCAAATAACTGGTTTGTGCTTTCTCCTCCGAGGAAAAGCCAAGCCAAATCGACACGGTGGATGTGGAGTTTCTTTTCGGGACCAACTCTGCTTTGTGGTGACTTTCCACTATAGCTTCCCGCTATACAAACAAACAGGCAGGCGGGGAGTGTCACGTACCGTGCACTGTGCGTGCTGTGATTGGTTGGTCGTGTATACGCGTCAGCAGCTTTGCGCCGCCATAGAGCTAAACTGTTTAGAATCTGCAATGTAGACGATCAAACGATCTTTCGGCTTTATGAGATCGCGAACACGTTAAACTGCTTAACAATCTAATATCGTCTAATATCGCCCATCCCTAGTCTGAACGTACATATTTTGTTGAGTGTCTGTTCTATTTTGGGCAGCATGTAATATTAAAATGATTTAATTCCACTGGCTCATTCTTACTATGCAGTAAACATCTGTAATAATTAGGTTGTTATTTTGCAAATACATTGAGCTATGCAAAGAAAAGAAGGTGTTGAGGGTTCTGAATTGATTTTACATTCTACACAGTATACAACATAAGCAACATATCAAGACTGTATACAGTATAAAGTTAAGTCACTACAAATATATATTGCGAATCAGGGATTTGGGAGCGGGTGGTGTGGTAGTGAAGTGCTGAGCAAGCTCATTCTCGATTGTAAGGAGTAACAGTGATAAGTATATTTGGCCTCAATTTAATCCCACTTGAGACATCAATCGTAAAAAGGACATGCAGTTCTGGTTCAGCAGAGCCAGTCACATTTAGTTGCTAGTGTTACATGTGTTATAGTGCATGGGTACATGTGTCAGTCATGTGAAATCATGAAATGTGCTTGTTTAAAAAATCAGGTGCCTGTTCGCCATGCTTTCTGAGTTATGTTTTTTTCCCCCCTTATCTGCATTATGGGCATGTATTAAACTGTATTGTCGTGTTCTGCATTCTAGTAGAGCTGATTCAGCATAGCCGTTCACGTTTAGATAAGTTGACTCGTGTAGTGCATGGCTGTGCTTGTAATGCATCTGAAATGTGCTTTAAAATAAAAACACCTGCATTCTAACTTGAATTGTGTTACTGTATAATTTCTTAAATTATCATAATAATAGCTAAGAAAAAGTTAGAGGTGTTTTTCTTAATTTGAGATGACTTTTCTCATACAAAATTTTCTCTTCAATATTATTTTTTTGGGTGGGCAAAAAATGAGAAAAAAATCCTAGAAACAAGTGTAGTAACAAGTGTTTCATAAAACTCATTTTTTTGCAGTGTGGCGATAGTGTTGAGTCATAATTCAGACAATGGATTTATTTATATGACATCATCTTCGGTTGCCGTTTTCCCATAATGGATGTCATCGGGAAACAATTGTCTCCTTTTTACAAACACTTCTCCCTCCTCTGTTGTTCACCTCGTCTCCTTGTTGGGATGTCTGCTGGGAGGCACTAATGTAAACAGATGAGCGAAAAGGGAGAAGCTAGGAAGTTGCAAAGAAGGAAATGAGATTGGCCCCAAATTATCCATAGATGTAAGTGGTTGTTTGTCTACATGTGTCCGGCAATGGGATGCTTACCAATTTTACACCCTACGTCCCTCTCACTCGATATCAGCTGTGATAGGCTCCAGCACTCCAGCAACCCTTATGAGGATAAGCAGTATAGAAATTGGATGGATGGAAGATTGTTTTATTTATTTATTTATTTATTTATTTTATTTTTTTGAAAAGTAAGTCACTTGTGTAGCTTATGGTCAATTTTTATATTTGTGTCTTTGCTTGCTTTCAAATAATCTGTTGGATTTCCCATGTTCATGCTCATGTTTATGCTCAGAACAACAATTTTGTGACGCAGATGCAGTGGAACACAATGTATGTTTGTTTGCGCTGTAACTTGTATGAAAGATTTTTTTTAAAAAATGTGTTTAAACAATTTAAATTTCATGGCTTGAAAATGTTCACATGCATGCATACATTCGTGTGTTTGTGTTGATGTAAGTCCAGTCCCAAAATAAATGTAAATCCAGTCTATAATCAAAGTGTTCCCATCATAATTTGCAAACTGGCTCCTTCCTCAACCCTATCCATGCCTCTGTGGAAGACAGAAAGACACAGCTGTGGCTTGAAAGCAATATGTGGACATAACATTGGAATGCCTACAGATCTGCCCACCTTGACTCTTCGGACCATTTAACAATGCTAATCAAAGCCCTGCTGACCATAGAAAGAAATCTTTGTGTTGCAGGTGAGGACTTGGCCTGAGGTAAAAACAAAGTCTTACAGGATTGTTTTTACTGCACGGAAAGAGGCATGTTAAAAGACGCTGTGAGGAGGAAGTGCACCAATTTAAAGGAGTATGTAGCATCTGTCTGCTTCAATCAATTCAAGTGCACAAAGGACCTCTGTGTCACAAAATGAATCTCCTCCAGGGCCTATGAGAAGTCAAAGATAACGCAGGAAGTATGGGAAGTCTTAAAAATGTACAAAATGACAGTTTTGAAGAGCAATGCACTCATATGCTGGAAAGATTCAAACGTACATGTGGCAGGGAGCTCAGGCAATAACGGTTTAAATGGCTGCCTCTCCACTCTGTGGTAAGAAGGATTTTTAAAAAAGTATGTTATTTTGAAGCACGTCTGCCTCACGGTCCAGAGGTCGTGGGTTCGATCCCGGCCCCGGCGTCCCTGTGTGGAGTTTGCATGTTCTCCCCGTGCCTGCGTGGGTTTTCTCCGGGTACTCCGGTTTCCTCCCACATTCCAAAAACATGCATGGTAAGTTGATTGGACTCTCTAAATTGCCCCTAGGTGTGATTGTGAGTGTGGCTGTTTGTCTCTGTGTGCCCTGCGATTGGCCGGCAACCAATTCAGGGTGTCCCCTGCCTACTGCCCGAAGACAGCTGGGATGGGCTCCAGCACGCCCCGTGACCCTTGTGAGGATAAGCGGTATCGATAGTGGATGGATGGATGTTATTTTGGAACAAACACTTTTTCAATAAGGTTTAAGGTCCGAAAGACCCTAACCCCAACATCATTCAAGGACAAGTCTGATAGCAGAATGTCGACCAGCTGGCACAAGTGCTTGGATGAATATCTACAACATTTTGTTGGAGCAGGAAGTCGTTCTATCATGTTTCAAATCTGCCACCACAGTTCCACTATAGAAAAACTCTACTGCCAAAAGTATTGATCACCTTGTTGCACTAACTCCCAAACTGATTGAATGCTTTGAGACACTGGTAAAAAACCACATCATGCACACAGCCCCCTGTATTTGACCAATATCAGTTTGCTTCCCAGCCAACCTGCTTCACAGAGGATGAAATACCCTCTGCTCTCTACCTGAAATTGGCACGCATGGACGAAAATAAAAAAACATACATATTTTAATGCTGCCGGTTGACTTCAGTCCCGCGTTTACCATATAACTTCTGGTAAACAAACTTGGCCTCATCTGGCTACTAGAGTCCCTCACCAACGGACCGTGTTCGGGGAGTGTGGGAAATACCATCTTCAGACGGGCTCCAGACTAACTTTTTTTCACTAAGAGCACAGTGGCCCGCTAACCTGACACTTTCGGGGGTAGAGTAGACGATTCAGGGGCACGCACTGTAAATTGATTTGCTAAGTAAAAATTCATCCTACTCATTTTCACTATATGACTGATATGTGGGCTGAGGTGTGGAGCAAATATTCGTCGGCAAAAAAAAAAAATAATACAAATTTAATGGTTGTGCTGGCACAAGTAGATGAAGAATGGAGTTGCACTGTCTCAAATTTAAGGAGCAAAACACCACCATTTAGGGGCAGTCTGGATCACACTCTTCGTCTCCATTGCTTTCTCCATTTTGGGTCCCCACAAGGACGTGTTCTAAAACCACTGCTGTTTACATTGCTGATAGGACTGCTGCATTACATCCACCTCAAAACTCATCATAAAGAGGAGCAGTTGAATATGAAAGGATGATTTGCTCATAAAAGTTGGCTTAATCCTAAACAATTCCTCCCTCCTACTTTTCATATGATGGCTACGCCCCTGCGAAGCATCGTTATACATTTGGACCATGTACATGGAGTAATGAAAAGGGATGCAAACCTCAAAATTCTTCTGCAAACCTCAAACCAGATGGTTGAAATTTACAAATGGGTCTTCCAGCATGACACAGACCTCAAACACACATCCAAAGTGGTTGTGGATTGTATAGACTAGGCTGACACTAAGATTTTGGATTTAACTTCCCAAAGTCTTGACCTCAATACAAAATCGTTGGATGTTTTGTGCAGCTGGGTCGTTGAAAGGAAGCAACTGCAACCGTACTACACATTTGACCCGATATGGATACTTGGGATTTCCATTATTAATCTCTCTCGTGACCATGCATTAAATTGAACTTTGCAATTTTTGTCATATGCAATCAGAACTATGCCAGAAACTTGTTCATAGAAAGCTGTCAAGTGGCAGGCAAAAAGAATATCATTATCAAGTTATAAATCAATGTCATTTTGAGTTAAAAAAAATAAAAAAAATTCAATTATGAACTTGTGACCAAACAAAACTGCATTTGTTGAATAACCATTCTGACCCCAGAAGACAAACAAACTTACCGGTAACTGAAATCATGACAAAGAATTAATCAATTGCCTTTGGGCCAAAGTGAAACGATCTTTTGAATTATGCTGTTAAAAACAACAGACAATTTTACATACACAGGGGGAAATAATAAAAGTACTGTGATTCTGACTAGACTTCTTTTATATGGGCCATTCTACTGAATTGGTTCAAATTCAGAGTTAGAAAATGTGTGAAATTTGTATTTTATTTCAGAAAAACCTTTATTGTATTCATGTGCACTATATCTAAGGGGCACAAATATAGTAAAAGTACAGCAAATTTTCAAATAGTATTTTCTAGCTTGGGTCCACTGATAGTGTAGTGGTACACATGCCTGAGTTGTGTGCGGGCAGCGTGGGATCGATTCCCGCTCAGTGACAGTGTCTATGTGTGCCCTGCGACTGGCTGGCGACCAGTTCGGGGTGTAGTCTGCCTTCGCCCATTGACGGCTGGGATAGGCTCCAGCAATTCCCCGCGACCCTGTATAGGATAAGCGGTTTGGAAGATGACATGACATGACATTTTCTAGCTTTTCCCTAATATCTTGTCTGTCCCTAAAATGTGTCACTACCGAAACACACAATTACAGAAGAATAAAAATAATTCTACTAGCCGATTCAAATTTTTTTTATTTTTTAGTATTTTTTATAAATTAATATATGGTTTTGACATCAAAACCAATCAAAATGAATTTTTAACAGAATTTAATATGACTTTGTCCCAAAATAAATAAAAATGTATATGCTATTTTTCATTGTAAAATTTAGAAAGTTGATCAAATTGACTTCAAAAGTCATCATTAATTAAAACAAACACACCCTTAAAACAATTGTTATCAAAAATTGGTTGATAATTCAAACATTTTTCATTTTAGTCAAAACATCAGTTTTTTCGGTAGTGACTGCAACATTTCAGTTGACTTAGGGCAAAAGCAGGGTACACGCTGGACCGGTCACTTGTCCATCACAGGGCTCTTCAACATTGAAAAATTGTGGTTTCACTTTCCAGATGAAAATTTAATTGGAATGACAAACATTTTTGTAACATACATTTCCCTGTATGTATATTCCGTCTCTCTCTGTTTTTTGACAGAAATCCGGTGGTCTTGTCTTTTCCTCCATGCTCTTCTGACTTTCATTTGCTCTGTGCTGGATAATTCATTGGTAGACTTCAGCTTTCCTTCCTCCTTCCATCTCTTATTTCTTTCTCTTTCCTTTATTCTTTGGATTTCACTGGGTCACTCTAACCCTTCGCCTGTACTCTGTCTCTGATAGACTTTTTGGCATTTTGGTGTTTTTCCCTTTAAAATTAAGAGAAAATATGAAATATAATATGGTTAAAATCAGAGAGAACTATGTATGACATATGTATCCATGTATTATATTATTTAAAACGTACTTTATTCAAAAATAAACATCATATTGTCACTACCGAAACCATTATGTCACAACCAAAAGCTTTATGTATGTTTCGGTAGTGACTGTTTCGGTTATATTTTTCCCTTCAAATTAAGATAAAATATGAAATAGAATATTGTTAAAGTCAGAAAGATCTATGTATGACATATGTATCTATGTATTATATTATTTAAAACGTACTTAATTAAAAAATAAACATCATATTGTCACTACCGAAACCATTATGTCACTACCGAAACGTTTAGGTAGTGACAGTTTCGGTAGTGACGTTTTATGATAGTTGTTGACAATACTCAACAATGCTAGGCACAACGTGGCTACCACAGACAGTTTTGAGCATGTGTACAGAGATAGAAAACAGTACATTTAGCATTAAAATCAAAAGTCCTCATTTTATTACCGAAATGAGGTGTTCGGAAGTGACGGTCCTTAAAACCACATGCTGATTTTCAGACTTTGGAGGGCATATAAGGTAATAGTGCTGCCAACTAATTACTCGCCATGTGCCCAGTGATGAACATGAAGGTAATGTCTCTTAGTGGTGAAATTTCTGGGGATGTGGCTAAAACCAAGCCCTGTGTACAGACAATAATCTCTGCGTTTCGGTAGTGACATGAAAAGTTGGGACAGTTTTTTTACATAAAAACTTCTAATTTGAAAAAAATTTACAAAATCAATGTAAATCTATCATCATACATTTAAAAGAAACCAAAATGTTCTATTAAAGTAAAGTATTTTTTAAATTGGCAAAAATCTTCTCGACATTTTTTTTTTATTAATTGAAATTTAGGAGTTAGAGATTGGGATAGCCACCTCCCAATAGGAAGTGACAAGATGACTTTTTATACATTCAGTTTAATAGTATCTCAATTAATGCCTTGTGATAAAATAGATTATAACAAGATATTACTAAATATGCAAGGTCTGAACACTTCATTGTTTTTTAAAATTTGATTTTCATTGTGGGACAGCAATTTCAACCAATTCGGTAGAATGGCTCATACAACCAGATGCAGTAAACACACTTTTTCACGTGCATTACTATTTTTCTCAAACAAACTGCACATAGTCACATGTGGTAATTTTGCGGACACGCAAATACGAATGGCTTCGCTCAACTCAATGTCACGAAATAAGCAGAAACAAATCATGTGGGCTGGTTGGAGGGACGATGCACTGGGCACAGTAATTAGATTTGAACTTGCCAGAGTTCACTGGTCCACAGGACCGTGTGACTGTGATGCAGAGTGAATATGAAGAACTCATGGGGGAATACAAGTCAAGACAGTTTGTGCTGAAGGGAAAAGAGGTCTGCAGATCCACCCACTGTTCACACGCAGTAGAAAAAATATTTGTACATGGATGGCTCAAAAATTATTTATATAAATAATAAATAACAAATAGATTTCACGTTTACTTTTGTCAGCAGGCACTAATAAATAATTTGGAATACAATCCTTACTATTTTGTGTATTTTTCTCAGGTGTCATTAACTAATGGTCCAGCCAAAAATATATGATGTCTGTGATCCTTCATTTGGGATTCAAATTCTGAAGTCAATCACATCAGGACTACTTAAGGTAATGTCAAAAGTGTGGACAAAAGTTGGTACCCCTCTGTTAATTAAAGAAAAATAATAAGGCTAAAACATCCATCCATCCATTACCTATACCGCTTGTCCTCACAAGGGTCGCGGGGCGTGCTGGGGCCTATCCCAGCTGTCTTCGGGCAGTAGTCGGGGGACACCCTGAATTGGTTGCCAGCCAATCGCAGGGCACACAGAGACAAACATCCGCACTCGCAATCACACCTAGGGGCAATTTAGAGAGTCCAATCAAATGACCATGCATGTTTTTGGAATGCGGGAGGAAGCCGGAGTACCCGAAGAAAACCCACGCAGGCACGGGTAGAACATGCAAACTCCACACAGGGAGGCCGAGCCGGGATCGAACCCACGACCTTTGAACTGTGAGGCGGACGTGCTAACCAGTCGACCACTAACCATTCTAAAATATACATATAAATGATTTTCTGTATTGGTCAATTCCCCCTTTAGCCCCGGGAGGAAAAAATCCTGAAGCCGTCCCTACTTGTCTATAATTTTCTTTCTAATCTCCTGAGACAACTCTGTCCTCCCCTTCCTCCTGTGCATGTTAAGTGTGACACACACTATGTCACCAAAAAGCACTTTGACTACTTGTCATCATTTAAATGGGCTGACTGACTGCTTACTAGTTTGAAGACACATGTGATGCTAATTAGAGGACATACCTTGATTGGACATTTCCCTATGGTCAAACTATTTTCAATGTTTTCTGGGGTGTAGCTTTTTGCCCAGGCTTATTCCAAACGTCTGTTTTTTTTTTGTTTTTTTTTTAACAATTCTGTTGAACCACCATTCAAAAACAATGTGTCATGAATCTGGTCTGTTGCAGACAGCGGCGGGACTGGCGGGTGTTCCTTCTGACACCGCACCTGTGGTGAATCACTGATCAAGACCTTTAAAAGGACTGTTTCCACAACTGCCCGTTGTCGGGTTATTGCCTTGCTTGCCTCCGTGTTTCAAGAGACTGTATTTTTCCTAGACACTATAGTTCCTGTTCGTCGTTCGTTCTGGTCGTGAGTTTTCTGTGTATAAGAATGTTTGTTTGATCTTGCTGACGGGTTTTGTTTGTTTGAGATTGGAGTTTTCCTTGTCCCACAGTTAAGTGATTTTCGTTTGTAGTCTCCTTGCGTTTGCAAGCGCTTTTTGTTGATTGTTTTCACCTTGCAAATTTCGGCAGCGAAATTTGTTGAATTTTTGCGGATGTGAATTTTTTTTTTCCGTAAATAAATGTTGTTAAATACTTTTCTTCTCCTTGTCTGCGTTTTTGGGATCCACCCCCTTCCAGTTCCCACTGGAAACCGTGACACAATGATTGACTTTCGATACTTACTATTGATTAACAGAGGGGCACAAGACAATTTTGTCCACATGTGTAAATGAACTGATTGTGAGAGACATGACAAACGTTTCTATAAACTATCCATCCATGCATCCGTTTTATATGCTCCTTGTCCTCATTAGTGAGCCACTTCCAGCAGACTTTGTATGAGACACGAAGAAGTTTCCAGTCAGTTGCAGGGCACATATCAACAAGCAACTGTTCACACTCACATTTACACACATAATGATTTAATTGCCAATTACCCTTACATTTACATTTTTGGGATGCATAGGAGGAAACTAGAGTGTCAGAAAAAAACACTTAACTCAAAACACTGCCAGACATTTTTAGACACTCTTTTACCCTAACGTTTGAAAAATATATAAATTCCTGTTTTTGAATGGCTGGACTATGAAAAGACAAATAAATACGTCAATGGCAGTGAATGAATTATGGAGAACATCAGAGCTATAGGCGGACATGCTAACCACTATTTCTCTGTGCTACCTCCACGTTATATTAATATATTAAAGTGTTTCATTCGTGTGGTATTTCAGGGCTACACTGATGATGTTGCAGTTAACTTTTTAACTGGCAGCATTGGTTCATTTGCAACTCAATGACAACGCAAGTGCCAATGATTTTCAAGCCTCTGCATGCGCCCTCTGATTAATTGGCGACCATTCAAGGGTGTTTTCTGCCCAACGCCCTAAATCAGGTTGGATTTTTTTCCCCCAAGCAATTTTATTCCAGCTAATGACTTTAACTAAGGTTTAAATAATCTAGATTTTGTATAATCTAGCCGTTTATAGCCACAGCATTAGGATAAGACATTTGATTAAAGTGCAACATCTGCATTCCCAAGTAAATTGAGGGATGAATACTCTACAGAGGGTGAGAGTAAGAGTTATATAAATAGGGTCGTGTGGGCTTGTCGGGTGATGCAGGGGGACTGCACAGTCACAGTCTGCAGAACTGTGAACATTGCAGATTTGGTGGCCAACTGTAAAGAGGCAAAAGTAAATCGGATTGTACATCATCTGTAAAACATGCAAAGACTTCACTGAGCGGCCTTCTTGTCATTTCACTAAAATCCCATCACCCATTTGCACGATGTCATTTCAGTCCAAATCATTTGAAGTTGCAAAGTACAAACGCTGACACACTTAAGTGTCACAAAGATGGTCTAGTTCTGCTTGCTATGTATTTAAAAGAAGTAGACACGTCTACCTGTGGAATTTAATTAATCAGAGGGGCTTTACTTCTTAGTTCACCCAGACTTTAATTCATTCAACTTAGCAAGGCAGGCTCAAGGTTGGCTGGGCCATTTTTCTGAAACAGCATCCATGGACGAATGGACACAAAAAACATCCCAGACACAATACAAAATCTTGTGGAAAGTCCTCTCAAAAGAGTCAAAGCTGCTTTAGTTCTTAGGATGTTGTTAAATGTCATTGTCAAGGTTCTTGAAGGTGTACTAGCCAGGAATACTAATACATTTGTCCACATGCTATGTGTGAAGAATTTTTATTAAGTGAAGCCCAAATATCGTATTATTCAGTTCCTTCAAAAACAATACTTATACCGTAGTTAACTAAGTGGGCTCTAAGAAATATGAAAATCAGTTCATGCTATGTACTTAACTAGCTTGTACTGTAAACTCTCTGGTGGGTTGTGTAATCCCCCCCAACACAGAGAATGACAATAGCCGTAGAAAAAAAATGCACATTTTGTATTATGCAAATTAAAGTAATACAAAGTATAGTCTTCACTACAGCCTTGCTGGGTTTGTCTTTGCCTTGCAGGTAAATTTATGATGTATCAATGTGAGGGTAAACACAGGATGTACTGTATAAAATAAACAATGAGATATTTAAAGAATATTGGTTTTCACAGCAGTTGTGCAAACAATGAATAACATTTGCTTGCTATTCCTCTGTTACCTTTTTTGTTGCTAAGCATCTCGCTCCTCCCTCTCTTGTCTCCTTGGGGAATTGCTAATGGTCTTTGTCTCTCTGTGTGACTCCTCTCAGAGTCATTAATGGCCTTCTGTCACTGAATTTTCCTTGTCCTGACATCAATTACATACGTACAGTCCAACAAGGAATATCAGGAATCTGATATTGTAATATACTTGATGTCATCATTGATGGATGTAAATAGTTGTCGATAAAGATATTGCTTTCCAAACAAAAACTGCTGTTGTTCGTCTCACAAAATGTATTTCACATTGCTATTGTTGTAGTCAACAGCCCATCACCTTTATTTTGCAATTTTCTTTAGACCACCTTCACACTCTTGTCCACACCATCCTTAATGACTGCTTTCATTTCTACATGATGGGCCTTCCCCAAAATTATTTTACCATGGTCACAAAGGGCAAGAGGGTGTGCGTGTGTGGGTGGGTGGGTGTGTCTGTGTGTGCCACAAACGCCACATGCCAGCTAGTATCAAGTGAATAAATTAACCTTGGTATCTTTCACATTGAATTCAAATCAAAGAAATGCCAGTAACTATGCATCATGTTTTGAGGGTGGGGGCGGGGACATAATTCGTGGCCTATGACCTAAACACTTCAGCAATACATGAATCAAAATAGGTCTGTGACAACGTACCATCTCTAAAAACATCCATCTCCTCTGAAAAACACACACATTCGAATTTAGAGTAGTTGAATTGGGAAAGACACTGATGACAGTGGTGCTGAAAGCTTGAATCAAATCCTTTTCATCCTGCTTTGCTTCTGATGAGCTCTACTGGGAGGATTGGAGTAGAATTGGCTTGGATTAGTTTAACACAGCCATGTGGCCATCAGCACCAAAGACAAAATCTCTCTGGCTATTTTTAGCTGCTGTGGATGTTTATGCCAACAGTCATGATTATTTAAGATGAGGATTCATGGGTTTGTTTGATGGCATTTTTGATCAGTCCATTGACTGTTATCATCCGTGAAATGACAAGCTGCAACACACACAACCAATGAGTGTCTCTTTTTGGTAAGGCTATTGTGAAATACATTGGTCATATGTACTCTGAATTTTCTGTCATACAGTAAATGAATACACATTTCACTGTACACTACAACAGCTCTACAAGCACTGCATTGAACATGATATAAAACATGTCACATACAAGTTTGACAAATGAGACCTTCCAACATTGAAAGGGTAACAGTACCAGCAGTTTAAGATCCTCCAACAAAATGTTTTTTCTTTTCCTACTGCATGCTTCATTTAAGTGTTGGGGACAACTTGTCTCAAAACTGAGAACTAGCATTTACAGTCAGAGGTTACAGCGCTGTGGGAGTTTGAGCTATTCAAGAGCAATAACACACCACCATCTTATGGTTATCTCTGTCTTTGGTAAATTCATATTTCATAGCAGATTTCATTTTATGATTGTTTTTCCCATTTTTTCCATTTACCTCTGTATTAATGTTTCCAAAATCTTCTTAACCAAGTCTTTGCTTGGAAAATACTTACATAGTCAGTTCCATCACTGTAAATATAAACTTAAAGGTTGTGTCTGAAGCATCAGCAATACCTGCTTAGAGAGATTTTGGGAATATATGTACTGGATATCCACACCTACATATTTTTAATGTCAAAAGTATTATTTCAAATATGAATCCCTGATATTTAAATATGTATATACTATTACAGTTTACGTCTTCTAAATGTGGGCCTTTCCTGGTAAACATCTGGGTATGCATTGTTCAAGAGTTTTGGGTGGGACTGTTAAACTGGTTTGCTCACTATTCCGTAATTCATTTAAGTATGTTATCAAGCATTTTTTTTTTAATTATTAAAGTGAAAGTCAACTCAAACATATTTTTTTAAAGAATATGTTCTATGCAAGCCCACAAGTTGAAACAAGGCATTCTGATAAATATTGCGTTTATGGAATAAGAATTAATCCACTCAATTTTAGCCATCTCCGGGAGCGGCCATTTTGTCACTTCTGTCAACTGAAAAGGACATCACAACTACAGGCAGTCCTCAATTTACGAACGAGTTCCGTTCCTACACTGACGATGCAACCTGAATTTCCGCGTATGTCGGTTTTCATCGTTAAAGTCGAAATTTGCGTCCAAATGCTTGGTATAAAAAAAAAAAACGAAAATACATTAAAATAAAAACATAAGCGGGTCACTGATAGTGTAGTGGTACACACGCCTGAGTTGTGTGCCGGCAGCGTGGGATCGATTCCCGCTCAGTGACGGTGTCTGTGTGTGCCCTGCGACTGGCTGGCGACCAGTTCGGGGTTTAGTCTGCCTTCGCCCGTGGACGGCTGGGATAGTCTCCAGCACCTCCCCACGACCCTGTATAGGATAAGCGGTTTGGAAGATGACACATAAAAACATAAGATGCTGTATTTAGCATTACTGCTGAGAGGTGGATGGAAAAGAACTAGAGGAGGCCGCAACAGGCAAATATACTGCCGAGACACTCTTCGCATGCACAACAAACAAGGAATACTGGTCTTTGGACTACAGGAAGTGCTTGTATGTGGAAGTGCGTTGTTTAGCGCGAAACCCATCTTAAATACACAGGCAGAGGTAAACTAGCTCAAAGACGCAGCACAAAAGCACACTTTTGGAGTGAGGAGGAAACCGGCTGCTTCATTCCTGTGGCGAGTGACATGAATACCAAGTGTTTTATTGACAGTAGAAAGTAACAGGCGGAAATTACATCCATTTGAGTCACGACGCAGTGCATCGCCGTCACAGTGGCTTATTCAAATGCCGAAGCAACTCTGTCCGCTCATTCGTGTAAACAGGATATTCAGAATGTTTAAGAAATCTGAATTTTGAACTTAACCCGAATATTGACAGCATGTAAACGTAGTCACTATGGTGCTGGGGACAAAAAAGAAGAGGAAGTCGTAAAGTCGAAATTCGAGGCCTGCCTGTACTCGGGGCTCAGGTAACGACCAATCACGGTTGACCTGTTTTCTGAAGCTGGGACATGATTGGTTGTTACCTGAGCCCTGAGTAGCTGTGATGTCATTTTCAGTCGATTGAAATGATAAAATGGCCGCCCTCTGACATGGCTAAAAACGGGTGTATGTTGCCGCTTAACTCATATTCCACAAACGCAATATTAATCAGAATGCCGGGTTTCAACTAGTGGGCCTGCTGGGAACATATTCTTGAAAAAAATATGTTTGGGTTGATTTCCCTTTAATCATTTGTACATTTTCTATACTAATTGTCTTCCTCAGGGGCACAGGTGAGCATGAGCCAACTGTATCTGACTTCAGAGGAGAAGTGGGGCACACAATGGACTGGTCGCCAGTCTCAGTATTGTCATTATGATTTCTTTATTAGGATTGGTTAGTATTATTTTATTTTAGTATTAATTATTATTATTATGGGCGGCACGGTGATCGACTGGTTAGCACGTCCGCCTCACAGTTCAGAGGTCGTGGGTTCGATCCCGGCTCCAGCCTCCCTGTGTGGAGTTTGCATGTTCTCCCCGTGCCTGCGTGGGGTTTCTCCGGGCACTCCGGTTTCCTCCCACATTCCAAAAACATGCATGGTAAGTTGATTGGATACTCTAAATTGCCCCTAGGTGTGATTGTGAGTGCGGATGTTTGTCTCTGTGTGCCCTGCGATTGGCTGGCAACCAATTCGGGGTGTCCCCCGCCTACTGCCCAAAGACAGCTGGGATAGGCTCCAGCACGCCCCGCGACCCTTGTGAGGAGAAGCGGTACAGATAATGGATGGATGGATGGATATTATTATTATTTTAGCACCTTTAAGGACCTTTTGGGACCTTTATGTACCTTTGAGGACCTCGCGCCTCGCCCCATTTAAAGGAGACACATGTAGACCGGCCATCTCAGTCTCTTAACATAGTGAAACCGTCACTTCCTCTCGCCTATTCCCTCACTCAAATCTGTCCCCCAAACAACAACAACTCAATCTAACAATACTTTTGTTAGAGAAACCTCACCGCGGTCATTGAAGCCTCACTGCGAAAATAGATGATTAGGTAGCCAGATAAAAATGGGCTTCCGACTATTCTTAGTCTGATTATTTTAGTTTCTCGTTTATCTCCTACAAAATTATACGGATAGACTGACCGGTCCGTCACATAGGCTGAATGCCTAGCTCTGTGTATCTGTATTTATGGTGGATATCTGTTTTTCAATTACCCAGTCATTTGCCACCTTGAGGAACTGTTTGACGCATTTATCAGCCAATTCCCTTGTTTCTGTTTTCACAACAATCAGTGAAAATGAGTTGAAGTTCCACTCATCATCAATAAAGGGTTCAGTCACCCCAAGATAACTGTGGTTGCGAGTTGACGTCCAGTGAGCTACGGTTATAGCAATACATTTATGAGAATCCCCCACCAAAATATCAAGCTTTCTTTTCTTTGTCTGGACTGCAGTTCATCGCTATTCACTTGGCAAGACAATTCGTCGGTCAGAAGATTTGCTCCTACGCGAGCTGTTCTCGAGTTTAGTTTGGCGAAGAGCTTTGCAATGGCTCGCTACATTAGCGTCTTCGTTGCTATAATTAGCTGCAGTTTAGTCGCGTTACTTTGCATTTATGTGGTAGGCTTGAACTGCTTCTTTGGTAAGCAAAGTCCTTCTTACAAATAAAGCATATCACTCTGTCTTTATCAATAGTGCCGTCAAGGAGGTTTTTTTACCAATTTACCAATCATCGGACCACCAACTCTCACATGCTCCTCCATTTACCACATCTTCTCTCTGCTACTGAACTTGCCCCCCCTCACATGCAATAGGAGGCTATCAGGTTATGCCAAACACAATGACAGCCAATTGTTTTTGACCATTGTTTTTTAGACCCCCAACAACTCAAGCACGAGCCCCACGCAACAAAACGGATCTCATCATCACACAGAAACAGTAAATTTAGAGATTAAAAATTAGATTAAGATATTAAAAAAAGAATGCTGTAACTGTGACTGTAATTAATTGATCGCAATTAATGCACTGTTTTCACACCCCTAGTTATAGTAATATTTGAACAAATTGTTTTTGCTGCCCTCTGATTTCAAAACTAGTTATTCATCAATTTGTAGTGTAATCAGTTCAGAGAATGGATGGTACATTTACTTGGGTTCACGGTCATAATGGCCCACACCCTAATTGCGGTGTGGCCAGCAACAAAAATGAGTTTCACACCCCAGACCAAGAGGAAAACCATGCAGCAAGGGAAAAACATTAAAACTCCACATAGGAGTGTTAACCAGAACAATTTAATGTCAACAGCCTATTCCGAATAATCCCTGACCAGGTGCCATGGCACCCAAATTACTTCATTGCTCATCTATCAATGCCAGAGATCTATAGTGACAGGCACAACAATGAAATGCTCTTTTATTAGATAGCAGAAGGTACAATGAATCTCTGTATCCACAATTTCACATTCGTATGCAACAGAATAAGTCATGGTTTCCTGCAAATATATCATAATTTTGATCAATTAAACAGGCCCAGATTTCCCGCTGAGTAAGTGAATTTGTGAGTAAATTGAGAAGAGGTCATCATTATTTCAGTATTCATATATCTTGTGGCATTTTTGTTTGTTAATGTGCTGTGAGATTTTACTAATGGGTGACTTGGCTCAAGTTTAGGAGACATTGTCTTATTCCACTATTTTATTCCATCTGGTAACCATGGTGATGCTGAGTCAAGATGTGTCAATCACCCTAGAGAGCAGTACATAATAACCATGTAGAATGGCCTCACTTCATTTTGCTTTTTGTTGTGTTTATAGGGAAAGAAGAGGTGTGACAGGCTAAGTCCATGTTCTGTTAAATTAACCTGTGAGAACCACCTAATCAAACCCAGAATTCAGGGTTGGACCCACTTAAAATGAAAACATGGACACGTCACATTCTTAATCAGTACTATTCAGTCAACGCATCAATAATAATGTGATGATGTGTGGTAAGGATAATGCAAAGAGGATGAAAATGGGACAAGCATAAATCATTGAAGACATGCATTTGTTCCCGGTTTACACACACAATCAATATCCCTATGTGCTTTCTTTTGGGTGACTGTAATCCAGTCATCCTTTATTCTTAAGCAGGAACACAACATGACAGGATTTACTGCTGTTAGCATTACCAAACAGCACAGTAACAATCAAACATGAGCATACCTACCAGCCACCTGCACAACTGATGCCACGTCTTGCTTCTGTCTGTTTTCACCGCATATACTGTATATTCCAGCCACGGCATAAAAGGGAGTGCTCTACATCGTCCTACCACCAGGTAGAGCCATGTTAAACATTACTATAAGATAATAATATATCCCCCAAGAAGCAAAGAATAAAAAGTAGCTGGATTGACAATAAATAGGCAAGCACACCTCAGATAGGTCTGGACTGAGGCGATTCAGAGCATGCCCAGCAGAAAATCCCAGGGTATTAAAACATCACATGACCACCCATCTCCACCGCCAGTCACAGAACAAGTGAAGAGGAGAAAAGCAATGAGAGGGAGGCAGGGAGAAGACAAGAGTGAATGGGAGGCGGGGGGGAGATGTCACAGTGCTGCTCAAACCTCCTTTTCATTACAGTCACCGAGACATGGGAGGCAGGAGCCAATAATACATGAGGACCATGCTGATTTGAGCCCCTCCCTGAGCTCAAGTGCCAACACAGAGGCAAACATGGAGGCAGGGAGACAAAAGGAAAGACCAGAAGCACAAAAGAAATCCCTTGGATAAGAAAAAGATGCATGAAAATAGCACACTCCATGATTTTAATTATTTTTTAATGGGGTGTACAGCAATTACAATAGCTCAGAGTCGTAAAAGAATGTATCTTGCTGTAACAGCATTACAGTGCATGATAAAGTCAGCAGTTTAATTTAGGATGTGGGTCACAATCTTAAGATGAAAAAAAATACATCCAGCAGCCACAATATATGCCTCTTTTCCAATTAAAGGATTATTAGACATAGATTCAACTACAGTGTCGTTATTATAATGATTTGATCACTTACTATTTTTACAGAATACATCAACGTTTCTTCCTGGTGCGACATTTCATGTGTGCAATAGGTTTTTCTTGAATGAATGTCCTGAACGCTAGATGGCGGTAGGCACCCTGATAAATGATTGTTACAGCTGGCGACGCCAGAAGAAGAAAAAGAGAGGAAAACGTCAGAAAACTGGCATCAACTCTTCGGCTGGCGATTACCTCATAATGCCTTCTGTTCAGTTGTTAAGAGCTTTTGTCAGTGAGAGACTGACCGCAGCTGTTGAGGAGATTATGATAATTTTTGAAAAAACAATCGCCGAATACGAGCACGAGCTCCAGCACCATCGCAGCCTGCTGGGAGCTGGTCAGCTATCCAGCAAGACAATCGATGACCGCGGATCAGGTCTGCATCTTAAATTATTATTCAATACTTTATCACATTTTACTGTTGTCTGTCTAGTCAGAGTTTACAACTGGAAGATTCAGTGTTGCCGTCGTTTTCATTTATCACAACTGGTTTTTGGCTTTGAAAAAATCACATCTACCAGCTCTACTAATGTCGTTTAAATGCATGCAGACCGGCGAATCCCTTATAAAATAAATAAGAGCTGTGCGTTGTTAATTGGAATTAACGATGCTTATAGCTGGACGTAAACAGTACTTGTGAAAATGTTCTTTTTTACTTAATTTGAGGAATTTATATGTTTTAAAAAAGTTCGGTGAATATTTGTAACTTATTCTAACAGGACCCGTTTAAGATTTACAGTACTCTATTATCATTCTCGTCTTCAAAAATGTGTGTGAATGACGCGTTTTCAGCCCATCAGTTCATTCGTTTTTCTGTACCGTTATCCTGACTTCCAGACAACCATAACAGTCCATCTGCGACTGCGATCTGTTCACTGCCCTGAGAATGAAATGACCTGAATGAATGAGAATATTCACAGGATACCATTAAAGCACCACACTATGACATCCCTGACATATGTAAATACAAATAGCAAACATTAAAGCACTGCAAATAAAAATAATCTTGCATGAATCACCTGCCAATGTTTGCAGTCATCTTGAAATTGGAAACCTGTGAACTTGAAAACAATAGAGCAACTCCCAAATCACTGAAAAAAAAGTAATTTTCAGTTCCATATGATTAAAATGTGGCAAACTGATGTCATTTTCCTCTCTCCTCCTTGAAAATACTAAAATGTTAGTTTAACACATTTTAATTATGTGTAGCCGATGTTCATGTTCAAATTAGGTCAATTTAAAGGACTTTTTCTTTTCAGAAAGCAAATTATCCTCATACCTATATTGCGGGTATCTGAGGGAGTCTTTGCAACCCTCAATCACTCCACATTTCCACATTTCAAATAAGTACATCCTAAAAAAAAAATAACATATCCATGTGGGGATTGTATTTGTGAAAAAAATACCAACCAAATTTGGACTTTGACCACCAGTGATGTTATACAAAATGAAAAATAGTTGCCAAGGGTATTATTAATGCTTGCGTCAGATATAATTGCTGAATTTCATCCATTTTAATACCAATTATTCTGTTCAAGGTTCACAGGGTGCTTGAGCCTGTTTCAGCCGACTTTTGGGTGAAAGGCAAACAGCACTGGTTGCCAGTCAGTCGCAGGAGATGGATATAGAGATGGATAGTTATTCAGACTTACATTGACACCGTCACTGAGTGGGAATTGAACCCACGCTGCCAGCAGCGAATGTCATTTGTTAAATCATCGTAGACTTATGTGGGGATTGTTTTCTTTAATGTTTGTATTTTAGATGCATCTCAGCGCTTCCAGCCTGTGCTAATCAGCATGAAGATCCCCCCTGTGCAACAAGAGAAGAGCCAAAGTATGGAACAAGATGCTCCAACGCTTACATTCGTCAAAGAGGAACTGGAAGAAGTCTTGACAAGTCCAACATTAAATTACTGTCAAAAATCTGAAGATATTAATGCCTCTTTGGAAAATGAAGCGGCAAAAGAGTACCCGCTTTCCTTTACAATGCAGCAAAGACAAAGTGTTGAGCACAGACAGGCAGGTTCTCCCACTTCCAATTCACGTGAGCCAGTTGAATGTGAACTTAATGAAAAAGACTGTGGAGGCTCTGATGTGTTTTTGGACTTGGATTTAGATAATGTAATAAAAGCAACTCACAATAGTCAGCCTGCACTTTTGAAGCCAGACAACTTATTAAATAATATCAGGAACCAGACAATTGATCGTCAGCCATTTTTGGACTCATGGCAGTACAGTGATACTGAAACTCAACTGAGTTCTCGTAATCGGGTCAAGTGCCCAGAGTGTGGCAAAATATTCAAAAACAACCACCATTTGCAGAGACACATGTCATGCCACACAGGAGAGAAACCATTTGGCTGTATTGAATGTGGCAGAAAATTCAATCAAAAGGCAAGTTTGGACAGGCACAAAAGAGTACACACAGGAGAGAAGCCTTTTACTTGCACGTTTTGTGGTAAAAACTTCACTCGGAGGGGATCGTTAACTTCACACGTGAGATTTCACACTGGGGAGAAGCCTTTCACCTGCTCCATATGCAAGAAAAGTTACAATAACAGAGGGACAATGGTAAAACACATGAGAGCACATGATAAAATTACGCGAGATAAAACAATGAAATAAACTATCAGTTGAAATATGAATGATCTTTGGCTTTACCATTACTATTTCCATGATATCACATAATCATGTTACTGTATATTGTGACCCTTTAGAAATATTAATGGTATTGGGGTTGAAAAATGTCATTTCTTTGTTCAATGAAATTATGTTAAAAAAAGATAAAAACAACATTGTTTATACAGAAATAAAAATGTCACTGAAAGTGTATTGTAGTTGTAATGTAATCTTTGTATTTATTTATTTTTTTATACAAAGGGGGCTAGGGAATTTATTATAAAGGTATAGTCTCGAATTGATGAATGCACAAAGTAGGCTGGACAATTAATCAAAATTTAATTGTGATTTTGACCTCTCTATCTTTAAAACATGATTGAAGAAAGACGATTAGTGTGCAGAACGGTTTGTTGTGTGTGCAAGACCTATCTTTTAAATTTATTGTATTATTTATACTACTTCTACTTTGTTATGACTGTTACTTGATGTATCAGTTGCTATGCAGATGCTATGGTCCTTATATGCTTTGTCATTTTTTATATGATGTCATATAGGCCTGATGTCTTACAGTTTATAAACTTGAGCTTCAGTGTCACGTTGTCAGTTTGTCAAACCTTGTTGGAGTGAGGATGCAAAGTCTCTTCCAGTCCAGCTCTCTGTTTTTACTTTGTATTTCTGTTGGTAAAGACTTTTTACTTTTCAACTTCCGTGTCACGTCTGCGTATGGGTCCAAATCCTGATCCGCACATGACAGAACGTACTGACCACTCGTGGACCCAGCCGACTCAGACACAATCCAATCCACAAGATGAAGACGTCACCCCCTGCCCCTCCATCTCCAATCAGGGAATGATTGTCTCTGCCTTTTCACTGGGAACCTCTTGTGTCGCTCCTCCATGATGGAACTAAGGCCCTCGCAAGTCCCGTTCTGCCTCCAACCACCCTCAGTCTGCCGACCACCCCACACCCTTCGTGTAAGCTCTGTCTATTCTTCCACATCTCTCTCATCTTTGCCATCTACTTGTCCTAGTTTTGCACATTCCCCTACTAGTTTTACACCCAATGTTTTGTTTGTAGACTCAGATTTTTTTCTGACTGTGTCTCCTTTCTGATTCAGATTTTGACATTGATTTTGGTTTTCCCGGTCCCTTCCCCAGTCACTATTCAAGGCCTTGTCGTTTTTGTCACATTTTTCTGATGATGATCCCTTAGTGTCCACTCCAGAACCCTTCCCATCAGACCCTTCCTTGGGCGCCCGGTTGGCCATTTACACGGGTGGCGTGGTGCCAACATAGGCGCCCAAGTAGAGGTTCTGGTTCCTCCCTGTAATTCATCCTTTTCCAAGTCACATCATTCCGAACCTATACCCAAGTCACTTCACTCCTCGCCTTTTTCGGCACCTCGTTCACTGCGTAGTCCCATTCATCCCATTTCTTCTAGTTTATCTTCCTCACTATCTGTACTCCCTGCCCCTCGTGTCTCCTCCCAACTTCATGGTGGAAGCCTGGTGAGGCAGGGCCCCATGCCAGCACCTCGGCAGCTGCAGGCCCCCATGCCGGCTCCTTGGCAGTGCCAGGCCCCCGTCCTGGTGCCTTGGCAGTGCCAGGCCTCCTTCCAGGCGTCTCGGCAACTGCAGGCCCTCATGCCAGCTCCTTGGCAGTGACAGTCCCCCTTCCTGGCACCTCAGCAAATGCAAGTCCCTGTACCGGCACCACCAGGCTCCAACCCTGCTCCGGCGGCACAAGGCCTTCAGCTGCCCTCTGATGCTGCACCGGCGGCGCAAGCTCTGCGGCTGCCCTTGGATTCTGCTACGACGGCGCAAGTTCTGCGGCCTCCCTCCGAATCTGCTATGGCGGCGCAAGGCCTGCGGCTGCCTTCTGACTCTGCTATGGGGGTGCAAGGCCTGCAACTGCCCTCTTACTCTACTCCAGCGGCGCAAGCTCTGCGGCCTCCCTCCGATTCTGCTACTGTGGCGCAAGGCCTCCGGCTGCCCTCTGGCTCTGCTCCACTGGCGCAAGCTCTGCGGTTGCCCTCAAATTAAGCTACGGCGGTGTGAGTTCTGCACCCTCCTTCCCATTCTACCACGGTGGCGCAAGGCCTGCGACTGCCCTCTGACGCTGCTAAGGCAGCGCAAGGTCTTCAGCTGCCTTCTTACTCTGCTCTGGTGCTGCAACCACTGCGGCTACCCTCGGATTCTGCTATGGCGCCTCAAGCTTTGTGGCCTCCTTCCGATTCTGCTACAGTGGCGCAAGGCCTTCGGCTGCCCTCTGACTCTCCTCCGGCGGCGCAAGGCCTTCGGCTGCCCTCTGACTCTGCTCCGATGGTGCAACTACTGCGGCTGCCCTCCGATTCTGCTACGGCAGCACAAGCTCTGCAGCCTCCTTCCGATTCTGCTATGGCAGCGCAAGGCCTGAGGCTGCCCTTCGACTCTGCTCCGGCGGTAGAAGCTCTGCGGCTGCTCTCACCTGCTATGTGGCCATCTGGACAGCCTGTCGACTGGACCCGTCAAGAACCTCTCGTCTGGCCTTCAGGACGGCCGCCGGATTTGCCCCGCCAAGAACCTCTCATCTGGCCTTCGTGTCGCCTGAAGCAATCTGCATATACATAGCAACATCTATGCGCCCATATGCTTTAGACGAGGAGCCGGGCTTCAAGCGTTTATTAAACATGCTAGAGCCCCGTAACAATGTTTCATCCCGGATGCGTATTAGCATATTAGCATATACA
>NC_141225.1:3485000-3670000 GCF_054856515.1 Filicampus tigris | reverse complement strand
CATAGACAGGCAGGATCTCCCACTTCCAATTCACGTGAGCCAGTTGAATGTGAACTTAATGAAAAAGACTGTGGAGGCTCTGATGTGTTTTTGGACTTGGATTTAGCTAATGTCATAAAATCAACTCACTATAGTCAGTCTGCACTTTTGAAGTTAGAAATCGTATTAAATAATAGCAGGAACCAGACTATTGATCGTCAGCCATTTTTGGACTCATGGCAATACAGTGATCCTGCAACTCATCTGAGTTCTCGTAATCAGGTCAAGTGCACAGAGTGTGGCAAAATATTAAAATACAACCACCATTTGCAGAGAGACATGTCATGCCACACAGGAGAGAAACCATTTGGCTGTATTGAATGTGGCAGAAAATTTACTCAAAAGGCAAGTTTGGACAGGCACAAAAGAGTACACACAGGAGAGAAGCCTTTTACTTGCACGTTTTGTGGTAAAAACTTCACTCGGAGGGGATCATTAACTTCACACGTGAGATTAAATACTGGGGAGAAGCCCTTCACCTGCTCCATATGCAAGAAAAGTTACAATAACAGAGGGACAATGGTAAAACATGAGAGCACATGACAAATTACGCGAGATAAAACAATGAAATAAACTCAGTTTAAATATGAATGATCTTGGGCTTTACCATTACTATATCCCATGATATCATATTACTGTATATTGTGACCCTTTAGAAATAATGTTATTAGGGATGAAAAATGTCATTTGCTTGTTCAGTGAAATGATATTTAAAAAATAGATGAAAACAACATTGTTCATAGAGACATGAAAATATTTTTTTTGGAAAGGGGGGTTACTGAATTTACTATAAAGGTTTAATCTCAACTTGATACATATGCACATAGTAGGGCTGGACGGTTAATCGAAATTTTTAATCGTGATTTTGACTTCTCTCTTTAAAACATGATTGAAGAAAGACGATTAGTGTGCAGAATGGTGTGTTGTGTGTGCGGGGCCTACCTTTTAAATTGAGTTTTTTTTTCATTTCCCTTAGTGTTAATTATGTATCTACTTATCTATTTTACAATTGTATTGGTTTTTATCATTTTTAGGTTGTTCCTCTGAGGGAGCCCTCTGACCCGGTAGTGGTGGTTGGCTTGTGGCTGTCAGGCTGCTGCCCTGTGTGGCCTGTATAAGGGTGTGGTAGTCCTCTACACCACCTGTGGGCACCTTGGCGGTTCCCTGGCGGCTTGGGTGGTGTGCTACTTGTGGTGCAGATGGCTCCTTTAGTGATATTTCCTCTCCTGATCTGAACCCAGCCATTTGCCCAAATGTTCACGTGTAGTTTTGCATATATAGTGAGTACGGAAAGTATCCAGACCCCTTGAAAGTGATTAAGTGATTCACCTGTGGTACCCAGGAGTCGTGGGACTGTTTCAAGTTCATTCACTCTCTGCTTTTTCGGCAAATTCATTCTGCTTTCATTGACTCTTCTTGACAGGTTGAAGTGGACAAGAGTAGTAATGTGCATTTGCATTTTGGTGGCGATCGGTCGCCGTTTTAGACAACAGAACTGACAAAGTGAGCAATATTACCACGCTTGGCTCCCTCCTGTGACGTAGACAGCTGAGACTGAAAACATAACATAAGGGGGAAATTTGTCGTAAACCTAATCACAAGTCCTTAAATCACTACAGAGTCCTTTGATGTGGGTGTCATTTTTACATGCAAACCTATTATATAAGTGCCAATTTTAAGCTCATTCAAGTGTCACTTTAAGATTTTGTTATTTGTTTTTAAAGCTTTGAATGGACTGGCCCCAAATTACTTTACTGACCTCATCAAGGTTTATAGTTCGGCGTGCGCGTTGAGGTCGGGGGGCCAGCACCTTCTTGTGGAGACGAGGACGAACCTTAAAACCCGGGGAGCTTTTTCAGTGGTTGGCCCCAGACTCTGGAATGCTCTGCCCCTCCATATTTGAACGGCCTCCTCAGTTGAGTGCTTTAACTCTCATCTTAAGACCCACTTTTATTCTCTGGCTTTTAACACGGCCTGAATTGTGTATCCTCTGTGTGTTTTAATTTCATTTTATGTATTTATTCATTTTTGTTATGTATTTATTTTGTTTCTTTATATATTCATTGGTTGTGATATCACAAACCTATGTGCAGCACTTTGTAACAGCATTGTTTTTTTAAATGTGCTGTATAAATAAATTGGATTGGACTGGAAGTAGGTAGAAATCCAGCGTAGGGCTACTGCACCTTAAAACAGGTTTTGTTTTCTCCTTAATTGAGATAACTGTTGTTGTGATTTGGTCTAAACAAATAAAAGTTGATTTGAATTTGATTTTTAGTATCCCATTCACCAGAACTACATCCAGTTTTCTTTGGGTGGGCAGAGTGTATCCATGGGTGGGCACTGGTCCCCTTCCCCCCTCTGGTATATGTATATGAGTCTTTGTCAAAGACAGATATCCACAAGCTCACCTGCATTCACCCCCCCCCACACACATATAACCTGAAAAAGAGACATGGCAGGGCACAGAGAAACCATATGAGGAAAGAGTACCCAAGGGGAGTGCCTACATGCTGAGAGGAATGACACAGAGGCCCTCCTTGAGGAAACACTGGAGCTAATATTGAAAACGTTTTCTTTTGCTGGATAAAAATAGTAAGAGACGAAGAGCAATTATTTAAAAGCCAAAATAAAAAGGTATGTCTTGAGCTTCCTCTACGAAATATCGACAGTCTCTGCGGACCTGACATCCTCTGGCAGGCTATTCCAAAGTTGAGGACCAAAATGGCTGTATATAGCCCCGGCATGTGTTTTGGTCCTCACACTAAGAATAATTAAAAGCTTCTAACACACTTGAAGAGGGCGCCTCCACAAGGGGGTGCAAATTCCCTTTCTAAAAGCCAATGATTATCAGGTCATGCCTTTTACCAGATAGAAATCATTTCAGGCAGCAAATGGAGCACTGCCCTCCCAGCAATGCCAACTTGTGAAGCTGCATAATTAACAAATGCCAGAAACCACCACTGCTTGTTTTTCCTTAATGTCAGAATATGTTTACAACACGCATGAATACATTTTCCACCCATCCTCTCACTACACGACGTATTTCCTGCAGAGTGATTCAATATTATTTTGCAGCGTTTTCCCCGATAGGTTGTTTGATGCCCGCCCTTTGGGTTGTATCTATTTTTTGTTTTGGTAGTGTTGTGGGGTGTTGGTTGGCGTTAGCTGTCCAAGCTTGTTTATCCAGCAACATATATACATATTAGGAGGATTTACGTTATGAAACTGTTAAAACTGTGGTGCTAAATGTATATGAGTTGGTTCCTGGTATCATTTGACTTCTCTACAGCTGCTACAGTAAAGGTGGAGGCACAGTGCTGAAGGGATCCCCAGGTGTAGGTTGACATTTGCCAACATTTGACAATGACAAATCACCGCTTTAACACTGTACTGAAACAACAAAGTCAGCATAGGGCCCTACTACCTGCTGTTGCTGGCTGGAGGCCCTTACCTTTGACAGACGGCTGTTAGTGATATATATGTCAATGGCACAACTCAGAAAACACTACACACCACTGGGAGTCGGCGAGCTCTCTAATGGGCCCACCTACCAGGAGGCTTGAAAATACATCGGCAACAAAATCAAGAGCCAGCCTATGGAGTGATGTTACCTGGGTGAATAGCCGGGGCATTTTTTTATTTATTTTATTATTGAACAAACACAAAAAATCTTTAAAAAAAAGAAACATGGAGAAAATAGGCAAAAAAAAAAAAAAGTTGGGGAGTGAGTTCATTTCTGTGAAAAAAATGCAGAAAATTAGTTTTCTTCACTTAATGGTGGTTTTGTGCCGTCCTTGAATTATCTTTTATAATAATAATGATAATAATACATTTAATTTATAAAGCACTTTTCATTTAGCCAAAATTTCAAACTGCTACGAAGCATGCTAAAAATCAGAAGGTCACGGAAACAATAAATTCAGACAGAATAAAACCGTATTAACAGCAGTTTGGAAAAGTCTGAGTGAACAAAAAAAAAAAGTCTTCAGGCTCTCTTTAAAAGACTTCAGCGGCTGAAGATTTCTTAGATGCTCAGGGCGGGTGTTCCAAACATGGGGGGGCAGTGGATTTAAAGGCCTGGTCTCCCATGGTCTGGTGATTTGCTTGGGAATCGAGAGGAGATTGGTCCCGCGGGACCAGAGGTGTCGAGAGGATGTGTGCAGGAGGTCTTTGATGTAGAGTGGGGTGTTTCCATGGATACAGAGGTGAGCGAGGAGTGCAACTTTTGTAGTGAATTCTGGAAGTTCTGAAGAACGGGAGTGATGTGCTCATGTTTGCGGATTTTCATAAGACTTGCAGCATTGTTCTCGATGAATTAGAAGTTTTTGGGAGGGAATACCAAAGAGCAAACTAACCCTAATGATGGTGGGGCGATGAGAATGGATTTAGTTTTAGAGCTGTTCAGCTGAAGGAAGTTGTGGCTCATCCACAGCTTATGTCCAGCGGGCAGTTGAAAAGGGAGGTCAGTGGGCGTGAGGAGGATGAGGATGATGATGAAGGAAAAGGGGTAGAGGCGGGGTTTAGGTCTCTTCTGAAGTATAGCTGAGTGTCATCAGCATAGCAATGGAAGGAGAGTCCATGCCTGCTGATGACACGACTAAGTGGCGGCAAGTATGTGATAAATGCAGTACAGAACCTTGATCGACTCCACAGATGACAGGGGCTTTTTTTTTTTTTTCTACTGGGCAGATCCAAGGTCGTAAATAATTCAATCCACTCACAACCCCCAGGCGGTAAGTGGATGTGCACAGGAAATTAGCCTGCTAATGATGATTTTTTGGTTTTTTTTGTTTGTTTTTTGCGGCGGGGTGGGGGGGGGGGGTACCGGCGGAAAAGGGTCAAGTGCCCAGCTCTGACAGGAATTATGTGTACAGTATTAACCACACAAAAAATATGTTACAATACATGCAAAACTGTATGCAAACAAGTCACTGTGTTGTGACAAAGAAAGCCAAGCCCATCATTTTCAATTAACAAAAAATCCCTTTGAGCAGTTAATGACGTAATAAAATCCAATTAACAGCTGCAATTGGAAGCTACTTCGGCATCAAAGAATGCTGTCTGTTTTTAACTCATTCACTGCCAAAGACAAATTTATTTGACTTCACAGTCCAGCCATTCAATCCCAAGAATTTATATATTTTCCAAATGTTTTCAAACATAAAAGAAAAGACAGTCTGAAAACATCTGGCAGTGAATGAGTTAAGGGTGGCAAATCATTCCATCACTCTGTTGTGACTCAGTGC
Organism: Filicampus tigris; assembly: GCF_054856515.1. Taxonomy (NCBI): domain Eukaryota; kingdom Metazoa; phylum Chordata; class Actinopteri; order Syngnathiformes; family Syngnathidae; genus Filicampus; species Filicampus tigris. Next base: position 3,664,712 of record NC_141225.1, on the reverse strand, counting down.
ATATAAGCCAATGACTGGGTCCCAACACACTTACTGTTTGCTCCAAAATACTTTTGATGTCACAAAGATTACATTTTGGTATAAATGTGCCTAAATGGTTGGAAAAAAAATACTCAATGAAGGTTAAAATGCAACAAAAAAGTAAAAGTAAAACAGTTCCAAAATCCCATCCATCCCCTTGCTGAGTTGCACAAGTCTGGAATACGGCTCGGCTAAAATCTGAGCAGGGGCGGGCTAGACTTTGTTTTGGCATTTTCGCAGAAGCACACATCTTGGCCCAGATTAAAATCCAATGGAGAGCAGAGAAGTAGGAGCGATGATGAGGCCGGAGACACTGGTTGGTAGCACGGAGGGAGTCTAGAGATGGAGAGCATAGGAAGTGGTAAATAGTTGATCAAGTAATACGGGGTCAGCAGGAATAACGGAGTTGAGTAGCATAAACTTGAGATTCGAGCGTGAGACAGCTTCAAACTAACCACAATGGTCAACGTTCAAGCAGTGGTTGCTTGTCCTCAGCAGCTTTTGAATGCAGTCGTCTTGATTGAAGGTGACTGCAGCTGGGCTGATTAGAATCCTCTCCACCTGTGCTGGCTGAGGCGCAAGCCTGGCTCAGCAGTGAGGGGGAGGGGCTGGAACCCTTGCCCTGGCATGGCACAACACATAGGCTCTTATATTGAATTCTCACTGGGCCTTTTCCCCATTGCAAAGAAACTTTGCAAATAGGTCTGTTTATTTTACTCATTTGCTAGCTTGTGCATTTCATATTAGTGTTACGCGATGGACACAACTTGACATGAGTTAAGAGTCAGTCATAGATGGCTGTAACGGAGAAAATCTAGTCACTTTTCAAAATAAACTATTTTTCAGCCTTGGAAAATAAATAAATCGGAAGTACTGTACGTTTTTTTTTTTGTGCGGCCCGGTCCAAAGTGTCCTGCGGTCCATGGCCCGGTGGTTGGGGACCCCTGTTCTGGAGCATAAAAATGTCTCCAAAACGTTATGTTCATGCAAGCACCGCCGTACACTTAAAGCTACGACATTGAAGTGGAAGTTTCGTTCTTTTAAAAGAAGATTTGCAATGAAACGCAATAGTATTGAGTTATAACACAATCTAACATATTCTCGTGTTGTTCCCTGGTTAAATGGTATCTTGGGTGACACTTAAAAAGTTGCCGTTGGCATGGCTTCATGCACGGACATTTTTGGGGGTGGCGGGGGGAAAAGACTGTAAAGACGGAAGCACTTTAAAAGGATGAGGACGGACGGGGTCAGAGGATGATTATGATTAGGATGATTAAGGGTGCCCAGAGCGCAGACGGAATATAGACCGGCAAAATAGGGTAAAGTGCCCATATCTGCGTACAAGCATTCACTCTCATAATCACACTGTCACTGAGCCAGGCAAGTGACCCACTACACCATCAGTGACTTCAGAAATTGTGTTTTTTATTGTTACTACATAATGAACAGGGAAAAAAATGCACACCGAAAGGTGTATAAAGAGAAGGCAAACTAAACTAATTGCCATATGTGAACAAATAGTTAGGTACAGAGATAGAGCAAAGTATACAAAATGCAGGACACAAAGTTTTGCGATTAAACTTTTTTTTTTTGTTTTTGTTTGCCTGCCTGACTGACTAGTGTTACTTATGCAAATCAGATGTATTTATACTTTGAATTACAGATGAACTGTGAAATTACCACCCATTGTGCTCTGTTTCAGCACACCCTCGGGATAGCTATTGCACTTCCTCTGTGATGACGTTGCTGTCTATGCTCACTCTTCATCTATACGCTTGCGGTATCTGTGGAAAGCCCCGTCATTATAACCCAGGTAGAGAAGCATAATGAATGGTGGAGAATGAAGGCGGCATGAATTGCAAGTGATGAAATAGTTTGCCTGTTTGCCCCCAGGCTATGAAAGCGTGTGATTCGTCACAGAGCCAAAAACCTGCTGGGCTGCATTCCATACTCTCCTTTTCTTAACATGTCGTGGAAAAAGGGTGTGAATGCTCTTGTGAAATTTGGGAGAAAACTTGAATATGTTTTTCCATTGGTGTGTCTGTCATAGGCCGGTGCAAAACACTGCTTACATCATCACCTATACAGTTCTACTGTTTTATCGCCATCTATCTTATCTAGCTGCATATACTTACAGAGATTCCAAAGCAGCAGCTACTAAGTATGCTCATCAATACTATTGCACTTTTATAACATTCCCAAATCCTCTTATCACTTGTCTGAACTGTACATGAAGGCTTGGCTTTTTCATTGTATTTTTTATTTGTATTATTATTTCAACACAAAATATCACTTTCTTTTCCTATAGAAAACACAGATTTTACGCCTTTGTTCCTCAAATTTACACTTAAAACGGGAAGCTTGTCACAGTTGGGAATTTAATTATGGAGATCCATCCATTCTCTGTACATCTTGTCCTCTCTAGGGTGACGGTTGTGCTGGAGCCTATTCCAGCTGACTTGGGCGAAAGCAGGGTACACCCTGAACTGATTGTCACTGAATTGCAGAGCACATATAGACAGACAACCATTGACACGTACAGAAAATGTAAAGGCTTCAATGAACCTAACATGCATGCTTTTGCAATCTGAGAAATTGGGAGTACCCACAGAAAACCCCCACACAGGAACAAAGTGAAGATGCAAACACCACACAGGAAAGCCAGAGCCCATATTTGAACCGCCAACCTCAGAAGTGTATGGCGGATGTGCTAACCGTTCATACAGTGCATGGTAAAAGGCTGGGGAGAGGGAAGTCTTGGCTTCCCTTCTGAAGCTGCTGCCTCCGAGACCCGACCCGACCCCGGATAAACGGTAGATAATGGATGGATGAAAAAAAAAAAAAAAAAAATATATATATATATATATATATATATATATATATATATATATATATATGGGGGGGATATGGGCGTGTAACCCATGACATACAGTATATTTGTAACCTATATATCAGGGGTGGGCAAACTTTTGGACTTGCGGGCCACATTGGGATGTAAAATTTGACAGAGGGGCTGGCCAGGCACATTTGCATCGAGTGTTTGGGCCAGATAACACACGCAAATAAACGAACAAGCCGATTGACTACCGGCGTGCACTGATGGCTGCCCCTTACAAACGTGCAAAAGAGCTCTCGTGCAGGTAGTACGTTTGTGTCAATGAATATTGTCACTGTTCTGTGAAAAACATCTATCTCCATTTTTTTTTCATTTTCTTATTTTAACATTAATGGTGCGGGCTTCCTTACAGACATTGCATTCATGTCAAAATTAAAAAAGTTTCCAAAATTGGAGACAAGTTTTTTTCACAGGACAGCGACAATATGCAAGATGCGGCGCTTCCACACCTGTTCATACAAGTCCTCTACTTGCGTTGTCCTCTTTAGCGACTCCATGCTCAAAAGCTCCTCAATTATCTCAAAACTTTCCGTACTTATTTTCTATTTGTGGTAATAGATGAACAATGAACAACACAAGGAACAAACTTAACTTAAACAGTAAGGAACAAAGAAAAAAATTGTTTTGTTTTAAAACTTCGTTCCTTGTGAAGTGTTTTTCAAAAACGCAAGGCCTGCCGCACACCGCACGATGAGTAAAAACCCAGCTAGAAAGAAATATATATATTTTTAAAACTGAAGAGGAAATTAGTGGAGTACGTGAACGAGAACAAAAAGAATAATTGGGATCAAATTCATGATTTGAATGTGCCCGACAAGTAAACAGTAAGGAACAAAGAACAAAAATGTTTTGTTTTAAAACTTCGTTCCTTGTGAAGTAATGGTCGCTACATTTTGGCCACAAGCTTTCACTATTTTGACCCATTTGAAACTCAAAATGTGGTCATGGCTAAGAATTGTTTGCAAACTCAACGTATATATATTGTAACTCTGGCAACGCCGCGCACCTTTGGACCTAGTGTTCGCCTGCGGTCGGCGGTGGACGACGCCCGCGGCCGGCGGCAGACCGAAAAACTCTTCCCCTTCACGCTCAACCAAAGCCAGGAAATTCAAGGCTTCACCATTGCTACAATCCACTTCAAAAAGTGGATTCATTTGGCGTGGTGGTGGGCAAATATCACTCGCTTCCAGACCCGGAAATGTATATTTAGCGTATGTGATGGCCTGTGTTTTGCGTGACCGAATGACGTCATCGCTAGACAAGACCCTGTTCCCTGCTTCTGTCGTGCAGAAAGACAGTGGGTGTGGCTTGCCACAAAGGTCCACCAAGGGTCAGTGCGCCAACTACTGGAGAAACGCGGGCACTGCAAGGTCAAGATGAAATCATTGAATGATTCTAATTTTTGTGTTTTTTTGTTGGACAAATTCGGCGGGCCGGATTAAAAAGCCCCGCCGTAGTTTGCCCATGCCTGCTATATATTGTAACCTGTCATTTAAAACTTCCCATCAAAAATGAAAATAGCAAAAATTATTCTGATTTATAAGAGTAGAGACAAACACTTGTTTACAAATTACAGAGCTACGGTATATCATTACAACCACAATTTTCAAAAATTATAGAAAAACTATAGACTTGACAATTTCATTACAAAACACAATCTTTTAAGCGAAAATCAGTACGGTTTCAGAGAAAAAAGGTAATGGAAAAGGACACATCTATGGCAGTAATGGAACTTGTGGAAGAAATCGCAACCAATATAGATAAAAGATAATTTACTGTTGGTGTTTTCATTTATTTATTTATTCATTATTTATTATATTTTTACTTTTGTGTTTGTTTCTATTTATAGCCAGTGTTGAGCAAGTTACTTCCAAAATGTAATATATTACATATTACTAGTTACTTGCATGTGAAAGTAATATGTTTCTTTACAATATTACTCTATTTGTAGAGTACTGCGTTACTCAAGTTTTAGTAACTTTTAAGTTCCTTTAAAAAAAAACGGGGATTAATTTATTTAAAAATGATTTCAAGAATATAAAAGGAAAATGCAAAATTTGCTGCTATACTCTAGCTGGTAAAGTTAACTTATGAGCATATTTAACTATATAGTGTGGTCTATAATATTAAATGTTTCGACTCCATGGTGTGGTGGGACATCACTACCTTTCATCAATATTTGTATCAATAAGATTTATTTTTTAAATATAAATATTGGAACTGATATTTTGTCCAGTAAATAAATAATCACAGACTGTAAACCACAAATGAAATTATCATTATTCTCAAATTAATTTACACACTGGGGGCGGCGTGGCTCAGTGGTAGAGTGGTCCTTTCCCAACCGGCAGGTTGTGGGTTCAATCCCCGGCCATTGTGACCATGTTGAAGTACCCTTGAGCAAGATACTGAACCCCCAGTTGCTCCCGATGCTGCGTCATCAGGAGGTAGATGAAGTGTGAAGCACTTTGAGTACCAAAGGTAGAAAAGCGCTATACAAGTGACAGTTCATTTGCCATTTACACAAAAATAATAGTGATGCATAACATTTAATTGATAATTGGTCTAACAAGATAGATAGATAGAAACACACAGACAGGGCATGTGTAATAAAAGCAAAAATATGTATTGAGCAAGTCAAAACTGACCTGACTAAAAGATTTTTCCTTTTTTTATTATTATTTTTTATATTTATAATAATTGAAAGTTCAGTTAGTTCAAATATTATTTTACTACATGGAGACAAAGTTTCGAGGTGATTTGAAAAAAAAGGTATCAGACTCTAATAATGGCGCCTATTGTAGTTTGTCCGATTGATGGTGCTGTAGCGTGACGTCATTTGTCACCGGCAGATGATTTGCATTTTGATTGCGAACAGCCAATCAGAATCACTACGTTTTACATATGGCAATTGATGGCACTAGGTTCTATAAATCATATCGAAAAAGCACAGTGACTTGTTTTTTTGCAGTTTATTTGCTTCGTTTTACTTAGGTTTGTTCCTATGTATTTTGTGTCTATGATTTGCATTTTATTTTTATAAAACCGTGACAGTGATCATTGTCACAAACAATAACTTCTCAGCCCTTTCAATTGTTGTCAATGAAGTAATGACAATTGATTTGCTTGGCAGAGAATCGCCTCGCGCAGTTACATTGTTGCGCAAAGCGCCAAGCGCGGTAAGTCCCTTTTATGAGTACTGCTGGAAGTAATAGCTTACAATCAAGTGATGTTGTGAACTGCTCTACTCTCTAAGTGATGTCAACATGTATTATGGTCCTGAAATTTGTAACGCATTACCAGTCTCAGTAACTGTAATAGCATTACAAAAAAAATCGGGGTAACAAGTTACATTACGTCGTTACTGCCTAAATGTAATGTATTGCTGTACTGCGTTACTTTTGTAACGCATTACCCCCAACACTGTTTATAGCGCTTGTATATATTTAAAAATAAGCATTGTTTTTATTTTAGTTATCCATCCATCCGTTATCTATACCACTTATCCTCACAAGAGTCACGGGAGTGCTGGAGCCCATCTCAGCTGTCATCGGGCAGTAGGCGGGGTACACCTTGAACTGGTTGCCAGCCAATCGCAGGGCACACGGAGACAAACCACCATTCACACTCACAATCACACCTAGGTGCAATGAGAGTAACTAACCTATCAAGCATATATATATATATATATATATATATATATATATATATATATATATATATATATATATATATATATACATAAGTTATATAATAACCCACTTTCGTATTAAAATAACATAATTTCTAATCATTTATAGAGAACAAGGGGTTGGACTCAATAAGTTTTATTACTTCTTCCTACTTCCCTCGAACATATGAACTTTACTGAATTGAATTTACTTTTATTTTGTTTTTTTCTTCATTTCTTTCATGTTGTGTTTATATGTTCAATAAATCAACCAATCACACTGTATAATAGCAGTTAGCTGTGCATGGTTGACCAACAAATGTTGATTTCACGAGCGGAAGAAGGCGTAGAGAAGGTGCTTTTAGTTATCAGTCACCACTAGGCATCCTTAACCCAACCAGAAACCTACAACGATGCGCAACATAACACCAGAACACACCCCTAAAAGGTTTTTTTTTGTTTTTTTACTGTCATTGTATGTTTGTTCTCCAGACGTCGGTCTGCCTTGCTGTTAGAAGACAATAAGTAGTGACGTCTATGTTCTACCTCTGCCCTAAGTTTGCTCCCTCTGTTCCTCAATTCAGTCTCACCCAGACTCATATACTATAAGCATTTAAGTGCCAAATGTTGAAACTTTGCACGAAAACACAAATTGTTGTTCGTATCAGTTACATACTCATCCGAAACACATTATAAAATAATATTGAATAGTACAACTGTAATATTACATTTCTCGTGAACGTGAGTTGCAGCTCACTGGGCTGACGATAGAGCCGAAAGCTGTTGCACTGGTATGGCTTGTTTTGGCTTTTGCAACTCAACTTGGAACTAATCTCAAAACAAAAGTCAATTACAAACTGTAAGTCACATTCCCAGGATTGCAGCACTGAACACACAGTCTGAACCAATACAGTAATCAGAAGAGGTCAGTTTTGTTTGCCCATGGAGATAAAGGTATGTGTGGTAATCAATATAAACAGTGAAAACACTAGGTGTCTATTATGATTCTTCTTCTCACTGCATGCCAAAAATAGCAAAGACCAAATGACCAAATCTTAAACTACCTACATTCGAGCAGTGGCATTTTTATTAAGTAGTAGAATAGAAAACATGTATGTGATGTGGATGAAAAACAACATAATTAAACATCCTAATCTTCCATTTTCTATACCACTTATACTGTTTGAGGTCATAGAGAGCTGGAGCCGACTCCAGCTGACTTGTGGCAAAAAACGGTCTGGTTGAGGGTCAGTTGCAGGGCACCTACAGAAACAGACCATTATGTCACACTGTCACTGAATGGGAACTGAGTAGGTGACTCATATTTAAACGTATAGGTGCATACTTAGTGGTAGAACAAAAGGTGCATGTCTGCCAAAATGCATGTTGTCTGTTAAGTCCCTGCGAAACAGCACAGAGCCTGGATATAATTGGATACGAAAACATGTTAATGATCCTAATTACTGGTTACACACGTGAAAATGAACGGGGGAAGGTTAAGTTGTTGATCAACGTGTTTAGAGCGGATGATGAGGTGAGGAGGACTGGAGGTGTGGCTAACTTGATCTGGAATTCCCCTGAACTCACCTGAGACCACCCCCACCACTGCAACGGAGTATTAAGCCTTCTAGCAGGCTGAACGACGCAACAGGTGCATCTTTGCCAAAGAGGCTGACGTTACAGAGAAATCAGGCAAACAACATATGAAAAAGAAAACCAAAAACTACACATCTGTCGTGTTCTCTTGGATCATAGTTGTTTTGCATCATCCCGTGGCTCACAGCAGGTAAAATATACTTTCAACTGGTGTGTGTTTAATTTGAATGTAACTATATTTCTAGACTGAAGTGATTTTTATTTTGAATGTGAATGAATTTAGACTGCAATTTGTTCAGATTTGAAATTGGACTAATTTTTTTTTTTTACCTTATTTCCAGTGTTTTCCCATGGCATCACAGTGCCTCAGCAGTGTGCTGACAAACGCAAATTTCACAATGTACCAAAATAGTCTTCCTGATATCCTGCCTCATCAACCCATCATCAACACCCAGCAGAACAACAACCTGGGCTATGGCTCCAACACTGGTGAGAGAAACACTATCTGCACATTCACTTTAGTATGCATCAAATGGAAATAGTTTTTTTGTGCCTGGGCTCTGAGGCTATTGTTAACCATAATAGCCAAAACACCATTGGTACTTTCACCTGACGCTTTTCCTCATACCAAAGATCATCCCTTATTTTCAAAATTCATGTAGACAGACCATTACCTCATGGAACTTTGCTTTGACCTCAATTAGACACTGCTGCTAATCATTTACTAGAGAGTCAATGTTTAACTCATCTTAAGCGTAAAGCGGTGCCACCTCATTGCTAAAACAGTCTCAGTCTTTGTTTCTCTGACCTTAGAGAAATAACGCCCCACCTGGGAGTGATACAGATTGGTATTGATTAATATCCAAGCTAGCAATGCATTGCAAACATTTTCAGTAGTATGTAGTTTGAGAAGTTATATAAAACTTCAATTCTTCTCAAATCTCTGTCTCACTGAAACGTAGCATTACATTACATATTGAATGCAGCAGAAAGGGATCATCCCTTTGATGGATCACTTTTGTACTGCTGAACTGATTAAATAACTGCTACCTCTCTACGCAGGTCTCTGGTATGGTCAGATGAATCCCCTCTTCTGGACAGCGGAAAATGTTATGGAGTGGATTAGCGCCCAAGCTGACAGCGTCAAGTTTGATGCTAGTACTCTGAATCTGTCCTATTGTGCCATGGACGGCCCCAGCTTCTGCCAAATGAACCTGGACCAGATGATCATGGTGTTTGGCCCTCAGCTTGGTCCGCAACTCCACCAGAACCTGCAAGAATGCAAAGCTAAATATGGTAAAGCTGCATTTTTCAAATGGTAATGAGTACAACAATATGATTCCAGGCACTTCATATAACCTTGAACAGACTCACATTTTTGAGTCACAACTCAAAAGCTCGCCTTAATATTGAGTAAAAGGGGATTTTTTTTTCTTTCCAGAATTGACAAGCCTATTAGGACCAGAGCTAAATGAGACCTGCCAGCTACTGGATAGGTTCCTACACAACCTAAACCTCCCAGACAACCTAACCTTCCCTTTGATCAGCACCGTCAAATTTGGTCAAGGTACAAGAGTTTGAAAGGTGTCCGTAAATTTTACCATCAGCTGAACACCTTCTGGAAGTGAAAATCCTAAAGTTGCTACTAATCATAAACAGGTGAACACTCGGTCAGCAAAATGGAGTTCGACAATGGTGATAATTGCGATCTGCTCAGCCTGACCATGGGGGACATGACACCTCTGCAAGACGAGTATCTGTCCGATAATCAGTCTGATAGCGAGTGGAGCTCCTCATCCAATAGTCAGTAGTTCAGTATTTTATTTGGCCCTGTACCTGTGGAAAGATATTCAGGGGTCTAAATCTTGACTGATATTGTATTTCATCAGGCGGCCTGTTTGGCTTTTCGAACCTTGGCTCACCAGAGTCTGGCAGTGGTGAATCTGACCCAGAGTTCTCCTACCCTGTGATTTCAAGTGAGTGGAAAATTTGAGATTTGTTTGAATTCCTCAATAGGAATTTTTGTTTTCAGAAAACATCTGAACATGTACTGTTTTGGTGACAGAGACACTGATTAAGAAGGAGAAAGTCGAGTCACAAATTAAACGACCTCGGGGGCGACCTCCTAAAGTCAGCAGAGATCACAGCAATATGTATGATCCTTCAAAGAAAAATAAACACGGTAAGAATAAGATTTGGAAATAAGAAATAGCATCTTCAGATTTTAATGAGACATTTCAACTTTGGTTTATCTTGTTTGACATGTACAACATCCACTTGCGTACAGCTAGCTCACAGTGCTCTGTGTCTTGTCTGCAGCACCTCGAGGCACTCATCTTTGGGAGTTCATCAGAGATATTCTGATCCACCCAGAAAAGAACCAGGGCCTGATGAAGTGGGAAGATCGCCGTGAGGGTGTTTTTAAGTTCCTGAAATCTGAGGCTGTGGCTCAAATGTGGGGCCAAAAGAAGAAGAACAGCAGCATGACATACGAGAAACTCAGTCGCGCTATGAGGTCAGTACGCAACATTTAACCATTTGGATTAAATATCTGCACTACATTACTCATTAAGTGGCATACCCAGTTTATTACTATCACATGTTTCCATAACAAGAATATATTACACCCCTGTCCCTTTGGGAAAATAACACATTTTAAATTAATTGGGCTGCATACTGTCTGTTTTAAAAATGGACTAATGGATGTCTTCCACAGGTACTACTATAAACGTGAAATCCTTGAGCGGGTTGATGGACGGCGGCTGGTATACAAGTTTGGAAAGAATTCCAGTGGCTGGAAAGTTGAAGAGATTGGAATGGGCATGTAAAGGTTCATTTTCTATGGCAGTTGAAATGAAAAAGCCAAAGTAGTTCAGAACTTGAATTACCTGCTTGTCCTGTCAATGGGAAAAATCTCGCTGCCCAAATGTTAAGACACTAACTTCCTTTTTGAAGGAAGGTGTTGCAGAAAATGTAAGCCAGTGTTTTGGGCTCCAGTAGGTTTTGTGAACCAATTTTAATGTTATGTTGTTGTGTATGTGATTGATTGTCACCAAAGAGTCATTTGCAGTAACATATTGTTTGTTTTTCTTGCATTCTATTCATATTTTTAAGACTAAGAAATGTGGGAATTCATTTGCATAAATGTGCTGTTTTTCATCTTCAAAACTACAGAATCTGCTTTCTACTCAATTCCCTACTGTTTTACTGATTGCAAAGGAAAGAAAAGAAAACAAACCCGTCAAAGCTGGGATGGGCTGCAGCTTACCTATGACCCTCATGAGGCCAAGTGGTAGAGAAGATGGATGGAATGACTGTAGCAATGTGCACTATGTCTATTATTATCTATTATAAAATGCTTTACACCATATTTTGAAGAAAAAGAAGCGCCTGATATCACTTTTATATACGGTTTATATACGGTTTATCTTTCAGAAAAAACATATCTGTTGTACCTTTTTTATGATTGTCATAGTATCCATCCACTATTCTGGATCATTGTATGTGCACTATAGGGAGAAAACCTATTACTATGTCTTGATGTATGGAATTTTGTATTTATTTAATTTCATTTTTATGCAGTATACACATGTGTAGTACCTTGCTGTTTTTCAATATATTTCTAAAAGCCGTGTATGTGCTGCAGAATGAAAGCAATGAATGCTTGAATTAAAGTACTGCCTGGTTTGTTGAAAACGGAGTAACTTTTTGGGCATTTGGTAACACTTAAATGTAAAGTCCTACACCATGTGTTAATTAAGGTTCAATCATCAATTTTTATTCATTCTACCGTGTTGGAATATTTTCTCTCATTAGTTTTTGTTTCTTGTGATTTTAGAATTGAAACCTCATTACACCAACGGCTGAATGCAAAAGAAGCGAAGCGGTGTGTTGCTAGCAGCCAATTGTGGTAAATGGCAGAGATGGGCACTTTACCCTATTTTGCCGGTCCGTCCTCCATCCGCGACCTGGGCACCCTTCTGTTATCATTCCTCCGTCTGTATACATAACAATAATCGTCATCTGACCAGTCCGTGGTCGTCCTTATAAAGCGCTTCCGTCCTTACAATCCGTCAGTCCGTGGTCTTTGTTTTTGAAAGAACCCAACACAACTTGTCAGTCGGTACTCGACCCGGTTAGGCACGATTACAGGCCCGGATGAAAAATCACTTCCGTCATTGCGAAGTCCATCCAACTTGAAGAACCTCTCATCCTCCGTCTCCAAAATGGGCCTATCTCTGTAAAATAATCTCTGGGCTTTAACTTCTGCAGTGCTTTTCCACCTACAAGACATTCAAAGCACTTGACTCCTCAAGCATCTTCTGATGATGTAGCATCAAGAGCAACTGGGGATTCAGTATCTTGTTCAAGGACACTTTAACATGGTCACTGGGGCAGGGTATCAAGCCTACAACCTCCGGGTCGGGAGACAACCAATCTACCACTGAGAGCGAAAAAATGTTGAGTTTTTGGATTCAAGAATGATGGATTTGATGAAACCTGGAAAAAGACAATAAGCAACACGCATGCAAGGTTTGAAACTCCAAGACACGTTAAGATATGACATCTACAGGTTTCCCTTCATTTGTCTGACGCATTATAGCTCTGCGGACTAAAGCTAGCTGGGTTAGCTCAACAGTGTAGCTCACTAAATATATCATGCTGGTTATGCATTTAATTGAGAAGGTGTTAAAGCGATAGATTAGACACCAAGGAGACTGTAATCTTGAAACTATACAGTTTATAACAGCGATCGTTATTCAAGGTTAAACATCGATACGTTGATTGAATACATAGGGTCCTTTTCTGGTTCAGAGTCCGTATAAAGTGTACGTATATGGTCATGAGCGTTGTCTGCCTTTGGTACTCAAAGCGCTTCACATTGTACCTCATTTACCTACTGATGACGCAGCATCAGGAGCAACTGGGCGATCAGTATCTTGCTCAAAGATTTTATGACTTAACTTCACTTGATTTATTTTCCACAGTGACTAGAGACTTCAAGGTTTTCAAGGTTGCGACACTACTTGAGCTTGTGATTTCATTCATCCATCCATTATCTATTTCGCTTATTCTCACAAGGGTCGCGGGGAGTGCTTCAGCCTATCCCCGCAGTCTTCGGCAGTAGGCCGGGGACACCTCGAATTGGTTGCCAGAATTGGGTGCAGGGCACACAGAGACAAACAAACAACTGCACTCACAATCACACCTAGGGGCAATTTAGAGTGTCCCATTAACCTACCATGCATGTTTTTTTTAGCTATGTTTTTGGAATGTGGGAGGAAACCGGAGTACGCTGAGAAAACCCATGCAGGCACGGGGAGAACATGCAAACTGCACACAGGGAGGCCGGAGCAGGGATTGAACCCACGACCTATGAACTGTGAGGCGGACGTGCTAACCAGTCAACCACCGTGCCGCCCTACTTGTGATTTGCACACCTAAGAAAATATTTCTTATACATTTCACAATGGTAAGATTATCTATAACAATCTTAACATGCAGCACAGCATTTTTGGAACCTTTTTACTTTTGTTCATAGAATTAACTTATTTGAACGCAAAATGAAGTGCCAGATCAAAAATTTGGTCAAATCAATAAATGTCGATAACATTTTTAGGAATTAAAAATAAAGCTGACAAAACGTGTAAGTGCAATGCTGATGAACACCAGAAATAGCTCTAACACACGGGCATTGTTAGACCTGTTAATCCACCTGCTGTGTTGAGCACTCTCAACCAAACCCCCCACATGCACATGCACACATAAAAAGTTACGGCCTCCTTCAAGGTCAACATACCTGTCTAGCGGGTCACTTTACGGGAAACGTTTTAGTCTGTGCCAGAGAAATACAGGAAAGGAAGGGAGGGGTGGATTTTTATTGCTGTGATCTCACTGCATTGTCACAAGATAAACACATAAGGGACGCATTATGCCCTTCCCTATAGTTACTTATTAAGCTAAAACGTAATACTTTCGCTTTATAAACCACAAAACCTTACCACTGAAACTGTAAATAGCACACCTCTGCAAGTCATTCCCACACGTATTAAGACAAACAAAAACAATATATATATATATATATATATATATATATAAATTTTTAATCATAATTTGGTATTCACATTTTCTGCAGTTGTACAATGTTGTTGCTTCACAGACAGAAAATAAATAACTTCAGGTTATACAGCTTCATCCTGTTTACCTTGACATAACCGTCCTCGGATTGTTTTGATTAAAGTGTTTCAGTGAAGACCCAGATGCAGGTATTATTATTCGTAGCTGTTGTGGTTTATCATTCCAGTTACAGCTATACAGCCTACTGAACCTTAGTTATCACAGATTGTCCTATTTTGGGTCATTGATCCGTAGAATGTGTAGGGTTGCTGTCAGTATAAATACAAACACAACATTTATTGTTAGAAGGAAAGATTATAAACATTTCCTGACAATGACCAGATAATGCAGGTTATGTCCAAGGAGTGGCCTCAGGCGTTATCAGCGGGGTCGTGACTACTGAAACAATAAAGGAAGTTCATGGGGCACATTGGTCAACACAGTATAATATTCGTCAGGATACATGTATGTGAAATATTCCCACAAGTTGCATTAAAGGGATCATCCAGCTGGGATGGTCGAGTTTTCACTAACAAGTTCAGTTTATGTATTATTTTGTCAGGAAAATGATATCAGCTTGCATATTCAATTTTAATTTTTTGGGGAGGAATCAATAAATAACTAGCGCCTTGAAAAACACCCATTGGAAATTATCATTATGGCCACGCCCCATTCCCTTTCCTCCATATCTTGGTGGAAGTCACGAAAGAGACCAGAGACCATTTGTCTATTCAATAGCGTTGTAAATACATCACTAATGATGTCAAAATAACGGGGATCAATCGGCCCCAACATGTATGTGGACATCTCTGAGGCCCACTTCAACCTCTGACAATATCACTAAATTATTAGCCTTTCCATGACTGACTAAAAGCAAGAAATGAGCATCTTACGTGCAGTTTCTGTCTATCTGTTTTCTTTGACCAAGATACGCAAACACAATGCATTCCGAGAGCTCAATTGTTCGTAGGTCATTATATATGAAATTTACATCTACAGTGGTACCTTTACTTACGAACGAAATTACTTAATATGAAATTTTCAAGTTACGAAACGCCTCAACAGGAAAATATTGCCTCCTGTTACGAAATAAATTTCAGGATACGAAAGGTAAAAATACAGCAGCTCCAGAGTATCCTGAACGCAACATACTCATAGCTGCTCTGCCATCGGGTATTACATAGCATCTTCCTGGCATCCCATTGGCTCAGAGGGACCTCTACCGTATGTGTCTATGTGTGTAGATAGACAGGTAGATAGATATATATGTGATAGATATGTCTATGCAGCGTCCTCATTTGCCCCCCAGCCCATGAGGTGTTCCGATAATTTTACGTGAATTATAAACAAGGTAAAGAAAAAAAGGAGAAAATTGTTTTTTTTGTCCATACAAACAAAGCGAGAGATAATAGAAAAGTATGAAAAACGGATGCGTTTGGTTGATCTCGCCAAAGAATATGACCGTAATGTATCGTCAATCGCCACGTTATTAAATCAGTTATTTACAAAACGCCAGGCAAAAACTACTTCTAAGAGGGAACATGACCAAAGAGGGCAAAAAGCGAAGAGGAAAGCAATTAAAAGGTAAACGACCATCATTTTTATTCTTTACTCTATTCTTTGTTTTTTACATTATGCACAACTCTCATTTATTGTGCAATAATCTAATTGTAACATGTATGTGTTTTGATGCATTTTTATGCTTTTTAAAACATTTGTGTCTGAATATTGGGGGGCTTGGAGCGGATTAGGGCATTTACATGGAAAATGCGTCTCTACGTACAACATTTTCTACTTAAGAAATTTCTTCCAAAACCAATTAATTTCTTACTTTTTTCCCCAAAGTCCACCTCTATTGAGTACGCCGTCCACTGCCTTTTCGACAATGAGGTGCTCTAAACCAGTGTTTTTCAAACTCTGTGCCGCGGCCAGAGGGAAATTATCTAATTTGTGTGCCTGTGCTGTCTCGCGCCTGGCAGCGTAAATATTCCTTTAATACATTGTAGTACTCTTCCATACCAGCAGGTGGTAGCAACAGCAGCAGGTAGCAAATTGTCTTTGTTTAGCGACAAGCGAATTAGTGACGCATGTGTAACGTGAGGGTTCGTTGGTGGTTGATGGAACACTCCTTATAAAATGAGACAGAAGGATGGAGACGGATTTCTTCTTTCAACAACGCTTTTACTCATCGCACGACAGCAACCAGCACATAATGTACCGTACTTCCTGATACACCTTATTACATGGCTAAACCTAACCAATCAGGAGTTAGCAGGATTTAGGCAAATGCAAATGAATGAATATGTAAATAATAAATTAAATAATAAATAATAAATTCCAACAAAGTAACTTAAATGAATTAACTTTTGAATTTACTGTACCGTTAAAACTAATATTTGTCAGTATAAACGCTTACAAATTTCTGAACCTTACATTCCTCCCTCCCTCACAAAAAGAAACGTCCCCGTTTCACGAACAGCTAGCTGGCAAAACTAACAACACGAACTAGGTAACAGTTCAATCCAGCACATAGTCCATAAGATACTTAGGAAGGTGAACTGCACGTTTGGAGCGCAACGAAGAGATGGGGCCCTGGCTTGGGCTATGAGAGGCATCAGGACCAGGCTGGGGTGCCAACACATCACCAGAGTGGGAAGCAGCGCTAGACTGAAGAGACAGAGGGGCCACTGAGGTAGAAGGCATGTCAGAGTCCCTTGGAGCTGCAGGTAATGAACATTTAAAGGGCAAAGAACCAGACAATGCAGTCAAAGGGGAAGTTGGGGGGGCACAGAGGAGTCCTCTACAGGTGTTTTATGTCCATGAACAGGCACGGGAGCATAATAAAAGAATACAACAAAAAAAAAGAGAAAAACAATTAGAAAACATGAAACTAAAGTCTAAATCAAAACCAAAATCAAGAACAGATCGGAGAAGGCCAGACAAGAGGTTCCCCGGCGGAAACAGTCCGGTGGACGTCCAGAAGGCCAGACGAGAGGGTCTTGGCAGGACCAGTCCGGTGGGCCACCCGGAGGCCAGACAAGAAGGTCGTGGCGGGGACAATCCAGTGGCCCTCCCGAAGGCCAGACATGAGGTTCTTGGCAGGGGCAGTCCGGTTGGCGTCCAGGAGTGCCAGGCGAGAAGGGTCTTAGCAGGAACAATCTGATGGGCAACCCAGAGGCCAGACGAGAGGGTCATGGCAGGGACAATCTAGTGGCCCTCCTGAAGGCCAGACACGAGGTTCTTGGCGGGGGCAGTCCGGTTGGCATTCTGGAGACCAGACGAGAGGGTCTTGGCAGGAACAATCTTATGGGCGACCCGGAGGCCAGACGAGAGGGTCATGGCAGGGACAATCTAGTGGCCCTCCTGAAGGCCAGACACGAGGTTCTTGGCGGGGGCAGTCCGGTTGGCGTCCAGGAGGCCAGACAAGAGGGTCTTGGCAGGAAGAGCCTGGTGGGCGACCTGGAGGCCAGACGAGAGGGTCATGGCAGGGACAATCTAGTGGCCCTCCTGAAGGCCAGACAAGAGGTTCTTGGTGGGGCCACTCCGGTTGGCGTCCAGGAGGCCAGACGAGGTCTTGGCGGGGCCAGTCCTGTGGGCGTCCAGCGGGCCACACGGGGGATGAAGGCAGCCTCAGGCCTTGCGCCGCTGTAGCAGAATCCAAGAGCAGCCGCAGAGGTTGCGCCACCAGAGCCGAGTCAGAGAGCAGCCGAAGGTCTTGTGCCGTCATAGCAGAATCCAAGGGCAGCCGCAGAGGTTGCGCTGCCGGAGCCGTCGTAGCAGAATCCTAGGGTAGCCGCAGAGGTTGCGCTGCCGGAGCCGTCGTAGCAGAATTCAAGGACTCATAGGGCAGCCGAAGGCCTTGCATCGCCGGAGCAGACTCAGAGGGCAGTCGAAGGCCTTGCGACGTCGTAGCAGAATCCAAGGGCAGCCGCAGAGGTTGCGCCGCCGGAACAGAGTCAAAGGGCAGCCGAAGGCCTTGCGCCGCTGGAGCAGAATCAGAGAGCAGCCGAAGGCCTTGCGCCGTCGTAGCAGAATTCAAGGGCAGCCGCAGGAATTGCACCGCCGGAACAGCGTCAGAGTCTGGTGGTGGTGAGGAGGCCTGCATTTGCTGAGGTGCCGGGAAGAGGGCTTTCCACTGCAGAGGAGCCAGCATGAGAGCCTGTAGTTGCCGAGGTGCCGGCAAGACGGCCTGGCACTGCAAAGGAACCGGCATGGGAACCTGTAGTTACCGAGGTGCCGGGAAGAGGGCATGGCACTGCTGAGGCACCGGGTGCAGAGGAGCTAGCATGGGAGCCTGTAGTTGCCAGGGTGCTGGGAAGGGGGCCTGGCACTGGAGAGGAACCGGCATGGGAGCATGTAGTTACCGAAATGCCGGGAAGAGGGCTTGGCACTGCAGAGGAGACGGCATGGGTGCCTGTAGTTGTCGAGGTGCCGGGAAGGGGGTCTGGCACTGCTAAGGCATCGGGACGGGGTCCCTGCATTTGCTGAGGCGCCGGGAAGGGGCCCTGCCTCATCAGCCTGCCACCATAGAGGTTGGGACACACAGGAGACACGAGGGATTGGGAGAATGGATAGTGAGGTTCAAGTAGAAACGGGATGAACGGGACTAGGTGAAGAAGTACGCAGTGAACGAGGTGTTGAAAACGGTGGGGAGTGTAGTGGCTTGGGTAAAGGTTCGTAATGATGTGACTTGGAAAAAGCTGAGGAGGAACCAGAAACGCTACTCGGACGCCTACGTTGGCCACCCCGCGGGGTTCCCGTGTAAATGGCCAACCGGACGCCCAAGCTAGGGTCTGTTGGAAAGTGTTCTGGAGTGGACACTAAGGAATCTTCATCAGAAAAACATGACAAAAATTGACAAGGGCTTGAATAGTGACTTGGGAAGGGACTCGGAAAACCAAAATCAGTGTCAAAATCTGAATCGGAAACTAATTGATCATCATCGTACAAATACTAAGGAGGGCTTGAAAAAGCAGGAAGCCCAAAATCAATGTCAGAATCTGAATCAGAAAGGAGATTAACCAAATCATGGCCATCTTCACAGTCAGAAAAATCTGAGTCTAAAAACAAAACATCGGCTGGTAAACTAGAAGGGGACTGTACAAAATTAGGACAAGTAGGTGGCAAAGACGAGAGAGACATGGAAGAAAAGACAGAGCTTACACAAAGGATTTGGGGGTGGTCAGCAGGCTGAGGGCGGTTGGAGGCAGACCGGGACTTGCGACGGCTTGAGCGACCCATCGTGAAGGAGCGACACAAGAGGTTCCCCGTGAAAAGGCAAAGCAGCACCCGGTAAGACAATTACTGCCTGATTGGAGGTGGAGGGATGGTTAGGAGCAGGTGGTGACATCTTCGGCTTGAGGGATTGTGTCTGAGTCTGCTGGGTCCATGACAGGTCAGTACGTTCTGTCATGTGAGGATCACGATTTGGACCCATTCGCAGATATGACATGAAAGTTGAAGAGTAAAAAGTATTTATCAAGAAAAATACAAAGTAACAACTGAGATCAGGACTGGAAGAGAGTTTGCATCCTCACTCAAAGAAGGTTTGACGTACTGACAATGTGTCAATGTCTAACTCAAAGTTTTACACTGTAAGATTTCAGGCTTATACAACATCATAAAGCACAAGAATAAAAGGACCATAGCAACTGCAGAGCAACTGATACATCACGTAAACAACCAGTCATAACACTTATATTGTTAAAATATATATATATATATATATTCTTTTCACAATTTCAGCTTGTGGTGTGCCGCAGGGTTTTTTCAATGAAATAAATGTGCCTTGACTGAAAAAAAGTTTGAAAAACACTGCTCTAAACAGCCACACTAGGCTGAAATTGCTGCAAGTCTGGTGCATTGTTATTATTATTGTTATTTATTATATTATCATTATTATTATGAAAACTTGATGTGCTAGAGAAAAATATTGAGGGCATAATGATTGCATAAACGTAACATCTGTTTTTACTGAATAAACTTTCTGCCAAAACATAATTTTACATTCCACACAATTACCCCCCCAATAAATCCTGCTCAACATTTATTGATCTAGTTCAATAACCTTTATTTCAAGATAACACTAAGCAAATACAAACACCAGCACACAATTTGCGTTCTCCCTCAACTACCTACACATCTACACGTTGTGAAGGAACTTCTGCGCATGCACACCAAACATATTAGCTGGTTGGCATATACTGTAGTTGAATCTCTTATAACACTTTCCCAGAATTAGAAGCTATGGCTGCATATGCCGTAAATGCCAGACAATAGCAGGTGTGTCGCTGCTTTTACTGGCAGCAGACTTTGATTTTGGAACAAGATTTTGAAAAACGGGTTCATCTTTCATCTCTTTGGGTCTCACCAATTTGATGGAGGTAATATTACTGAGAGTATTTGGAAGGCAAAGCAATACGTAACAACTTAAGCAGTGGCATACAGTATGTGTGTGAGTGCGTGTGTGTGTGTGTGTGTGAGTATGTGCGGACTAAATGCACAGAGTGGTGTGGCGTACAGTATTTCTGTTAAAATAACATGAGGCCTCACTCTTTCCGGTAGAGGCGGGTGGCGGTGTTTTGAAGCGATTTTACGTAAGAGAATTTCATCAACGTTTTAGTTTAGTTTTATTTTCTCATGATTGTATGTGTGAGGTTGCGTGTATTTGTCATGACATCAAAGAAGAAGAGAGTACATTACAATACAGTACAGTACATCGAGCTATCACTGCTGTGTGCTTGCCCAGATGCATATGTACTTCACGGTGTAACTCCGATTTGATGAGCAGCGGAGGCAGTGGGTTCCTAACATTCGCTGACATTCCATTTTGGCATTTGTAGTTACAGAGAGCACCAAAGTCTGTTCTTGGCATTTTCTACCTGCTGATGTAATAATTAGTGTTGTTACGATTCCACTTTTTGGCCCCGATACCGATTCCGCTACCTGGCTGTGCAGTATCGACCGATGCCGATACTGTACCGATACCTTTGAAAAAAATCCAAAATAAGCGCAATTTGTTTTGTAATTCTAAAGAATTGCACTCACTTGGATGTAAAATTATTCATATTTAAATCATCCCTTACAAAGTATCTGTAGTAACATATACACACAAAATACATATGTTGAATAAACAGCCTATTTTCATAGCTCTTCGTGCTTGTGAGAGTGATACATGGGATACATACTGTATTCACATGAATGTACGGTTGTAATAAAGCAAGGTGCAGCATTTGTATTTTTAAAATATATTCAGTGATTCTAACCGACCCCCCAATGCGTGATGTCACATTTGTATGCTGCCAGAGTGGCAGGCGGTCGAGTGAGTGAAATAACAGAAGTCCTATAAGTGTTTCTAAAAATGGTTAACACCTGTGCTGTTTATGGTTGCTGTAATCGGTCAACTAGAGATTTTATTTTGTGATACTGGCAGTGATTCAAATTAACCGGAGGCAAAAACGAAGTTGTTTGAAAGCAGACACGCACAAAGGCTGTCAAATCTTCAATTTGACCACTTATTACCATCACAATTAAGGTTATGATCTGATGACTTTATATCAGTTATTGTTTTCTTTTTACTTTTCATTCAAGATTTACTTCGCACTGTTATTCAACATTAATCTGTTAATTATATAGGTATACAAGTTTCATATACGTTGATGGAACATTATAGAACATTTTGCTGAGCGATGTGTTGTAAACAAACTCATCTCTTTGTTAGCAGTTAGCAAGCTAGGGCGAGCTCGAAAAGCTTCGACGGGGTCACAAAGACGACTTTATCTGGACACAAACCATTTCATGAAAGACGTTTTACACCATTAAACTAGTGATCGATGTACTGTGTCAAACAAAAGCAACATACTTTGCTACGAGACAAAGATCCAGCCGACATGCCCCCAAAGTAATTGTAGGCTCTTGATAGCATCAAAGTCCCCCCAAGCAACTGCCTCCAATGTGGCGATGTATGTCCTTATAGCGACCTTTTTCACCAAACTAGACATGAGTAGAACGATGACCAATAACGCTAATAATGGATAAGGCTTCTCCTCGTATTTTCCTTTCTCATGCGGCTCTCAAATATGCGCGCTAAATAATGATACCAGTATCGATAACCGGGATCGTCGTTTAATTTGTTACTACCGCCCGATCCGATACCAGCGTTTTAATGCGGTATCGGGATACCACCCGGGATACCACCCGTACCAATATCGGTATCGGAACATCACTAGAAATAATGCTGCCGTCAACCCCACTAGGGCGCCATTTGTTAAAAGAAAGGAGCACTCGCTGTTCTTTTTGAGTTGGTTAGGGACTCAGGGCTTAGGTTACATCATATCAATGCTCCTCTATAGTCTCCCCCACACCGGAAGCTTCATACTTCGTGCTGCATGCATACGGTTCATCAGGAAAAGTTCCATCCTACCGATCACCTCCCCGTTGACGCGTAGTTGACATCGGGCATCACTAGCATAGCTGGCGCCAAGCCTCAAATTACCTTCGCGCTACTGCAACAAGTAACACTTGAAAAAACCCCCTGTGAACAAACACGAGACAGGCGGGGCATGTCTCTGTCAGTCGCCAGCAAAACGGGCATTCGTCTGTGACGGACTGAGATGTGCACCAAGTTTGACATTGCGCAGCACATAATAATCAACCACAGATCATACCTGATTGACAGGACAGATCCTGACTTTCTGATTGACAGGCGACTTTTTTCTTCGGAGATCAGCCGCAAAAAAGACACTTTTGTCAAGATGCTCATCATGCAAAATGTGGCAGTAAAGGAAAATGAAGTAAAACAGTGAGTCACTGAAAGGCCACAAATGTGAAAGTATTGTAATGCCCCTCGAAGTGGTCAAAGATGCACACAGTCGCTGATGCAGTCTGATCGTCGGTTTTAATCACAGATCGTCACGGAGAACAGAACACATTCACACAAGAGCTGCTGGTGGCCACAACTCACGCCCATGCGCTCAATCATCCACACGGTCTCTCCCTCAACTTCCCTCCTAAACTCCTTGTCCCCTCGCTATGACGTCACTCACTACCCATAGGCCCAGCCAGCACATGCACAAAACAAGGAACAGATATTACAGTATTTTTACGGTCCTGCATGTCTTAAGGCCAAGATAGACCAATCCGACGTTGGCCAACAGTGACTGACGCTTACCCCCAGTGGCATCGGGCCGGCTGTCGGCACGTCACGCTGGAAAAATACACCATAATGACAGACAGCAAGGCTGACCATTAAAGTACCTTCTGTGCATGCGTGCGATATAATACCCCTCCATACCATCAACGGCGGTAGTCACTATTTCTCATGGTTAGAAAATTTCAACCGGAAAGCTATTGGCCGGATCATAAAAACGTAAACAATGCATTCAGCTATACTCTTCGCTCGTGATGAACTCCCATGCGAAGTAAACCCTCACGTTCTTGACACGATATTGTGAAATACTTAAATTGTCAACCCTCGCCCTTGTACTTGTAAGAAGATTAAGGCAGAAAAAGCATGCTCACTGTTTATCCGTATTTGTCACTTCCCATTGGTGCTTTGAGCGCTGATTTGCTAGCCAACAGCCAATCAAAGTGACCAAATGTCACGACTGGCAACGCCGATTCAACATGCATAAACGCCCACAGGACGCTTCCTGACGGATTACGACGCTATGACGGTGGTCACTACACCAATCAGACGATGCAATCAGACACTACGATGCTTCACAACCTCCAATGTCGGATTGGTGTATCTAGGGCTTTTGGATGCGACAGGGGCGGAGCCATGGGTGGGCCTGGGTGTGCATAGGTGGGCCTGGGTGTGCACAGGCCCACCCAGATTGACAGACTGCCCACCCAGTGAGATTCATGAAAAAATATATACGTCTCAATTTTTTGTAAGTTATTTTTGAATTTGTGTTTTCTTGTGTTTTTTATTTCATTGAATATAAAGAATATAATACAATACAATTTTATTTATGGCATTATTGTGGTTGTCTAAGGAAGATCTGAACTTTATATTACTCATTTCGTCATTTTATGTGAATACAGAATGTGTCTGGACAGTAGGATTGTGTTCAGTGGGATAAATATTCAGGCCCACCCTGATTTTTCCAGGCCCACCCATTTGCCACATTCTGGCTCCGCCCCTGGGATGCGGTGGCGTTTACACTTTTTAATTAAAATGAGAACAACAAATATAAACAGCTTCTGTGACTTCCACCCAACTTGGGAATCAAACCCCCTTCTACTTGTTTGGGGCAGAGTGAGCTAGTGAGCTAAACATACTGGGTAGAATTACAGCTCAACATTTTATTAAATGGAACGTCAAGCGGACGCCGCACAGGTCAGCCCCATGTCGTACCGCAAGCCACAGTCATCAAAATCAAGAAGGCTGCAAAATTCACAAGCAGCTGTGTTCTTTTCGATTGGATAGCTGGTGGGACTTGTGGGACAAGAAGAATAAAGCAGGCACGGTTGCTCTCTTGCCAATTGTTGCTCAGGAAATGAAGAAAGTGTTTATTTTCCATGTATTTGAAGAAGTAATGCACGCCTCTTCTCTGATCCATGTGACATAAGGGATACACAAATGAACACCCGCGATCAAACTCACACAAGGCACGTAACGCCACATTCATTTCACGTCCGGTATGAACGTAGCATTAGTTACGACTGTGCGGGAGTATAAGAGTTGTCCATTTTTGTGTGGAAAATAAGTAACTTGTTGAATGCTTGCAGACTTGTCGTCTATTGGACCCAAATAATTATAGAATACGACAAAACCAACCCCAGGGCTCGCAATGGAAGTAAGTACACGCAGCTGGATAAGTACGTCAGTAAGTGGCGCGTTTGAAGCGTGTCCACAGTGGGTTTGAATAGTACGTTAGCCAGCTAATTGTCTTTAAATAAACCACTTCCGTTAGCATCTTTCCGGTGAGAGCATCATGCACGTTTTTTTGTTTTTTTTTGGGGGGGGGCTGCGAGGGTCGGAACAGGGCGGGGGCCGACAATGTTTATGAATATGGCCGGGGGGTCGCGGCCGGAAGGGTACCCAG
Organism: Filicampus tigris; assembly: GCF_054856515.1. Classification (NCBI taxonomy): domain Eukaryota; kingdom Metazoa; phylum Chordata; class Actinopteri; order Syngnathiformes; family Syngnathidae; genus Filicampus; species Filicampus tigris. Next base: position 3,639,361 of record NC_141225.1, on the reverse strand, counting down.
GTCAAGGGTGGAGGGTCGAGGCCGGACGGGCAAAAAAGGGTCAAGTGCTCAGCTCTGGTCGTTACAATATACACTATATACAAAGTACATTGTGTTTTAGACCAATACTTAACGGTGAGCAAATTTATAATTTCGTAAGGGTGAAATAACAAAAGCTTGTGGCCAAAATGCAGTGAATTACGTGCCTCTCCAGGTACATTCAAATTCTGAATTTGATCCCAATAAACATTATCTTTGTTCTCATTCACGTCCTCTTCCAACTGTCATTGTTTGCTATACTTCAGTCCAAGGTGGATTCAAACTGATTTCCTCCTGTGTGGCAGGCCTTGAGTTCTTGAAAAACAACTGCACAAGGAACGAAGATAATTGTATAAGTCTTATCCTTGTATTACTGTTTAACTTCATTTCTTGTGCTTGTGTTCATTGTAAATAACTTTGCTGCATATTTTGTAATATTAATTTATTCTTTGTATTATTTATACTGTATTAATTGCAAAATTAATAAGGTTTTGACACTGGGCGATTTACCGTGTGAATTCCAAGTAGTAAGGTCAACTGATGTGAAGGGTTTGGGGATGCAAGGGTTAAAGTTCATGAGTCATCAAGGTTCAACTCAGCTCAACTCAACTTTATTTACATAGCGCTTCCATAAAAGGTGCAGCTGAAACAAAGCGCTTTACAGAACACATGACAATGTCATATTAATGTGTTATTGTTTTATGTCATGATTACATTAAACATTAACACAATCATAGCAAAACAACAATTGTACAGTATTTTATTTTTTCCCTATTATTCCATACTTTGTCTGGGGCAGTTACAGATGAAAGAGGAGAGATTCATGGTCTCTTTGATAAATCATGATCGTAGCGTTCATGACGTCATGTCTGCTACAAGCTAAGTTTGAAAGTAAACAAGAAGCGGTAGCGTCTGTTGACGGGTAACATACATATATACATACAGAATCATTCAATTCCACAGCCCCTTTTAGATCCGATTCACTTCCAAGCACCCACTCTCATTCGCTACACATCTCTGCGTTCTACGTTGGCGCTCGTCTTGCCCCATCCTCAAGTCTACCAGCCATCCATTGAGCCATACCAACGTAGACTGTCTAACAGAGCCAACATCTCCGCTGAACAAAACGGGACTGTCAAAATGCTGCTCATTGAAGGCCTAAAAACCACATGCACTCTGCGGCTGTCAAGTGTCGACAGTCAAATTGCACAGACATTACCCCCATCAAAATCAGTGCTGGTGCCAAAATTCTGCCGAAATGACACAACCATCAAGCACAGATATTCTCCTTCCATGAATGTCAAAGCCGAAATGCTGAAAACAGTCCACACGAAGGACAACAGACAGCATGACAAAAAACATGACAAACAGCCACAACAACAACAAGAGAGGTCTTCAAGATGGCTGCCAACTTAAGGCGCCACCTTGAATGATTCAGACATTTTATGAATCAGCAGATGCTGAAGTTGAATTAGGACATGAAACTAGGTCAGGATAATTAAGGTGAGCAGGCGTGGCAAAACAAGTTTGACTGTCACATACCAAAAGTAAGTGGTGAGCGGTGTGGGACAGCAAGGCCTTCTTTGCAGGCCTAATAAGAATAAGCAGTGACATACATTTACAACCTAAATTCTAATATCTGTTACAAAAAATGAATACATTCATTCCGAACAGTCTACTCTATTGTCTTTATTTTGCAGGGATTTTATTGACTGAACTGCTTCTATATTTGGATGTTAGATTTTTTGTACAATCAGATTTAAAGAGGAAGTCAACCCAAACTAGAGTGACCAGATCCAAACTCACCAGATGTGGGACAGTGAGTATGCTTGTGGGGGACAATGTGGGACGCAGCTAACGCTCACAACGGACACCAAAAATGCATATGACACAGCTTGTCAACTGTTCAGTAACATATAATATAATAAACTGTAACAAAATAACAATTATAGATCTACAAATAAAAACACAGAACACAGAATTGCAGTTGAAATTATTTGCAGTTACAAAAATACAACACAAACTGCTAGTAAAAAGGTGAATTTCTGAGACATTAATATCAATAGGTCACAGGGGCGGAGCCAGAACGTGGCTAATGGGTGGGCCTGGAAAAAATCAGGGTGGGCAAATCAGTCTGGGCAAAACAGTCTGTCTATCTGGGTGGGCCTGAGTGTGCACACCCATAGCTCCGCCCTTGCAATAGGAGCTCACAATAAAGACATTAGAAAGAAATTAGTCACTCTCAACCTATCTTGAGGAAGATGCACTTTAACAATTGTCACGCACACAATAAAACCTTGTAAAATCTCAAGTCAACATGTAGAGCATGAAGTGCAGGAACAATTTACTACAGTAACAATGACAATCCAAACAAAGACAGGCTACTACAACTACTGCAATTCAAATTATTTTCAAATTAAACAGCCACAGCATAAAATGAAAATAAAACAAGAAGTATATCAAAACTGGTCAGGAGATAACAATACTGTCACTACAATAAATTCAGTTGTAAACAAACGTGTCTACCATAGCAGCACTATGCACTTCCAGAAGCAAGGAAAGCACTGATGAAACACTTTAGGTTATGTCCATCACAACTCAAGTCTTTCAGTTTTCTCCATAACAGCAACAGCAGCCACAAAGTTCACGGAAAGCTTTATCTGACCCGTCTTTCACTGGCTTCACCCACAGACAATGAGTTCCCAGACCTTGTTGTAACTGCATTTCATTTTCTTTGGAGTCTTCTTACTTTCCTTAGAGTCCTCCAATTTCATTAATTCATCACAAATGTATGGAACGCGTCGCTAAAATGCTTGTTTTTGGTAGGCGTATCTTTAAAAACATCTATTGCCTGCATGTGCGCCCGGCTGTTTGATTAACAGCATACCCCCTGCCTCTCACAGTCTCGCACGCAGACAGTCACACCAGCCCGAGACCCGCACCCATAGTAGTAGTCAATTTGCGGGACGCATCAAAAATCATTAAAATGCGGGACAGTCCCACGCAAATCGGGAAATATGGTCACCCTAACCCAAACATATTTTTTTCAAGAATGTTCTATTCAGGCCCACTAGTTGAAACAAGGCATTCTGATAAATATTGTGTTCGTGGAATAAGAGTTAATCCGACCGTTTTTAGCCATTTTGTCAATTAAGTACTGAAAATAACATGACGGTTGCTCATAGCTCAAGTATCGACCAATCACAGCTCACCTGTTTTCTGAAGCTGAGCAATGATTGGTCGTTACCTGAGCCTTGAGAAGTTGTAATGTCATTTTCAGTCGACACAAGTGACAAAATGGCCACCCCCAGAAATGGCTAAAAAGGGGGCGGATTTTGCTGCTTAAATCATATCCCACAAACGCAATATTAATCAGAATGATGCGTTTCAACTAGTGGGCCTGCTGGGAACATATTCTTGAAAAAAAATATGTTTGGGTTGACTTCCACTTTAAGGGTACATTCACACTGCAGCATGTGATGCCCAATTCAGATTTTTTTGTTCAATCCATCTTTTACAGTGGGTAATGAAAATTATTCAGACCCCTTGAAATTTTTCGCTTTCTGTGTCATTGCAGCCATTTTCCCAAACTCATTAATGTACACTCAGCACCCCATCTTTGACAGAAGCAAAACATAAATGTAGAAAATTTTACATATTTATTAAAAAAGAAAACCTGAGATATCATAAGTATTCAGACCCTGTGCTCAGTATTGAATAGAAGGTTGGATGGTGAATGGTGGTGGACAGCCATTTTCAGGTCTCTCCAGAGGTGCTCATTTGGGTTTAGGTCAGGGCTTTATCTGCGCCAGTCAAGAACGGTCACAGAGTTGTTCTGAAGCCACTCCTTTGTTATTTTAGCTTTGTACTTCGGGTCTTTGCCCTGGTGAAAGGTGAACCTTCGGCCCAGTCTGAGGTCCTGAGCACCCTGGAAGAGGTTTTCCTCCAGGATATCTCTGTACTTGGCCATATTCATCTTTCCTTCAATTGCACCCAGTCGTCCTGTCCCTGATGATCCCACCACCACATTTCAGTGAAGGGATTGTATTGGGCAGGTCATGAGCAGTTTCTCCACACATACCGCTTAGAATTAACACCAAAAACTTCCATCTTGGTCTCGTCAGACCAGAGATTCTTATTTCTCATAGTCTGGGAGTCATTCATGTGTTTTTTGGCAAACTCTATGCAGGCTTTCATGTGTCTTGCAAGGATGAGAGGCTTCCATCAGGCCACTCTGCCTTAAAGCCCTGACTGGTGGAGGGCTGCAGTGATAATTGACTTTGTGGAACTTCCTTCCATCTCCCTACTGCATCTCTGGACCTCAGCCACAGTGATCTTTGGGTTGTTCTTTACCTCTCTCACCAAGGCTCTTCTCCCACGATTGCTCAGTTTGGCTGAACAGCTACGTCTAGGAAGAGTTGTGGTCTTCCCAAACTTCTTCCATTTGAGGATTATGGAGGCCACTGTGCTCTTAGGAACCTTGAGTGCTGCAGAAATTATTTTATAACCATGGACAGATCTGTGCCTTGCCACAATTCTGTCTCTGATCACCTTGGACAAGGGGCGGAAGGTAGGTATCAGCACAGAGCATTCTCGATGGGCCCTTTTGAAAGTCATTTTACCACGGTACCGGGCCGCCCCCGCTCTGGCTCGGCAACTGAGCCCAGGTCATATGTACTGTTGGCACTGCATGAAAAATCAGATGTGTGTATGTATGGTTATCAGATGTTCTCTGAATGGTTGGCCAGACCAAGCCAGATTTGACGGGCAAAACACGTCTGTAGCAATTTGAACACATTAATACATGTTATAATCCGCATCCTTCGTGAGGATGATGTATTGTTTTTGTCACGTTATTAAATATTGATTCTGAACTGCTTTAGATGATGTAGATGGCGCGGTTGCATGCTGTTATAGTGTTTTTTCAAGTATTGATGAGATAATGGTGGGATTAAGAGGTGGATTAAGTCGGATAAATCCCCAGTGAAGGCCCAAGATACACAGCCAACACTGCCAAAAGTAAGAAACCTTTATGTGTAATTACTTTATATCAGGGGTCTTCAATCCTGTTCCCCAAGGAACAGGATCGCTATCCAGCTTCCGCAAGCCTTGCTTATTATCTGATCATTTGAATCAGGTGTGTTGCAGCAGGGGGAGGTGGAAAACACTATATTACCTTGTCTCTTCACTGGTACTTTTTTATCTTCTCCAATTCCTCCTCCATTGCTGAATGTGGCTTCTTATGGCCCGGCATCTTGGGTCTCTGTCACACGCGGGTGTCTCATACAAGACAAAACAGAACTCACCGGGCACCCAGCACTGTCCACCAGCACGCTCTGTGCCGTCAAACACTGCGAGAAGAGCCGGTAGGCTTCTATGCTAACGGCTAGCAGTTGCGGCTGTCGCGGTTGTATCGCTAGCTGCAGCAGCAGCAATACCCGGTTCTGTTTGTCAGGTCCCCGGAATCTCCGGTCAACGGCCACTTGGTTAGATTCCCTTCTGGGTTGTCACGGCGTATCGCGAAGAACAGCCGCATTACACATTTTACAGTCCTCGTTTAACCTAGCATGCATGGTTTTGGACTGTGGAGTACCACAGAAAGGAACACAAGAATCAGGGGAACATAAAAAACTCCACACATGAAGCACGGAACTATGCCTATAGCAACTACTGTTTTGAAATTAATCAACCAATCAAGACATTAATAATAACTATTAACTTTTGACTCACTTTCCCCCAGAGGTTTAAATTAATGTAACCTTGGCATAACTTGACTGATAACCGTCGACCACTGCTTAGTCTGTGCAGCTGTCACGTGCCATATTTACACCATGTACAGTAGTTGCAGTGCTGGTTTCACGAGTTTAACAGACTGAGTGCATTCCATTGTTTTTGTTAAGATTTTAGTTTTTTTAATTGCACTCTTTCATTATTTATTGTTTGCTACTACTGATTTGATTCCTAGCATTCAAGTTCTGCTATTGAAATGATAAATAAACACCTGCTTACCTGTTTTCTGAAGCTGAGCCATGATTGATCGTTATCTGAGCATTGAGCCACTCTGATGTCATTTTCAGGCAACAGAAGTGACAGTATGTCCACCCCTGAGATGGCTAAATTTTGATATTTAACTCATATTCAACAAATGCAATACTAATCCAAATGATGTGTTTCGTGGGCCTGCATAGAACATTATTATTATTATTATTATTATTTTTATTATTATTATTATTATTATTATTATTATTATTATTATTATTATTTTATTATTTTTTTTTTTTAATATGTTTAGGTTCACTTCCATTTTCGTTTTTTCTATCGTTAATGTCAGTTGGGAGAAAAATCACTGTCTAACCTTCAGTTTTCATTGATTACGGCGGGTCACAAATGGACAAAAGTGGTAGTGTTTGAGTGAAGTCAACCACATTTCCCATGCTAGCAGCGCAATACGTAGTGTACTGTCGTGAAATAGATGGCTAAATTTTGATATTTAACTCATATTCAACAAATGCAATACTAATCCAAATGATGTGTTTCGTGGGCCTGCATAGAACATTATTATTATTATTATTATTATTATTATTTTTAATATGTTTAGGTTCACTTCCACTTTCGTTTTTTCTATCGTTAATGTCAGTTGGTTAGAAAAATCACTGTCTAACCTTCAGTTTTCATTGATTACGGCGGCGCCATATGGACAAAAGTGGCAGTGTTTTGAGTGAAGTCAACCACATTTCCCATGCCAGCAGCGCTGTACATAGTGTACTGTCGTGAAATCCTGAGATCTCGCTCGCCTGCACTTGGACTGAATTGCATTTCTGTTTCCTGTGGCTGTGTTTAGGATGAATGGTACCCACACAGCCACTCGAGAGAACTGTTAGTGTCACCATGTATTTTTGCAGAGTGTCCAATTTTAATATTGTGATTTGTATATTGAACAATAGCAATATCACACAAAATGTTCCAATAGATGATATTCTGTTTTAAAACCTTTTAATAAGTTTGAATATATGCAAAATACTCATAGAGACATAAAAAAAAAAAAGCAGCAATAGGTTAGATAAGTACTTTACAATATATTTAAATCACACTAATTCTACTTCAGGACAAAAAGAAGCTGAACCCACACAATAGAAGCTCACCTTATGGGCCTTGCAGTTAGAAATGTCATTCATGAGTCTTCTTCCTTGTTTTTTTTGTCTCAGAAGAATGGTCCGCTAGGCCTACAGAACACGTAGTTATTACATAGATTTTTGCACTGGCATCAGGAGGCAGAGCAAAATCGTAGAGTCCTTGATGTGTGGACAGAATAGTCCCTGCAACAGGTGCACAGGTGGGCACAGCTAGAGATGCGCTGATGAAGCCTTTGCCATATAGATTTGGAAAAAGAGTCCAAGGCTCAAAGCCCTATTAAATAGACCACACTGGTGACATCTGGTGGTCAGCTGGAGTCATAGCAACTACAATCCTCAAAGTGATTCGGCTAAATTGATTTTTATTTCAACACAAAACCAGTACATTCAGTGTCTCACTTGTGTATGTGTAATGATCATCATGTACACATGGAAGTGTTGCAACATTTTGACACTGTACCAGTAGTATGGTTCAATGGGATGTCCTCTTGGCGATTAGATGGTAATAAACCTGATTTGGATATAACACAAGTGTGCTGTGAAGTAAGATGACAAGATATCCACATCAGTGGGTTGGGAGATGTGACTGAGGGTCAAAGGAGAAGTGCTTATGCAACTCTGTGGAAAAGACTTGGGTCACACCTGTATCTTCTACACATGATTTAAAAATGATGCAAGACGGGAAACCTCAAATGCATCGTTGTGGGAGTACTGGACACATTAACGTTTCCAGGTGAAAATAAAGTAAAGGAAATATGCACATGGGGGAAATGTGAGCCACCTTTTGTTTTTTCTTTTGCTGAAGTGCTTGACTTAAAATGCACCACAATTTTCCATGCCCTTGTGCGAATATCATCAAGCTCTCATGTTTGTGCTAATGATTTCTTCACAACCAGGTTCAACATTGGGCAAAAAAATGATATGGTGCACATTGTTGAGATTGGCACATGCCATCATATTAGATGGCCATGATGTAAAAAAAAAAAAAAAAAAAAGCATTGATTATGAAGTCAATCCAAACATATTTTTTCCAACAATGTTCTATGCAAACCCACTAGTTGAAAGAGGGCATTCTGATAAATATTGCGTTTGGGGAATAAGAGTTAATCCACACGTGTTTAGCCATCTCTGGGTTCGGCCATTTTGTCACTACTGAAAATGACATCACAACTTTTTGGGGCTCAGGTAGCGACCAATCAGGGCAGACCTGTTTTCTGAAGCTGAGCCGTAGGTCGTTACCTGAGCCTGGAGCAGTTGTGATGTCATTTTAGTCCGCATTTAGTCCAGCCGTCTCGGTCTCGTAACAGGGAAAGCGTCGCTTCCTCTCGCCTGTTCCCTCCCGCCTGTTCCCTCCCTCAAATCTGTCCCCCAAACAACTCAATCTAACAATGCTATTGTTACAGAAACCTCGACGCGATAATTGAAGCCTCACCACGAAAATAGATGATGACATAGACGGATAAAAATGGGCTTCCGACTATGCTTAGTCTGACTATTTTTTCCCGTTTCCTGTTTATCGTCTACAAAATGGGCGTCCGTCATAGGCGGATAGACTGACCGATCCGTCACATAGGTGGAATGTCCAGCTCTGGTTAAGAAGCACACAATAAAAATCAGAATTAAAAAACTATAAACACATGAAGACAATGACAACACAGAGTGTTTATGTTTTAGTGTTGGCAGGTGAAGTTATTTACTGTATGTACCATCTGCTCAAAATTTTAGCAAAGGCCTTGTAAGTGGTTTGTCTTCACCTCCTCTGGCATTCTGTTCCATTCCTTAGCACCTCTCACTGACCACGTTGACAGACTAAAAGCACTCTTACGCAGAGGAATTGCACATTCCCCTCTGAGAGGGCACGAATGAGCCGCTCACTTTCACTTTGGCTGATTAAATCAGCCAGGGGAACTGGGGCTATAGACCATTCAGTACTTATACGAGCCTCAAATCTGCAACATTATAAAAACTGGCCCAGTTGAAAAGATTGTACTTTTTAAGAATTGCACATTGATGATAGTGCCGTGATTTCTTGTCCATGATTTTACTAGCTTTTTTGTACAGTGCTTCCAATGATCATTTTGCACTCTGAGTAACCTATTTGCAGCTGAGTCTGTGACCAGACTCTTAAATTTGGCTCTTCTTCCCCACTCTGCCTTCTTTGGCTTTGCTATGTTTGCTGCATGATCGGAGCGAGGGAACCATTTTATGCCCAGCAGACTGGTTGACAAATGCATGTCTTCAGTCAAAAGTGGCAGCTTAAAGCCAAGTAAGCATCCATATTTACAGAGTTTGGCATTTTACTAAAATTTCAGGTCCGTCAATCGCCATCCGTCTGCAGCCTAGGCACCCTTCCGCCATCTGTCTAGTTGTCAAACGGGACCAAATAGTAATGCCTAGTCCCTCTATTATTCTAAACACGCTTCAGTTTACTGCCTTACCCTCCACCGCCACGCTCCCTCACTAAGTGAGTGAAATGTGAAATCGAAACTCACCACAATAAGTCTCATTTTAGGATCCTAGAAACTCATTGTGGCCGGACTCAATACGTCCCCTTTTAGGACCCCCCCAGCTGAGTCAGGTTAGAAGCGATACATAGACGGAGAGAAATTCACTATGCTTAGTCCGACTATTTTTTTAAGTTTCCCATCTATCGTTTATCACCTACAAAATGGGCGTCTGTCATAAGCGAATAGACGGACCGGTCCGTCGGGTAGATGGAATGCCCGGCTCTCAATTTTTATTGAAGTCCACAAGTCTGCTGTTAAACTAACTGTGTAAGTCTTTGCTATTTCTGCTATAGCATTGTCTTTGGCAACCCTGTACTGTATTTATTTGCCAACATTCTTTTCAGTGTTTGTCTTCCTGGGATCCAGGAACTATAGACAAAGGCCATAAAACCCTTTGTTTTCCACCAGAGATACTGTCTGTACATCCATAATTACAGAGCTGGGCAGTCCGTCCCTCGGTCGGACCGGTCGGACCCTTCGGCCCGGCCGGATGCCCATTTTTGGGGTGGAGGGTTGGGGGGTGAGAGATTTAAAAAAATGGATGGACTAAGCAGGGCCGGAAGTGGATTTCAGTCCGGCCCACTAATCGGCCCTCATGCGTGTGACATGCTCGCGAGGCGGCTAAATTTCATCTCAGCCTACTCGGTGAAAGGCTTCTTTTTAGGCTTCTTTCAAAACAGCTTGTGTCCGAGAGTGTGTTCAAGCTGCGCGCAGCACTCAAGTATGGCACTGGCACATCATGCACTTTCCTACTTCTGGAAATAAGCCGTAGCAAAACTGCTGTGTAGTGGTTTGCTGGCATGCTTTTATTTTGAAGGCCGGGAAGTGTGAAGAAGGGGAAGTGTGGAAAATAAGTAACTTGTTGAATGCTTGCAGACCTGTCCTGTTGAACCTATTATAATTATACAATACGACAGAAACAACCCCAGGGCTCGCAATTTAAGTTAGTACACGCAGCTGGGTAAGTACGTGAGTAGGTGGCGCGTTTGAAGCGTGTCCACAGCGGGTTTGAATAGTAAGTTAGCCAGCTAATTGTCTTTAAATAAACCTCTTCCGTTAGCATCCCTCCCGCGGGGGCATCATGCTGCATGTTTTTTTTTTTTTGGGGGGGGGGGAATCATAACGGGGCAGGGGCCGACAATTTTTATGAATATGGCCGGGGGCTCGTGGCCGGAAGGGTACCCAGGTCAAGGGTGGAGGGTTGCGGCCCGACGGGAAAAAAAAGGGTCAAGTGCCCAGCTCTGCATAATTATATATCACATCAAATACCACGAGTGCTACATGGCATATTAAATCAGTCTCCGAAATTAGAACTATAATCTCTGATACAGGTCTCAAGAACACTTTCACAGTCCCTTCTTTAACAATTCGCATTTCCACTTTATGAACTTACCTATTACTGCTGGGTCAGGTCTTTAAGTAGCAAAATCCACCTGTTTTTAACCAGCTCAGGGGGAAGCCATTTTGTCACTTCTGATGACTGAAAATGACATCACAGTTGCTCAGGGCTCAGATCATGGCTCGGCATCAGAAAACAGGTGAGCTGCGATTGGCTGAACTTGTTACATAGCGCCATTGGTGTGGTTGTGTGGATGACAAATGTCAAATTTGATGTCCAACTCCTCTCTGATTAATTTGAATCTATCTACTGCGAATACAGTGGCGCAAAGTTCTAGCCGTGGGACAGCGTGCGCAGGACAGGGTGAGAGTTTGGACTTCCGCATCACAAACCCTATGTGGTACTGGCCTTGGCTGTCTCAAGAGCGCAGGTATGCTCTTACCCCTACAGCGACAGTAGATGCATCAGGGAAAATGCACAGCTCATTATTTTCCATAGCACTTAATGAACTTCTCCTCAAAGGCTTTCAACGAGTCTTTCCATATGTCCCGTAACGCTTCTTTTCCTGGGGGAAGAGTTGCATTCCAATCTCTCTCATCACAAAACAGTTCTCTCAGTAGTTCTTTGTTCTGTATGATTATGGAGGCAGGCTAATGACAGTACTCCCCTGTGTGTGAATTGGATTGAATCTCATTGGATACAAGGTAAGGTGAAACTGTCAGTTTGTAAGTTCCAACAAAGTCCTGAACTTCTATGCACTGGGAGGGGATCTACTCCATTAAAAAATAGGAATGACATTCTTTAGCACAATTAACACATATGTATTTTGCTTGTATTTTACTGATTTTAAAAATATATATATATACTTGTATTGTACGCCAAAAATTTCATCCATTCATTATCCAATCCCTACAAGAAGACGTAACATTAAGTAAATTTGACTTGAAAAATTATGGCAACAAAGTGACAGTCAATAAAATTGATTTTAAGTCATATGGTACCAAATACAACTTTTTATCCAAAAGATTTTATCCAAATCACTCCTTTTCAGATATTTAGAAAGATATCCTAAATTGCACATATAAAATTAGTAAAGCTAAATAAATATACCCCAGATATTTAATAAATAGATTTCTTTTCAAGATAACTCAATTTATCAAAATTCGTAAATATAAATCAATATGTTTGAGATAATTGGTATGTATTAATTGATTTCACCCAATTTATTAGTACATCTAAATCAATGTCATCCAGATATTTAGTAAATACAAATTAATGTGTTTGAGATAATTAGGATATATGAATTAACTCCACCTAATTAATTGCCGAATCAAAATCTAAATGACTCAGATAGTATATCTGATTTACTTTTGTTCGGATACGAAGTAAATTTTAATCACTTTTCCAGGTGAAATTGATTTGGATTCACTCCAACTGTGCTTTATTAATAGCCAATCCAAAATATTTCGAACTGTATTTAATAGTTTTGTTTGAATCTAATTAGTTAAATCAATTATTTTGAATCAAAGTTGAAGAAGTTGAAGTACTTAAAATCTATTGAATTATATTAATTGTCACTTTGTTGCCTCACTTTATTTATGCAGATAATGGTCAAACCTTTTACAGTGTACGGACGATTGTCGTTTGCATCGAAATATTTGATTTTTTTATGGCTTAAAAGCACTTAATACAGTTACGTTTTCTCAGGGCAAAGATGCAAAACTCAAAATGTTTTGATTTGTGTAGCCGACCTGTCAAATAAATCAAATGTCACATTTCCTTTTCCTTATTACAACATTTATTTTTAAACACACATCTAAATCCTTCCCTTAACAGTTTACATTTGACACCAATAACTGCAATATCTACTAAACAGGCAAAAACTACATTTCAATTAACACTGAACAAGCAAATTAAGCCTAACTCTCAAATTTTACTTGATAGTTTTTCCATTCATTTATGCCCAGCACATCGCCCAATTCTCGTTTACCTTGCACCAAAATCCACGCTATCAGGAGGGCACATTCATTTACTCCTCGTTCATGTAGCTCTCCTGTACTAGGCTCTCATTTTGGTAATAATAAAGCCACGGTCTTGCGACATATGAGACACAACAGTTTAGCTGGCTTCTAGAAGACAAGAAAAGTACTGTATATTCCTTTTGGAAAATGTTTCTGAGTTGACTTCACGAACTTCGGAACAATCATGCCATGTTGTGCCTTCAATACCGCAAGTCGCTTCCGGTAAAAAAATTGATATGCTCATTATGATCACATGATCACAACAACAGCTGCCCAAATACTGAATATACGCAGTTTGTGACAACATATTATGGGGGGAAAAATGGTCATGTGAGGATACACGGTCTATCATTTGAAGATACTGTTATATAGGAATTAGGGTCTATTAAAAAAATAAAACTGTCCAGATCAGCCTGAAATAAACAGTACAGGAGTTGTCCCAAATTTCCCAATTGGCACCCCACACCTGCTACTGATAAAAGGACTAATAATAACTGGGACTGGAGGATGACACATACAGTAATCAAACAGCTAATTTACATTTTTTTTCAGATATCTTTTTATTTACAATAATCTTGTTTGTAAGGCAATGATGGAGTAGTACACCAAAACTGTAGTCGTGTGTGCGCACCCACGCACACTGTGTCATTATTTCTTGATATTAAGACTGGCACTCATTCACTCATATAGATTTTTCTTCAACAGTGTGGCATTCACCAAAGAATGTCTTCGTGCAACCAGCGTGGGTCTCCCAGCTTTTTTAAATCTCCCATATAGAAACAGATGAGAACCACTGTGTTCCAAAAACTTTCGGATGTATTGAATTCTAACTTAGAGGATGTCAACCTCCCTGAAGGGCTCGTGAACGGATGTCACATGGCACTCAAGTTCTCAAAGTCCTTACATTGCTCAACAAACTCCTATTCAGGTGTCACGACTTGCTCCTCTGTGACTTTTCAACATTTTTGTGGTGGAGGGGAAGTACTGAGAAGCTACTATTTTTAATAACTTGGTGTTAAATAACAGCTTTTCTTGTAAGGCCTGAATACAAACCAGTTCCATCTGTCAGTACAGCAAGATAAAATAGTCATTCAGCATCAGACAACAGGATGGTATAATAGGACTATTTGTTATTTGTCTTATTGACAGCTCATTGGAAATCGTCATTTTTTTGGTTGCAAATGGATGCGGGGTGATCGGGTTCAAGGGTAGCTGAGAATTGATTAAAGTTAAAAATACCGAGGGTCTTTAGCATTTGACCCTTTGTTGAGCTACTCAGGAAGAAGACGTTGCCGTGGGTACTCTACACATTCATTCCAAGTCATTTTTGAGTCATGTATACGGTAATTGAGTTTCCTTTTGTAATTTGTCTAACATTATACAGTAGGATTGCAATTCAAGTAGCACGTCAGCACTCCAAGGTTCAGAATACTCCACAAAATTAATCATCTGGCAGCCACTTCCACAGCTGTGTATTGCCAATTAGGAACTTGCTTCCCGCTTTAAAACTGCCATGATTCTCTTCTCCCATCTTTCTTTTAACACATGCTCACTGTGTTCACTGCAGAATTTCAGACAGCTTCTCATGATAATACTCATAATTGTCTTTGCAGTCTTCCCACAGGCTTAGAGGTTGATCCTCATTCTCCACAAATGTATCCCAGGTATAGGAAAAGTCCAGAGGCTTCATCATCCTGAGCTTACATCCAGCTTTATGCAGAGCCTTTAGGCCAGCCTGGATCTCTGCCTCCTCACACTCAAACAGCCGAGCAGCAAAGATGCTCAATTTGATGTTTTTCTTGGCGCTTAACACGTCAGCTATCTTTGCTGCACAAGCAGAGCAGGGACTGGATGACATATACCTGAAAGAGAGTCATTAGATTTATTGTTTCGGTGTCAATGAAAAAGATGTTACATTTAGTTCGTTGTGATTCAAATTTACCTAGCACAGATAATTCTGTTGCACACTGTTTTTGAACCTCTGTAAGCACTTTAATTGTGTTTGGTTCAATCTCCATTAGTGGAGTAGAACTGGAAAAAAAAAAGTCATTTAACCCTGAGGTAAAAGGTAAGTATCAGTATGTTAAAAATATGTTCAGTTTTCAGATGTTGCTACATAAAAACAAGTCCTATTTCGAATGGACTCTGAATCGGGATTAGATTGTGCACATTGGATTTTACATCAAGGCTAGTTATAAATTCAGTTTTGCAATTTGCAAGCTATTTTTGATTTGGTTGGTTGACCTTTTATGCAATATCTGAGAATGAAATGTTTGCATTTTATCAAGTGTGAATGTATTGGTGGAGATAAAGTTGAAGTGAATTCACCAGGTAATTGTGTATTTGATTGAAGGCTCATAGTCAGTCAGGCACTGTGTGAAGAAGGCGTCTTCAGCATGAGGTCCGGTGTGTTCATCCTCCAGACAGCCTCTCAGAAGCCCACCAGCTGTGTTGCCTTTATCCACCAGGTAACACAAGAAGGTTTTATTGCGGCCTGAGGAGTATTCCACATTCTTGAACTGGAACTTGAATGCAAAAGGATCGATTCGATCACTGTGCAACAGAGCAAACAATGTTGAGGTTAGATTCACATTACTCCTGATGAAGATGTAGCTGTAGACTCGAAATTGCCAATAGTCACGGGGCACCAATTGAAAACAATAACTAACTGTGTGAAAGATTGCCTGCCTTGCATCTGACTGTGGAGCAGCCCAGTGTACCCCTCCTCTTGCTCCAAGTCAACTGCCATGAACTCCAACTCATCCATGACCAGAACAAGGACAAGCAGTATGGATGTTTTCTAGTCAGCTGAATTAGATTTAATGGCTTCAGTTCATATTGTACAATGTGCTTAAGTAAAAAAAAGCTGCACGTTTTTCTGGCTGCGCAGATTTTCCCGTCCACACAAATATTTCATTTATGCCCCTTTGTGCCAAACCCTAAAATGTGGGCATTCCCTGTTAAATCTGTTCATCCACGCATTCTCCCGTTGACATATGCAATTCCTGTTCTGCGTTCCAGAGACTGTAGTAAGTCCAGCCTCCCAGGAAGGAAGGAAAGGAAAATTGGGAACTGCTAATTTACAGAACGGCAGGCATGTCATGTATATAGGCAACATAGCATAATTTGTAACAGCAAACCATGGCATGCCTGAATACATTTCGTCAGGGTAGTTGCTAATTGGGTAACCCAATAACTGAAATAACTTTATAACGACAAAAGCGATACTGAAACAAAAAACATACTGACGACTAACTTATGACAAGAGGCACTGCTTTATTTTTGTGGTCCAGCTCAATGATTAAAATGTAATGAAACTGGCCTGGAGAAAAATGATGCATACACAAATTGAGTTACCCAACCTTTAAAGGCAACCTGGGCAATCCAGCGATTTATGTAGCTCTTTATGAGACTCATGCACCCTTCGACTGGTGCCCATTCGTCATAAGGAAAGTGCTTCAGCTGTCGCAGGTCTGAGGGGTGCTTTCTCCAGACTGCATACTGTGCAGCTCTGCAGTCCATTTAGTTTGAGCAACATTTTGCCTGTGCTGTGTGTACATAGAAAAGAAGGCTGTACCTGCGCACCATTTACTGTATGTCCACCACTGGTAACAATGCAAACACACACACCCATCATTAAATGATTTCCAATGTCTTTTATATACTAGCCATTACCCTTGTTACTTACTGTTCCTGCTTTCAGTCATTTCATTGGCCATTGAATATAGTTTTATTTATTTAGAGAAAGGTTATTAACAATTGTGTGGGGGGGTGCATTTGTCTGTGTGTTTACCTATGTGCATATGTGTGTATATAATGCATGTATATAGTCAAACAACTATTACATAACAACAACTTATACATATTACCTACAGCTGTGTAACTAGTGTTAAGACTAACTAGTCAGTAGTCTGTGGCTGCAGCTAAAATCCAGACAGAAAGGATCACACCTGTTCCGTTGAATGTTCTAAGTAAAGAGCCTTCATTTTTGCTTGACGTTGAAACTTTGTGACATGTGGGGGCACCATGGCAGTGCAGGCAAACTAATCTTACATCATTTCAATGGCTTAGACTAGAGTTTCAAAGCATTTTTATTGGGTGTGGCTTTATATATAGAAAACACAAACCTTTTGCGTGTCGTCATCACCCAGGCTATCAGTTTTATTAGGGAAGCCAGTTGACAAGACGAGCTGGCGCCTGATATTATTGTTATTCCGATTATTTCATCGAGACAGCCATTGTCTCTACCGTTTATCCTTTTCAGGGTCACTGGATCATATTGTATCATAGGTGATTTTGGGTGAAAGGTAGATTACACCCTGCATTGGTCGGCAGTCAATCACAGGGTGCATAGAAAGACAATCATTCATTGTCACAGTCAGTGTCATTGAGTGGGAATTGAAACCACACTGCCTGCACTAAGTCAGGCCACGGTACCACTACACCATTATTCACTATTATCATTATTACCACCATCATCAGCAGAGTACGGTGGGAGTTTCCTACCTCCCCTCAGTAATTTACTTTCAAAAGCGCAGAGAAAGCCCTTCACCTAAGATGTGCTATTTTAAAGCTTAACATCACTTTAAAAAGTGCTAGGATGGCACTTTTTAATGCGATTCACTTTCACAGCACTAAGAGTTACTAACTGGATGTGAATGGAGAACTGGATTAGTAAATGTAATAAGTCGATTTAGCTAGCACGAAAACGGTTTCTCTCATATAGACTTACCCTGCAATGATTTCAAATGGCGGTAGTTCCATCGGCTCAACCTGAAGATCTCCATTTTTACCATTTGCTGTTGCGTCATTGGTGGGCTGTGGCTCAGCTGATGGTCCCCCTTCATTATGTTGAGCATTTTCTACTTCATTATTCACTTCCTTTCCATCCCTTGTGTTTTCACCAGCTTCTTTGTCTTGTCTGTCCTTTCTCCGCAGCATACGACTTCTGTCAGCCATGGTGTCTGATTTATTGTGGCCTCAAGAATGAATGCAATACAAGAAAAAAGACAAGCAGCTGCTACACAAATACTAAATGCAGAGAAGAAAGTAGTGGAATGGTGGACAGAGCAAGGGCGATAAAAAGAAGTCTGCAGTGCAATGGACTAACTCAAGACAGAGGTAGTAGGAAGAAAGGAGGGGCACGGGGTGTTGTTAGGGGGTCTGATTTGGGAGGGGCAAACTGATGTTTTTAATTTGGAATTTGCATATTTCTTGGGTAAACGTTCCATTTAGAGTGTTAAAACTGAATTATATAGCTTACTTTAATGTAGACGCCGTGAGGGGATAAAAAACCCACAAGTGTTATTGTACTGTATAGTTTACAAATGCAGTTGAATCTAATCCAATTTAGTTCTAAATTGTTCATTCATTAAAATGGATGCTGGACACTAGGTGTTGATTTTTGTCACACAAATGAAAACATTGAAATATGTAGATTCTAAATTATATCTGTAGCAGCTTTCGTCTAAAAATATCATCATTGCCCTTTAAAGGTCCCAAGGGTTCAAACACTGGTAGAGACACTCAAGCAGCTGCAGCTTCCAGAGCAAGCATGTCTATTAAAAGACTTGAGATGAGAGAACCAGCCCGTGTGTATAATGAGACCACGTCGTGTGAGGACCATAAATCGCTTGTGGCTGTTTAGGCTTCATTTAAAAATGTGTCTCTGTATGGCTGCATGTTGAATACATGCAGCGTTTTGTAGACAAAACAATGGAGACAGCTTTATTTTCAAGAGTAGGAAAGTGGCCCCGAGACACAATTTCCTAAAACACTTGTCGAGTGAACCCTTAATAAAAATTAGAACCCTCCAAAAGCGACAACAACATAATAGATTATTTTGTCTTGGAAAAAAAAAAAAATAAAAATGATTATTTAATCATGTTTCTAAAGAAAAAAATCTTATCACCCCAGATCATGTTGCTTTTCTTTCAAAACACATCAGTGAATCAGAGAGTGGTTTTCCTGGTAGAAATAATACACTTAAAAAAATTTAAAAAAGATTCTCGGCCTGAATAAACATGAAGCATTTTTTTTCAGTCAACTGTATTTGAAACAGGGGTGGAGCCAGAACGTGGCTAATGGGTGGGCCTGGAAAAATCAGTGTGGGCCTGAATATTTCTCTCACTTCGCACAATCCTTCTGTCCTGAGTCATCATATATTCAAATAAAATGACAAACCGAATAATATGAAGTTCAGATCTTCTTTAGACAACCACAATTATGACATTCTTAATATTCAATAAAAAAAAACACAAATAATTTCATCCATCCATCCATTATCGATACCGCTTATCCTCACAAGGGTCGCGGGGCATGCTGGAGCCTATCCCAGCTGTCTTCGGGCAGTAGGCGGGGGACACCCTGAATTGGTTGCCAGCCAATTGCAGGGCACACAGAGAAAAACAAACAACCGCACTCACAATCACACCTAGGGGCAATTTAGAGTGTCCAATCAACTTACCATGCATGTTTTAGGAATGTGGGAGGAAACCGGAGTACCCGGAGAAAACCCACACAGGCACGGGGAGAACATGCAAACTCCACACAGGGAGGCCGGAGCCGGTATCGAACCCACGACCTCTGAACTGTGAGGTGGACGTGCTAACCAGTCGACCATCGTGCCGCCTCAAATAATTTCATAATTTACTAAAAATGTAAAAGTATATATTTTTTCATGAATCTCACTGGGTAGGCAGTCTGTCAATCTGGGTGGGCCTGTGCACAACCAGGCCCACCCATGGCTCCGCCCTGATTTGAAAGTGATTAAAAAAAAGCCGGATGCCCATTTTTAGGGTGTAGGGGTGGGGGGTGACAAATTTAAAAAAATGGCTGGACTAAGCATGGCCAGAAGTGGATTTTAGTACGGCCCACTAATTGGCCCTCATGCGTGTGACGTGCTCGTGAGGCGGCCAAATTTCAACTCAGCCTACTCGATGAAAGGCTTCCTTTTAGGCTTCTTTCAAAACAATTTGTGTCCGGGAGTATATTCAAGCAGCGCACAGCACTCAAGTATGGCACTGGCACATCATGCACTTTCCTACTTCCGGAAGTACGCCGTAGCAAAACTGCTGTGTAGTGGTTTGCCGGTATGCTTTTATTTTGAAGGCCGGGAAGTGTGAAGGAGGGGAAGTGTGGAAAATAAGTAACTCGTTGAATGCTTGCAGACTTGTCCTCTGTTGGACCCAAATAGTTATACAATACGACAAAACCAACCCCAGGGCTCGCATTGGAAGTAAGTACAGTACACGCAGCTGGATAAGTATGTGAGTAAGTGGCACATTTGAAGCGTGGTTTGAATAGTAAGTTAGCCAGCTAATTGTCTTTAAATAAACCTCTTCCATTAGCATCTCTCCTGCGGGGGCATCTTGCAGGTTTTTTTTTTTGGGGTCACACATGGAGCACAATCTTGAATGGAAGGCGGTCTCCAAGTGCCCACTATAAGGTGGGCAACTCTGCATCATCTGCAAGTGGAGATCTTCATGCAGTTCCTTTTAAATGTACTTTACACATAAATCTCATGCATGGACTGCTTCCGTCATGTAGACCATGCGCCTCTCCTGTGCTGAATTTAAAGAGAATGTGAGGGGCCGCTTCCATTGGTCCGTAAACAAGCCAGCGCCTGTGTTCACTCCCATAACAGTGCAGATACCAATTTATCCATGCGCAAAGTGCGCATATCTATGAAATTACCAAAAAGAAAAAAGACTCTACCTATGCGCGCAGTTTGACCGCACTTTGCGCTAGACTTGCCGTGGGCATGAAAATAGGGCCTTCAAAGTCAGTGGTAAATATTTTTTGGAAGTGTACATGCTTGATATCTGACTATTAACACTAGCACTACGAGGGCAGCCATTTTGACTGTATTCAAACTTTGATATGTCATTACTCTGTGCGTGCTGGGGTCCGTGCATGACATCGGCAGGTAAACGGCAACATCGCACGGCCGACTACGTCAACCGAACGGACTTAACCTGTATCATGTCACACACACATGCGCCGCAATCCTGACACGTGGCCGAGTAAGGAAAAAAATAAAAATAAAACTGTGTTGTGTACTTTGGGGTCGCACAGAAGCAATGACATGTGCCCCATATTGTTTTTATTTCACCGATCACCACGCTGTGCGTGTGTGCGTCTGTTGTTTTTATTTGATACTTTTTCTTTGTTTGGTGGTATGTCTGCTCTTGCGGCGCCTGCTTGTGACGTGGGATTACTTGCTTGACGCCGATTGGCTGTCGCCGACAAGGGATGGGACCACGTGGTCGATTAAATATGCTGGACGGAACGCAGTGGCAATTAGGCGATGCCTAGCTCTGGTACTGAAAACAAGTTGGCACATGTTGTCACATATGCAATATGTGAAAGTGCATTGCAGCGGTGTTGCGACATCTTCGGCAGCAGTACGTTTCACGGCAATAGAGTTCATGCACCAAGCTCATGTGAATACCACCTGTTCCTGTGGCAGTTAATAAACAGAGTTCACGAACAAACTCGACTCGGATCATTCTACACACGTGACTACCGTTGCTTCTTCTTCCTCGTCATCGTCATCTTCTGTCTTTTGGCGGTTGACAAGCTTTGTTGCATTATTACCACCTTCTGATATGGAGTCTGGGTCTGGATAATCCTATTTCGCCTGTAATACCATACTTGGCCAGCAGAGAGCCCTATCTACTTGTGAATATCAGCAACATTAAATATGGAATAAAAGATGAGGCGGACACACGGGGTAGTAGAAATGAGACTCAGGCCGCTGACACACACAAACTGAGTCTCAATCCAGAGTCTGCAGCCTGCAAAGAGTGATGATAAAATCGGAACGTGCGAAGGCTGTCTGAAGAGGTGTCCGGGGCGAATGGGCTATTATTTACAAAATATTTTAGTCCTTGTACACACATAAAGGCACTCGGGACGTTTTGGTCCCGAGTCAAACATACGCACACATGCACGCGCATCACCCACACAAATGTACACGCCAAGAGTTCTACTTCCATATTCCGAGCGGAAGTTGCTTGTTCGCCTCCTTTAAAAAAAAGAAGAGTAGCTTTGATTACTGGAGACGTTTTACAGAGAAGTTCTGTGCGTTAAGTCTTAAATGTCTATGTTTATTTTTGGAAAGAATAGGGTTAAATAGGATGTTGCTTGCATGAATAATATCAGTATTGAATGTTATAACCAAATATATCATTAAAATAAAATGTGTGTATATTTCCTCATTAAAAGGGGGAGGTCAACACAAACCAACCCATTTTTTTCAAGAATATGTTCTATGCAGGCCCACTATTTGAAACAGGACACTCTCATTAATATTGCGATTATGGAATATAGCTAAATCCACACATTTTAGCCATCTCAAGGGGGCTGCCATTTTTTCGCTTCTATTGACTGAAAATGACATCCCAACTGCTCAGGGTTCAGGTAACGACCAATTACAGCTCACCTGTTTTCTGAAACGGAGCCATGATTGGTCGTTATCCGAGCCCTGAGCAACTGTGATGTCATTTTCAGTCGACAGAAGTGACAAAATGGCTGCCCCCTGAGATGGCTAAAAACGGGTGGATTTTGCTGCTTAACTCATATTCCACCAACGCAACATTCATCAGAATGCCTTTCAACTAGTAAGCCTGCATAGAACATAGAAAAAAATATATTTTGGTTGACTTCCCCTGTAAGAAACATCACTTTGTCACTGCTTACAATACAGATTATAACTCGAGCACTAATCTCTGCATGTGAGACATATTCAAAACTGAATATACGTAACACAATTGGCCTTTACTAGTACAACAAGTTGGATAGAGCAACAAATTGTATCACGCAGCACACAAAACACATCACAAATCCAATACCCGCAGATATACAATATTTCAGTTTTCCGTAATTTAAAATTCATTATAAAGCAATTGTGTTTTGCTTAAATGCAGTATTTCACTCAGGACAGGTATACAGACTCACATTGAAATC
Organism: Filicampus tigris; assembly: GCF_054856515.1. NCBI lineage: Eukaryota > Metazoa > Chordata > Actinopteri > Syngnathiformes > Syngnathidae > Filicampus > Filicampus tigris. The sequence goes on along the minus strand of NC_141225.1, from coordinate 3,616,374 downwards.
CGTAAAGTTGTAGATTTTGAATAAATCCTAAATGTGCACATCGAAGATGGCACAAGCTACACGAAACAAGAAAAAAATAAATAAAAAAGGGCTTTTCCAAAATCAGACAAGCATCCGCTTAAGTTAAACATAGCGCTAAGATGCAGTCACAAACTATAACAGGAAATTCGATGCAGAACCAAGACGCATGGTGCCAGGGGATGATGGAGATGATGTCGCCTGTACTCTTCCACCACCAATCAATTGTCAGCACCTGGAAAAAAACTAAATGACAGACCGAGGGTGACCGCCGTAACCTCAGACCGGGAGCAACAACAGTATCGGTATGTGTAAAGAACATTAAATATTAATAACGCTTGTTTCACCTGTGCTGCTGTATTATGTTATGATGGTAATTCTATTACCAACATTTAATAAAACATTGAAGAATGTTGAAAAGCAATTGTATGATTATTTTTTACGGCATGGCCTGTAAGACAAGGGAAATTAATTTGCTGTGCTTGATGCTCATATAAAATATATAACATATCTAAAATTTGGCCTTGGAATATGAGTTTCATTTGTTCCGTGACTTGGCCACGTGAGTAATCCAAAACATGTGTTTGTTAAATCATCTTTTCCTATTGAAATGGATGGAAATGCCCTTAATCCCCTAATTCCCCCCACCCCACCCAAAAAATGTGTACTTTGATGAGCAAAAATAGCACTAGAATTAAAAAGAATGTTGAGATGTAAATGTTGAATGTAAAAAGACAGCTTCTGTCACACAGCATCAATTATTAATGCTGCTCCTTCTGGTGCGCCCGCCTTCGCCACTTGGGGGCAGTATAAGACTGATTGGCGTTCTTATGAATAGATTTGGTTAGTTATTTTTTTGTTGTTGTAGGACAGCGCACTTCCTAACCAGATGTATGTGGAAAATGCCATTTTAAATTAGTACAAAATATGTGCATATGTCAATTTTTTAAATGAACAACGTACAGAACACGTTAATGCTGAAATGCATATATAAAAGATCCACTCTTTAACAACAAAGGTTTCGAAGCAAACAAAATATAGCTACATTAGGGTACGGTGATTTTTTTTCACATAAGGGTACAATGATTTTTTTCCCATGAGTGCGATATGGGCTCTCTTGCATATAAAGGTCTCCATTCAAAGCTCAAAACTGCTAACCAGCAAACCAACATTTAAGTTCAAGAACTCCAAACAATTCTGATTCAAAAGTTGTTTTTTTTCAATACCTATACTGATACTGTTGCTCTGACACTGTGTCATCACGAAGCCATCATCCAAGCTGGAGGTTGCGGCTAAATTTTTTGGATCAATAAACATTTCAGAAATACAGATTGGAAACGCGACCTGGACCCACTGCCTGTGTGCGGCAGATGTTTTCGCTTACCTTGTGTGTAGTGCAAGTGCCTCCGATGTGGAGCAGTTTAAACATTATAAATCGTTAGCCTCATGTTCAGTTTACCAACGGGTGGGTGCAGGATGATAAAGCCAGCAAACAAACGACCATGAAGCTAGAAACATGACATGTATCTTTGCACTCCTCCTGCAATATTGTTTATAAATTTTGCGGTTTAAGCTACCTGCAAGCAGTGTTGGTCACAACCAGAGGTGTCAAAAGTATTCAACTTCATTGCCCAAGTAGATGTATAGATATTGGGCTTTAAAAATACTTTAGTAGAAGTTAAAATATCAACTCCAGCATTTAGTCAACCCAAACATATTTTTTTCAAGAATATGTTTTATGCAGAGCCACTAGAGACACGGCATTTTGATTAATATTGCGTTTGTGGAATATGAGTTTTAAGCAGCAAAATCCACCCCTTTTCAGCCATCTCAGGGATGGCATATTTATTAGAATGCCTTGTTTTAATTAGTGAAGCTGGATAGAACATATTATTGAAAAAATATGTTTGGGTTGAATTCCCTTTTAAGTAAAGTGTAGAAGTTGTGGTTTCACAACTATTTAACGTCAGAGATGACGGAAAAGTCCGTCCTTCCGTCCCGGACAGCCGGAGAGCATAGGCCCACCCAGATTGAGAGATTGCCCACCTTCTAAATTTTTAGTAAATTATTTTTGAATTTGTGTTTCGTTGTGTTTTTTATTTTATTGAATATCATGAATGGCATAATTGTGGTTGTCAAAGAAAGATCTGAACGTCATATTATTCAATTTGTCATTTTACGTGTATATACAATTTGTCGGGACAGGGGGATTGTTCTCAGTGAGAGAAATATTAGCCATTAGCCACATTCTAGCTTCACCCCTGTATAAAGGGGTGAATTTTTGCTTGTCATGTCGATAATGAGGAAGAAAAATGGCAAAATGTTGGACCGGACAAGTTTAGGCACCTAACACTTGAAAAGACTATGAATATCTATGTTATAAACAGGGTATATGTCATGGCTTAGTAGAAAGTGCACGTTATAGATTATGAAAAAAGATGGTGCAGGTCATTGTGTGAATGAGTAACGCCTAAACTTGGGCCATGATGAGTCAGCATCGCTCACTGTGCATATTTTAGCTGTATCCATCCATCTCATTATCTATACCGCTTATCCTCACAAGGGTCGCGGGGAGTGCTGGAGCCTATCCCAGCAGTCTTCGGGCAGTAGGCGGGGGACACCCTGAATTGGTTGCCAGCCAATCACAGGGCACACAGAGACAAACAAACATCCACACTCACAATCACACGAAGGGGCAATTTAGAGTGTCCAATCAACTTACCATGCATGTTTTTGGAATGTGGGAAGAAACCGGAGTATCCGGAGAAAACCCACGAAGGCACGGGGAGAACATGCAAACCCCACACAGGGAGGACGGAGCCGGGATCGAACCCACGACCTCTGAACTGTGAGGCGGACATGCTAACCAGTTGACCACCATTGCTATGACTGGTTGTTTACGTGATGTTTCAGTATCCCTGCAGTTGCTATGGTCCTTTTATGGTTTGTCCTTTCTGATGTCATATAGGCCTGAAGTCTTACAGTTTAAATCTTTGAGTTACACACTGACACATTGTCAGTACATCAAACCTTCTTGGAGTGAGGATGCGAACTCTCTTCCAGTCCTGATCTCTGTTGTTACTTTGTATTTTTGTTGATAAAGACTTTGTATTCTTCAACTTCGTGTCATATCTGCGTATGGGTCCAAATCTCACTCCTCGCATGACAACTATGCCGCTATTTGAGCTGTATATCTGTAAATAAATTATTTTGCCATCAGAATCGCTTTGACTGTTTTGTTTTGTTATAGATTGAGGTCACAAATGCAAAAACAGTGTGTTTAAATCACCATCTGGATGTGGTTTTGTGCCGTTTTTGCTGAAATCAATCCATGTTCTACTACTGATTATTTAAGAACGAAAACAATTATACTTTTCTTTCTGGTGAAAGAAGAAATTTTTAATCATTGCTTTTCACGTATTGTATTTAGTTTACAATCAAATATTGCGCAGTGCTTTACCAGGTTCGTCTGTATGAATCTAGGCCACGTCGGTGTCTCTGCAACACTTGCATTCGCGATTATGAACGATATTTGGTGTCCCCTCTGTATGAGACCAGGCCGCAATTCTTTTTTTTTTGGTCATCTCCTTTCAAGTCTGACCACTTTCCATAACATTCTCCTCCTGTCCTCCCCGTCAAACCTACTACATTCACACTTCTTGCTACTCCCTGCCTTTTTTTCTTGTGTTGTGGTGCTTCCAAGGCCACCAAACAATATTTCCTTCTTCCCCTCCACCTCTCTGAAAGCACCTGAATTTTGTTCTTTGAAAAGTCGCATTTCATCCATTTTATTTGGCCTTTTGCCGTGATTCACCCTTCAAAAATCACCTTGTAGCATGCCTCATTTATGTTTGTGTGGTGCTTTGCATTGACTATAGTTCAATTTGGATGTGTAGAGGGATCTCGCGCACTTTACTAAGTAGGACCAATCTTTCCCCGATTTTGGGTGTAATAAGTACACCTTGAGCAAGAATTCTGCACACTGTTTGATAAGTAAAGCCCCTAGACAGATACTGTAAGATTCACCTGGTAGCATAAGAGGCTGACAAGTGATTGGACAAAAATCGAACATATCGTCGCTGTCATGTGAAAAACACTTATCTCCATTTTTTTTCAATTTTCTTATTTTTACGTGAATAGTGTTTCCGCGCCCTGCGATAGGCTGGCAACCAATTCAGGGTGTCCCCTAGCGTTGGGTCGTTTGCAAACGATTCGTTCAAAAAGAACTAATCTTTTCAGTGAACGTGAGCGAATGGATCACTTCCTGAAGTGGTTCGTTCTTTTCTCAGTCCATTTGAGCTCAGCCACGCGCATGTTGTCAATCTTCGTGATCGACCAATCGGCAGCCAACGTCAGATGTAAGCGGGATTTACTGAACATACTGCCACGCTATTGGCCTTTACGAAGGAATCAGTGATGTCATTTCCCCTTCAGCAACTATTCGGTGAGTGAACGGGTCGCTGTAGGAATCTGTGATGTCATTTCCCGTTCACCAACGATTCACTGAGTGAACGTATCGCTGCGGGAATCAGTGATGTAATTTCCCATTCACCAACGATTCGGTGAGTGAACGTATCGCTGCGGAAATCAGTGATGTCATTTTCCGTTCACCAACGATTCGGTGAGTGAATGTGTCGCTGCGGGGTTCAGTGATGTCATTTTCCGTTCACCAACGATTCGGTGAGTGAATGTGTCGCTGCGGGGATCAGTGATGTCATTTCCCGTTCACCAACGATTCAGTGAGTGAACGTGTCGCTGCCATTTCTCGTTCACGCGAACGAGAACTCCATGCAGTCAGTGAGTGAACTGAGTTTTGCTCTGAATTCACCAAGGAAGGAACCACTCACCAACACCACTCCTTTCGTGCTCGCGGGGACAAGCTTTTTTGGCATGAATGATTCTGTGAACGATTCTTTTGAACGGTTCTTTTTGATGAACTGATTCTAATGATTCAGTTCACTTAAAAGAACTGTTATGCCCATCACTAGTGTCCCCCGCCTACTGCCCGAAGATAGCTGGGATAGGCTCCAGCACGCCCCGCGACCCTCGTGAGGATAAGCGGTATCGATAGTGGATGGATGGATGGACAGTGTTACCGCTTTACAGACATCGCATTAACATAAAATGTAAAAAAATTGGACATAAGTGTTTTTCACAGGACAGTGACGATATGCATGCATTAACTGGAAGCAGTGCAGCCAAGGGAAACAGTGAACGAGAACAGACTGTTGGGGATACATTAATACAATTTCATGAGAAACTAGAATTGGGGTTGGATATGTAGGTCAGTTCTTCTGATAGTGTTTAGGCCAGCCGAGAACGCCTTGCTGGCCCTTACTGCTCCCCATTTCTCACATTTCACTTTAACACTTGTACTGAATGAAAGCACTGTGGGTTTTAAATAGATGGGGTGGATGACAAAAATAATGACACATTTATCAAAATTGAAGAATGAGCTCTCAAAATTTAAATGTGGTCTACATAAAACTGTGACCAGTGTATTGCACTATAAAAAAAATGTGGGATACAATAATTATGATCTACAATTGAATGTGGAGGCATGGTGGCAAAGTGCTCAGTTTGCCAGGAGTCATTATGTTCTCCCCATGCATGTATTTTTTCCCCAGGTGGAATTTTAATTTCCAGTCAGTTGTTTTGACTGGATTGGATTTGGTACATGGGCTTTAATTAAGACAGTTGCTGTCCGCTGCTCCTCGGGAATGGGTTTAGTGTAGATAACACTCCTTGCTTTCAAAATTTGTAGATGTATGCACATGTGGTGGGTAACAGGTGACCCTATTAAATAACTGCTACATTTCAATCTGTTCATTCCATCATTTTATTTTATTGATTAAAAAAAAAAAATACACACAAACCTTGTACCAAAAACAAAACTCCACCACATATTGCATGCAATGTTCAGCTTCATTTGAAGTATTTTTCCAATCCCTGCTGACCATGGCATTGCATGCAGTCCTATAGAGAATGCATTTTTACAGTTAGTGACAGAGTCAAATCAAACATGAGGAAAATGTTTACATATTTACCCGCTAAGAGTTTTCAAATTTATTTCTCAGGATGGAGGCTTCTGCTGCCATCTCCTCCTCCGATCTCCACTTTGAGGGCACATCCTCATCTTGGCCATCATGTTTTTGGAGCTGCAAATGTAAATGACAGTGCAACATTTAAATGTCACTTGTTTTACTTTCATCAAAGTAAATATCACATGGCCTGAAAAATGTTCCTTGTTCAAGGCACAAGCTCGAACAATAGATGGAAACTACAGTGTAGCGGTTATAGAAACTATTGATTGATAACATTTCAGACTGTATTAAGAATCATCTTTGTGATGAGCCAAATTCTTAAAAACTCAAAAGTCACCAGAAATTGTTTGTCTTCACAATTACAGAAAGATGCAGCCAAACTGATTGAAACCCATCATTGTGCGGGGGGGATTGATAAACCCTCACTTGTAAGGTATTTTTTAGAACAGGCCCACAGGCTACTCATGTGTTTCTTTGGGGCTACTTCTTCTTTGGGGCCTCCCACATTCCAAAAACATGCATGAAAGGTTGATTGAACACTCGGAATTGTCCCTAGGTGTGATTGATTGTTTGTTTGTTTCTTTGTGCCCTGTGATTGGCTAGCAACTAGTTCAGGGTGTACCCCGCTTACTGCCTGAAGTCAGCTGGGATAGGCTTCAGCAACCCTCGTGAGGACAAGGGATGGATGGATAATAAGTCATTTTCACTTTATTTTTTTCATTAATATACAGAATTCCACAAATTTTGCGCACCTTGTACATGTAATGCTATCTTCTACACTAAGTTGTGTGTCAGAGCCAGAGCTGAAATATGAATTGTTGTCGAAAATTGTGTTCCAATACTTTTGGAAGGGAATGTCAGTGCCATGATGCAGCCATGTAAAAAATTATGAAACCACCCTTGATTCTACAGTTTCCTGTTCATTTTAAATGCCTAGTACAACTAAAGGTACATTGGTTGGACTAATATATTAACGACAACAAAAACAGCTCATAAGAGTTACATTTAAGGCCTAATCAAGATATTTTCCGAAGGTTTTCTTGATAATGACCAAAATCACTAAATACATTCTTATATTAATAGAAACTGCCAAAAACTATGCTTTAAGGCATTTCTTGTTTTCTTGTGTGTCGGTCACTGATACACTTTTAGTGGGAGAAAACGTGGTGATATAGCGTCCTTTTTCACATAGTCTCATAATTTTTCCCATGGCTGTAAGCGTGCATGGGACCCACACCAACATTTTAATCAGATTTATTTCATGAATCCGTAAAGAAAATTGATGTTCATTATAACTTTGCATTATCAGCCTAATCGCTTTAATGACATCAGTGTTTTTTGGTTTTTTTTACCACCACCTACATTAATAGTGTACAGTGGTCCCTCGTTTATCGCAGGGGTTACATTACTCAATACATTACAAAAATTACTCACAAAACCAGCAAAGTAGAGGTTGATTTTTCAGGGGATTGATGCATCTATTTCGAACGAAACACCCGCCCAACCATGAGAATTCTCTTTTTAACAGAATCCAATGTGGCATTGGACCCAAGAGGTAACAATCCCAGTGGATTAATGCAACTTGTAAATTGTTGTTGTGCAACTGAAAGTTAGCTGCCACGACTGTTACTTCTTTAAAAGAGGACAAAGAAGAAGCAACTTCCGCCGGAAGCACGGAAGTGGAAAACTATTGTAGTCATGGCAACTAACTTTCGGTTTGCACAACAACAATTTACAAGGTCCATTAACCGACCGGGATTATGTGTACCTTTTGTGTCAACAGCTAAAGTCAAAATTATATCATATTAATTGGTGGAAAATAATTTAGTGCCAGCTGACTTTTTGTTTACCTGCGAGGAGTCTTAAAGCGGCAATTACAAACAACTGCTGTTAAGACCTTGCTAGCTTATCCAAACATCTTAACATTCACAGACAAACTCCACAGACTCCAGTTGTGCAGCGATGTTGCCTGTTTATATTTTGAAACTGCACAAGAAACAGAAAAAACAATCAATCTACGCACTACATACGCATGTATTTTCATAGACATGAGCAAAATGAGACTATGCTAACGATTAGCGATCGCGATTAGCATTAGCGATTAGTATGTTCAGTCAACAACCCACAATCGTCTACAATTCAGCTCGTATATAAATGTTGCATGCTCATTACACACAATTGTCTAACAGTTACAGACGATGCTTGAACAAGAATTAACCACAAGAGAAAGATAGTGGAGTTTCCATCAAATCAGGACACTTCCTGTTTCTGACTCTTCTTCTACGACTATTTTTACTCGTATGCACGCAAATAACATTGGCCGCTAGGCGGTGCGCTAACACAATTTACAAACTTGAAACAATGAACATAACAACTACAAGTATCGTAATGTTACCGTGATTTTGTTTTAGAATCATTTTTTATTTAATCTATGCCTGTTGTGAAAAGCGTGACTCGATCGCATGTTTTGGCGCACAAGTTGGGTTGCTGAGCAACACTGACGTACACGCACTCGCTTTTATTTGCTGCATCCGGTCCAAACATGCGTTAGGTCATGAGCACAGTATTCTGATTGAATAACTTGTAGTGGATTTATTAAATAGAGACAACAAAAAATGAGTGGCACATACGACAGGTGAAGGTACACCGTCGACTGGTCAACATTTTATTACAGTGTGATTACGTACTGTAAATACAAAAAAATGTAAATACCCACGGGTTGGGCTGTTCGATTTTGCCTAATAAGAAAATCCTGATTATTTTCTCTCAAACCCGATTTTTTACGATTCTGATTCCGATTTCTTTGTAAAATAAAAAATAATGAAAAATGAAGTATTTTGAATGTCTTTTATTTAAACTTCATTTTTCTTTCTTTGAATTCACTCAAAATGCCAGTCAATTTAATTTAATACACACAGAACAATCCATTGGGATTAACAGCATTTTACTTACACAATAGATTTCAGATCTGTTCTTATATTAAACCAATAATGAAAGAATAAAGTGCATCTACCATCTGAAACGAAATCATCAACATGAGAGAAGGTAGACAGTCAAGTATGTAAACCAAACAGTCTGTCAGCAAGTCATTTTGCCATCCAGCTAGTGACTAGCCTTTCACCTTTCTCCCTGGTCTTACTTAAACATAAATCAATGATTAGTGCAAAACTGTCAGTCAATAATACAACGCACTGTCAGGCTTGAGTACGGATGCATAGTCCAGCTGGACCAGAGGTCCGTTGTAAAGGAGAAAAAAAAGGGACGCCTTTCAGACGTTGAGTTACTTGCTTACGGGTTGTATTGTACACGCGGGGCACACACTACACTACAAAATCGAATGTGCCGATTTGAACATTTTTTAACATTGTTTTATCCAGAAAATTCAGTCACGGTTCAAAATCGCTTAATCGAGCAGCCCTACCCACGGGTTACTGGAGGTGTAATAGCTGACTGTAAGTACCGTGCGTATACATGCTATATATACACACACTGACATTATTGGAGGGACTATTTATGTACTTTGAGAAAGGGACATCTACACCCATCATATGAATCATCATTATGTAAATACTTTTACAGTTGGGGGTTCTGGCTGCTGGCAAAGTATTAACCTAGGCGGGGGTTTGTTTTTCAGGGGGCGAAAACTCAATTTCAAAAGCATTTGGACTAATTTATTCTTTCCTCTATTATCATCCTCCTCCTGCTTACAACAGCAGGTAATTCCCTCAGCAGCCCTTTTTTCGCACTTTATTTGTTAAACCATTCCCACCTTTCAGGAATCCAAACCAATCTCAAGGATTGAATTTTAATCACTCGAGGAATTGTACACCTCCCACGTAATACGTAGAAAAAAAGTCACAGCGCATGAATTTAGAATGAACATTTTGTGTCACATTAATATGATGTGAATAGAAACCACCTTACAATCCGCCCCATAACAACAACAAAGAGCACAAGACTTGACAGGGCCACAGTATTCACATGCAACATACAATATAATGCTGAATGGAAATAATGGAACACACACCTTTACTTTGATATGCATTACTTTGATTTCATGCATACTCAACAATGAAATAGTAGGGCTGCTTGATTATGAAAAAAAATATCAATTACAATTATTTTGGTAATAATTTAAATGGTGCAAAACAAGACATTTTATAAAGACAAATACATATAACTAAGTTCCTTTTCGACCAAAGAACATTTTGTTAAAAAGTTACTAATTATAAAATTTAAAAAAGGTGCAAATGAATACATTCAAGTATGATTTTTTTGTAATTTTGTAATTGTGGAGTGTAATAATCGTAATTGAATTTTGATGAATTGTAGAGCGCTCTGAAACAGTATACTGTATATATATATATATATATATATATATATATCCATCCATCCATTATCTGTACCGCTTCTCCTCACAAGGGTCGCGGGGCGTGCTGGAGCCTATCCCAGCTGTCTTTGGGCAGTAGGCGGGGGACACCCTGAACTGGTTGCCAGCCAATCGCAGGGCACACAGAGACAAACATCCGCACTCACAATCACACCTAGGGGCAATTTAGAGTATCCAATCAACTTACCATGCATGTTTTTGGAATGTGGGAGGAAACCGGAGTGCCCGGAGAAAACCCACGCAGGCACGGGGAGAACATGCAAACTCCACACAGGGAGGCCGGAGCAGGGATCGAACCCACGACCTCTGAACTGTGAGGCGGACGTGCTAACCAGTCGACCACCGTGCCGCCATATATATATATATATATATATATATATATATATATATATATATATATATATATATATATAAATATATTTGTAGAGTACAAACACGACATTAAAACAGAGCTCTAATAATCTTCAATAAAGATTATTTATTATCTCAAGATGCATTCCATCTACAAAAATTGCGTAATGGCCCCTGAACAAAAACGATATATATATATATATATATATATATATATATATATATATATTTTCCAGCACGCCCCGCGACCCTTGTGAGGAGAAGCGGTACAGATATATATATATATATATATATATATATATTATATATAACAATTGCTCACGCGCGCAGCTTCAAGGTAACATTGGTTCTAACTTGCATTTGTTGATGTCGTGACGAATTGTGGCAGTGGTTTTCTGAAGTGTTCCTGGGGTCATGTGGCAATGTCCTTTTCACAATGATGCCGTTTTTTAAAAGAGTTTGCAGTTTCGGGATCGAAGGTCATGGTCATTCACTGCTGCTCTTTGGCCTTGCTGCTTACACGCAGAGACTTCTCCAGAATCTCTGACACATTTGATGATATTATGGATATTATGAAAAGATGAAATTCCTTGCAATTGTATGTTGAAAAACATTCTTCTTAAACTACTGGACTATAGTAATTAACTTCAGCCCATTCTTGCTCATGATCAAATGAGTCTTTCTGGGATGCTCCTTTTATACCCAATCATGACACTCACCTGTTTCCAATTAACCTGTTCATCTGTAGAAGATTCCAAAGAGATGTTTTTTTTAGCATTTCTCAACTTTTCAAGTCTTTTGTGTCCCAGCATTTTTTGGAATGCGTTGCTGTCACCATTCAAAATGAGAGAATATTCGAAAAAAAAGTAAAACATAAAAGCAACCAAAAAAATGCTACATTTTTTGTCTTTGTGGTGTTTTCAACTATGTTGAAAAGGATTTCTGTTTTATTCAGTGTCCCAACTTCACTGGAATTGGTGTTTGTACATACAGGTATGTTGAAATTATGCTTGCAATTTCACTTCTTGATATTTTTTATAGCAAATACTGTAAGTCCCTAAAACATTTTAAAATCAACTTTTAGACTTATTGTGCTGAAAATGTTGACCTTTTAGTCCACAGTGATGATAAAAAAAAAATCCCGACAAATTGGGGAAATTCCGACAGTACAATACAAAGTACCCGTAGTACAAAAAAAGTAGATTGGGATTGGAATCGCTGGATTGTATAACACACTGTATGAAGCAATGGAGCCCTCTCAGCGCCAATCATTCACAGTTGGGAAAGCAATATCAGGCAGGAGAAAGAGAAAGAAATTGCAGTTGATTAACCTCTGGCAACCCCATTTTCTCCTGTGCTGCCCAGGTGTTGGACACCGCACGGACCACAATCATACGTCAAACAGGATACACTTTCATTAAGCAGTGACCCCACACGCTGACCCAGGGGTAGGCTTGACCTCTGCACCATCTACAACCGAAGCAGATAAAAAGCCTCAACGGGCCAACAATCAATATATTTGTAACAAACATGGGAGAGGGTTTTAGCAGAAAATCCGCATTTGCAGGAATCCCGAATGAGACGACATTGGGTCAACAAACCCCACCCCACCCAGGCCCAATCCCGTGCTTCCAACTAGACTACGAGCAATTGAATGATCAATGTCTACTTCTATATTAATCAGAGGATTACCACAAGGTGCTGTAAAATTTAGTAAACACACAAGAGCTGATAACATTTTGATTTTGAATAATGATTTGGGTAACAGTATAACATCTTTTAAGGTGCTGAAAACAGCAATGTAAACAGCTACAATTGAGCCCAAAATACATTATGCTCTTATAATGAATATAATATTCATATATATGAATATAAAAGCAAATTACAGGGAGTCCTTGGTTTATTATTTTCCTGGAATATAAGATTTAAAGGTTCCGAATAGTGAGCAGACATCGTTGATTGTTTCATATTTATGGCCTAAAAGTATTTATTGTAATTATTACGGTGTTAGAGTTGCTCAATGATAACCCCGACTCATTCCGACAAATTCATGTTCTGTTGCTGCCATAGGAAGGGAACTTAAATCAACCAAGCACCCGCTGTAGTTTATTCATCATCCAAGTGGTTCCAATGTAGCCGCAAGCTAATGACTCATTTTCATTTCTGATTTAATACTCAATACAATCCCCCCAAAAACCAAAAATCAACTCACACTCTGCTCTATATTCATGTTGCACACCACACAATGAACCAGATAACACACAAGCAGAAACAGGCATACAAGGAGAGATGTCAGAAAGCGCCATGCAAAAGCGGGCTGCACCTCTTCACTTACAGGTGCTGGGGTCAGTGCCTTGCTCAGAGGCATTCAGACTAGGGGAGCTTCCATCGGTCGGCCGCTGATAGTGATTGGCCGATCTCTGTGGAAAAGTTGGTGATTGGCGTATGTCCATCAATGCCTTTCATTGCTGATCACAAAAATTGATCATCTGAAGCTCATACTTTATAGGCTGCGGCCAATTAGAGACCAGCCTGTGTGCAGTGTAGTGTCTCCGCCCCCTCTCCTTAATACTGCACGTGACCCACTGAACCAGTAACTGAATCATAATATATGTTTGTGCATTTTCTACACTGTCAATTTGAAATAATGTCCTGCTTTTGTACGGTAAAGGGATGGAAATTTGGATTTACTGCGTGTAAAAAAAAAAATCAAACAAATCATGTGTCATCTTCCAAACCACTTAACCTATGCAGGGTCGCGGGGAGGTCCTGGAGCCTATCCCAGCCGTCAACGCGGGAAGGCAGACTACACCCCGAACTGGTCGCCAGCCAGTCGCAGGGCACACACAGACACCGCCACCGAGCGGGAATCGATCCCACGCTGCCCGCACACAACTCGGGCGTGTGTACCACTACACTATCAGTGACTCGAACAAATTAATGAATCAAAAAACAAAACGATTAATCAATTATTTTGTTCGTGAGCTGCTGTAAAATTAAAGATGCGCAGCTATTCCATGTGATTGGTATCGGAATCAGTATTGGCCGATCTCAGCTGGGTTTACATGAACACTTTTTTGTCAATCTGATTGCAATCCTTCCGAATGAAGATCTCTGGTCACCCGTTTACATGAAATGTGATATTTTCCGATCCGTTGTTTACATGCTCCACGCGACACAAGTAGTTTAACACCTGTGTGTACACCACTCAAGGCCAGTTTTTTTTCAGCGGGGGTTGCACTACAGCATGTTTAAAATGTTGGGGGACCACACCAGAAGACAGGCTGCTGTTGATAATGGCCAAAACCGATTTACCAATTGTCGGGACAATCTCCTTAAAGAAGTGTGGAGGAACAGAGTAATACGGGGAGCCCGATGGTTTCATATGGCAAACCACTTCCTCCAAAAATATCAAAAGAAACCGTCTCAAAGGAATTAAACACTGCTAAACAAGGAACTTGGACACAGGGGTCAAATGTGGCGTTCGAAACAAGAGCCCTAGCTGAAGCAACCTTGTCAACAAAAAGCTGCAAGAATCTATCGCACATTTCAGGGGACGGGTCCATGCAAATCGGTTGACTGGGCTTCAGTTCGATCGTTTTAAATAGAGGACGTGGATTTTGTTGATTTGGCTGAATCAGATGTGACAAGTGGTCTCTCTTGGACTCCTTCACCTTTCGCCAGCAGTTCTTTAAGATTTGATAATAGACCTGCAGCCTGTCTTTTTTCCACCTGCGTTCAGCTCTGCGGCATTCCTGTTTAGCTGCGCGAGTGCTCTCATTAAACCACGGCGCCGGTCGAAGTTTTTGCCGCATATTTTTTAATGGAGCCGCAGAGTCCAAAATATTAAGGCAAGATGAATGGAACCAAAAGCTGAGTTCCTCTGTGTTTGAAGAGGGAATACAAAGCTGATCAAAGGCATCAGAGAACTGACTAGCAGTGAGGGGGTTAAAAACCCAGCGTCTGAACTCACTAGCTGTGGCTCTGACAGCACTGGAAAACATTACATCAAAGAGCACAGTCATATGATCAGAAAGCACATAACTTTCAAATTTGGTCAATGAGTCTCAAGAAGTCCTTTGCCAGTGGTTTTTCAGGACAGCACGTGAATATTAAAGTCCCCCATGAACAGGATGCGATCATATGGCAGCATGATTTCGGCAAGAAGATTTGAAAAGTCATTCAGAAACTCCTTGTTGTATTTGGGGGGGGGGCGGTAGAGCAGCGCAGGGACGGCACTGGCAACATCAAAGAAAGTGCCCTCAAAGCTGCTGAACGATGCGGCAAATATACACCGTTTACTTTTAAAATTGTTATCTAAAGTCAACAGTCTCAAACTTGGGTTTTAAAATGGACAGTGATCTTAAATTGGACCAGCAAATCAGCGCTGTTGTAAAGTCGAGCTTCTTTCACCTTAGACAGCTGGCTAAGGTAAAGCCCCTCCTTTCCCATCAGCACTTGGAAACAGTCATCCATTCCTTTGTAACATCGGCTGGATTACTGGAATGAACTTTATTTTGGAGTCAGCCAGTCCTCCCTCAAACGTCTCCAGTTGGTCCAAAATGCTGCTGCCCGCCTACTAACTGGAGCTCGGAAGATGGAGCACACAACACCATTTCTGGCCTCCCATCACTGGCTCCCAGTGCATTTTAGGGTTCAATTTAAGATTCGTACCTCTCTGAGCTCCTAAACTCCTACGCTCCTTCCCACAGTCTCAGGTCTGCGGACCAGGCGCTGCTCGAGGTACCAAGAGGAGCCTCAGAGGGGATCGAGCCTTTTCGACCGCTGGTCCTTCTCTCTGGAATGACCTCCCATTGGATGTTAGGCAAGCCCCTCTCTGTCCACTTTTAAAACATCGGTTGAAGACACATTTCTAATCTCTGGCTTTTGATCTGACCTGAAATTTTCTGCTCTTTTCCGGCGTCAAGGATATATAGTTTTTTATGTTAATTTATTAACACTTGTGTGTTATGGCCTTTTTATTGTTTCTTATTTATTGTTTATTGTTTTGTAAATTACTTTGTTACAGCTCTATCTGCTATGAAATGCGCTATATAAATAAAATAGCATTATATTGTATTGTATAAATACGTCCTCTTTTAGGACCCAGTAGCTGATATAAAAACTCACTGCGGCCAATGTGTAATGGAAGCCTCACATGGCTGGACTAAATATGTCCCCTTTTAGGACTCTTTAGCTGTGCCCCTCCACTGCCACTGCCCCTCTTCCCCGAGGCGATACATAGATGGACCAAAATAGGCACTTCCGCCAATGCTGCATTTTTTGGGGCATTTTCCGTCTATCATTTATCACCTATAAAATGGCCATCCATCATAGGCGGACAGATGGACTGGTCTAACGGTTAGACGGAATGCCCAGCTCTTGAGCTGTTTACTGTACATGATGCTCCTTCGCATTGGCAAAAGGAGTATACCACTGCTGTGAATCCAAATAAAATTCCATTCCAATTCGGCCTTTTTATTCCGATTGAGGTTTTAATACGGAGCAATTTCATTTCGTTTGATCATTCTGATCCATGCTAGTCGGAATACATGGCTCCATGTAAACCCGGGACGAACTAGGGACGATGGGTATCGGAATCAGCAGCAACAAAGCATGACCGGAACACCTTTAATTTAGAGAGCAGTCAGGAAGGTTTTTCAGGACAGCACGTGAATATTAAAGTCCCCCATGAACAGGATGCGATCATATGGCAGCATGATTTCGGCAAGAAGATTTGAAAAGTCATTCAGAAACTCCTTGTTGTATTTGGGGGGGGGGGGGGCGGTAGAGCAGCGCAGGGACGGCACTGGCAACATCAAAGAAAGTGCCCTCAAAGCTGCTGAACGATGCGGCAAATATACACCGTTTACTTTTAAAATTGTTATCTAAAGTCAACAGTCTCAAACTTGGGTTTTAAAATGGACAGTGATCTTAAATTGGACCAGCAAATCAGCGCTGTTGTAAAGTCGAGCTTCTTTCACCTTAGACAGCTGGCTAAGGTAAAGCCCCTCCTTTCCCATCAGCACTTGGAAACAGTCATCCATTCCTTTGTAACATCGGCTGGATTACTGGAATGAACTTTATTTTGGAGTCAGCCAGTCCTCCCTCAAACGTCTCCAGTTGGTCCAAAATGCTGCTGCCCGCCTACTAACTGGAGCTCGGAAGATGGAGCACACAACACCATTTCTGGCCTCCCATCACTGGCTCCCAGTGCATTTTAGGGTTCAATTTAAGATTCGTACCTCTCTGAGCTCCTAAACTCCTACGCTCCTTCCCACAGTCTCAGGTCTGCGGACCAGGCGCTGCTCGAGGTACCAAGAGGAGCCTCAGAGGGGATCGAGCCTTTTCGACCGCTGGTCCTTCTCTCTGGAATGACCTCCCATTGGATGTTAGGCAAGCCCCTCTCTGTCCACTTTTAAAACATCGGTTGAAGACACATTTCTAATCTCTGGCTTTTGATCTGACCTGAAATTTTCTGCTCTTTTCCGGCGTCAAGGATATATAGTTTTTTATGTTAATTTATTAACACTTGTGTGTTATGGCCTTTTTATTGTTTCTTATTTATTGTTTATTGTTTTGTAAATTACTTTGTTACAGCTCTATCTGCTATGAAATGCGCTATATAAATAAAATAGCATTATATTGTATTGTATAAATACGTCCTCTTTTAGGACCCAGTAGCTGATATAAAAACTCACTGCGGCCAATGTGTAATGGAAGCCTCACATGGCTGGACTAAATATGTCCCCTTTTAGGACTCTTTAGCTGTGCCCCTCCACTGCCACTGCCCCTCTTCCCCGAGGCGATACATAGATGGACCAAAATAGGCACTTCCGCCAATGCTGCATTTTTTGGGGCATTTTCCGTCTATCATTTATCACCTATAAAATGGCCATCCATCATAGGCGGACAGATGGACTGGTCTAACGGTTAGACGGAATGCCCAGCTCTTGAGCTGTTTACTGTACATGATGCTCCTTCGCATTGGCAAAAGGAGTATACCACTGCTGTGAATCCAAATAAAATTCCATTCCAATTCGGCCTTTTTATTCCGATTGAGGTTTTAATACGGAGCAATTTCATTTCGTTTGATCATTCTGATCCATGCTAGTCGGAATACATGGCTCCATGTAAACCCGGGACGAACTAGGGACGATGGGTATCGGAATCAGCAGCAACAAAGCATGACCGGAACACCTTTAATTTAGAGAGCAGTCAGGAAGCAGGCCAGCATTTCTCTCTGTCCACAGAGTGACTTAAACTGTTTCAAAGGCCAAGTCCTTACAGGTCAGCTACTGCCACAAACTTCCATCCATCCATCCATTGTCTATACCGCTTATCCTCACAAGGGTCGCGGGCGTGCTGGGGCCTATCCTAGCTGTCTTCGGGCAGTAGGCGGGGGACACCCTGAATCGTTTGCCAGCCAATCGCAGGGCACACAGAGACAAACATCCGCACTCACAATCACACCTAGGGGCAATTTAGAGAGTCCAATCAACTTACCATGTTTTCGGAATGTGGGAGGAAACCGGAGTTCCCGGAGAAAACCCACGCAGGCACGGGAAGAACATGCAAACTCCACACGGGGAGGCCGAACCCACGACCTCTGAACCGTGAGGCGGACGTGCTAACCAGTCAACCACCGCCACAAACTTCCCATATCCTTAAATCTGAATTTTTGTGAGTAGCTTCTGAGGTCATATATTAATAAGTGTCAAACATCAGCCATGACTGGTTGTTATCTGAGCCTTGAGCAACTGTGATGGACAAAAAAATGGTGTATTCCACAAACGCAATATTAATCAGAATGCCATGTTTTGACTAGTGGGCCAGCATAGAACATATTCTTGTAAAGAAAATTTGGGGGTTGACTTCACCTTTAATTAAACTGTAGATTAGCAAACAAGTATGACTCTGCCGTCATCCTAAATCCCTACAAAACCTGCGGTCACCAAAGGCATCCACACAAGCATCACAGAGGCACAAGTCAAGGAAGAATTGGAAAACCAATGTCTCAACTCTTCCACAACACACAAAATTGTAAGCAAAGCCGCTCAGCAGCCCGGCTCATTCATTAAGCTCCAGCTCATCCATCCTCATCAAGCTGCTGGCCTTCTCCATGAAGTACGTAGAGCTTTTTTAGTACAGAGTAGAGAAGGCTCAGCCCTCACCTTCCACCAAACAGTGCTACAAATGTCAACAGCTCAACTGTGCCAACCCAGTTGTATAACTGAGATGCGCAGAAAACCACCACCCCCACCACCACAAAAAATGCAACATGAAGAAGCAAGAAGCCAAGTATGCTAACTTTGCAGGAGAACACGCTGCCACATCGCAGATCTGCCCAGTCTATCTTTGTCGTATGACTCCGTTCACAAAAAAAGAGAACACTTTCCACCAGCCCCTCAGTTGCAAAACCCATCACTGTTAATCCCCCCAGCCTGCACCCCAATGATGGCACCCACTTCATTCATCTATGTGATGACCTCAAAAAGCATTCAAAAGCATTAGGAAACACACACACACACTTCAATGTTGGAAATCCCACACCATCATCCTCAACAAGGACAAAAATCTATACTTCTTTTTTGCAAGCCATTTTGATATATGAGTACTACAACCTTTCTACATATTAATCTTAGAGGAATAAGAAGAAGCAGAGGAACTAACTGCTCAACGAAAAGAACACTTATGCGGCTGTCGTAAATGAAACACTACTATCAAAAAAAAAACCAAATTAAAATCCCAGGCTACAGGACATGGAGGAGGAGCAGCAATCGTGATAAGAAAAAAATAAAAACACTCAGTCTGGTGAAGTTGATTTTGGTCTCTCGCCAGGAACTAAAAGGAAATGAATATGTCACCATCCAAATGAAAATACACACACATCACCCCATCACTGTCACAAGCATCTACTATCCCCCTGGAATAAAACCTTCAGCTGTCCTCTTCCAAGCTACTTTCAAATTCTCTCATAATGGTAGTCCTTAATGGAAAACAAATTGATTGTCACCCCCCCAAAAACCAAAACAAAACACAAAGTGGGATAGCATTGGAGCAAATTCTAAACGAAACAAACCTGTAAATCATCAATACAAAGGAACCCGCTTACACGTCCCCACAAACAGGCAGCACAGCAGAATGGGAAACCTATAGATTTAATATAGAAGAAAAAATAAAAGACATCACTCTGATGACCATCCACTAAACTTTAGACCAAAAAGAAATACTTCCCAGACATCTACTCACTCAAGGACGAGCGGAAACCCACAAACATTACACCCTCACCTCCTCCAACTCATAAGACAGAGACGGAAGCTGTGAAGAGAATTCATCAGGTAGGTCAACTCGAGACCCTCACACACCAAAACAGAATTCAATAGATTACCAAGCACTACGAAATACAACTTGTCCTGCTCCAACAGAAAACCTAAAGCAGAAAATTCCAGAGCTGGGCATGTCGTCTATGTGACGGACGCCCATTTTATTGGCGATAAGCGATAGTCGGGAACCTTGAAAAAATAGACGGACTAAGCATAGTCGGACGTGCATTTTTTTTTTGTTTATGTTATCGTCTATCGTCTATTTTTGCAGTGAGGCTTCAATAGCTGTGGCAAGGTTTCCCTTTCCCATTTGCTGAGGCTTTTTGGCTTCTGAGTCCTAAAAGGGGCCCGTTTTAGTTTCGTTTCAAATATCGCTCAGGGGTGGGGTATGGGAAAGAGGGTGGGGTCCACTTCCAAATCTTCAAAACTAACAGCCAAAAAACGTTACCACAAATGCAGAGCTAGAAAACTGGTCAAATATGCCGAGATTCAAATTAAACCGGTTAATACACAGTGCATCTTATTCACCAAGAATCTGCACCTACAACCAAACAACAGCATCAACCTAACACTCTAACAATCACAAAATCCTCATCTGTTAGAGAAGCAGCATATCTTGGGGTCATGTTTCAAAACAACAAAAGCTGGGGAAAAACACACAGTCAATCTGGAACAAAATGCAAGCAATAGACTTCACCATCTCAAAGTTCTCTGCGGAAAACATAGGGCATCACCCTCTCCAGTCATCTGCCATACATTCAACCATGTTTGAATACTTAGTTCCCGCCTCGATCACCATCTACCTCTTCGGTCTGGATATGTTTTTCATCTGATAAAAGGCTGTTTCAGTGATAATTTAATATGACTGCTGGATTCAGGTCCAAACGTTCCAAAATGGGAGTCATACAATTTGACTGTCACTTCGCCTTTGTTGTATGCCTTTTTCTTCTATCCACTATATTGCTATGTGTGAGTGCTTATTGCGCACCATAGACTCTTTCCATTGATTTTTTTTTCTAATTACACCACGGGAGTATTGCTATTTCAGAATATGGAGAGGGCACTGATCATCTTGGGAGTTTGTTATTGTCCTCTCTAACCATCCCAGGCCATCCTCTCAATGTCCCACTGTTTACTATTCTATTCCCACTCCCAGTTGGGACCAGAGATGGAAAAATTTCCCAAAGCCTTTCTCCCAGCTCCCTTTTGGACATGACCAAAGTCATTTGCACCGCATAGACATGTTATAAAATGGGGGGAAAGACGTGTTTAAAATATACCCCCTGATTGAGCAAGGCTCCTCCGGATTCCCTGAAGAAATTAAAACCAGCCTAACTGCGGGCTTGTATCATGTCCTCATCCATGCTCCTGCGCAACTGTGACAGTCCCCACTGGACAGTGACATACATGGATGCTTTTTAAGTTCACAATGCTACAAATTGAGGGATGGAAATGTGAAGACCCTCGTGAGGAACTAGACTGTGGGGAAATGAGAAATATAGTGGCATTACATAAGAGAGAGAGTTAAGGTTGCTTGACTTTGTAGTTTTCAAGTCATTAACTTGAGATATTTGTGGATCACATGAACGTCATTTATGTGTTTCTTAACACACATTTTAGCAGTTGTTTATTAACAGAAGTAAAATCTTGTCTGATGCATAATCTTCATTCTAGGTTATTGTCACCACCACATGTGGAAGTTTGTTGGGATGTCAATGTTGAGCTCCATTTTTTTTTTTTTTAAGATTGATGTGACTGCAGCAAGTTTGTGGGATTCTTCATTGTGTGGTGAGATTGGTGTCAACTGTCAAGGGATGAAGACAGGCCCTTGTTAAATAAAATGGTTTGGTTGGGTGCAGGTGGCAACTTCCACTGCTTCTCTGAGAGCTTGAAGGTCAGTGGAGGAGATTTAGAAACACTGTGGCGGACATTTTAAGAACGGTGTGGAGAAGGAGGGGGAGAGTAGGATTGGAGGCCGGCTCAGGGTAAATGGTGTCACGTTTGTCTTTGAAAAATGAAATGAAGTAAATGGCATTTTAAGCAGAAATCCAGAATTTGCAGAGCTCAAACGTATTTGGACAATTGACACATTCAAGAGCCTTTTTGTCCAGGTACAGTCTTTTCCCTTGCTACTTTAAAAATAAGACAAATGTACCAAATAAGATTGAAAAGGGCAACTATGTCAATGGAAAGGAAAGGATGATGGTTCAAAGCAATTAAACATTAAACAGCCCAAATGTCCAAAAGGTGTAATCTAATCTGGATCAAAATGATTCGGATGTTGAGATCCCTTTTTTGATACCCTGAATCACGTAATCAGTCAGAGCTGGGCATTCCGCCTATGTGACGGACCAGTCCATCTATTCGCCTATAACGGACGCCCAGTTTGTAGGCGATAAACAAAAGACGGGGACCAAAAAAAAAATAAAAATAAATAAATGGAATAAGCATAGTCAGAGGGCCATTTTTTCCTTCTATTTTCACGGTGAGGCTTCAATGGCCGTGGCAAAGATTTCGTTTCCCATTGGCCGCGGCTCAGTCTTGAGGGGTGGTGGGCAGTTGGGCTAGTGGTAGTTGGTCAAAGTTCGTGTGCCGGAATGCTAATGGAAGCCCGTTTAAAATCATAGGTGGTCTGGCCTATAGGCAATTATTCTTTGGTCCGAATTTGGACTATTTGGGCGGATAAAGGGACGGCGGAAGGGTACTCTGGGTGCAGGCGGAAGGTGATAAACGGACCGGGAAATTTTAGTAAAATGCCCCTGCTCTGTAATCAGTCTTATTTGTATTCCATTTGCTCAGAGCAACTTGGATTTGATCAGTCTCATCCAGACGCAACCTTTTAAGATTACCACATTTGGGTAATGACTTATAAATTACACTTCATATCACACTGATGGCTATTTACTGTAGGTACTTAAAAAAAAAAAATTAATAAAAAAAAAAGCTAAACTAAAAACCCTGGTAGAATAGCCAGCATGGGGTCAGATGAGATAAAAAGCATGATAAATACAAAAAACACATTTTAAATATCTTTTGAGCGATCAGACCATATCTGCCCCATAAGAAAATAAGAAGAAACAGCTATTTATTATCTCTTCTTATGAGGCGCTTTGCGTGCGTCAACTACTTGACAGTGGAACCCCAAGGCTTCTGCCACATTTCACTTGCCTGTATTGTGCTACACAATATTCCTACGAAGCGGAATGTCCCTCTGTGTTGAGGTCAATGATGCACCTGAGCGAGATGAAAATACATACATACCTTCGACTAGAAGTGCAGTAAGGAATGCCTTTTGTCAGAAATTAGTTTTGAAAAATGTTTTTGGGATGTATATTTGTAAATATTGTAGTGATGGTGAAACTGCAATTCCCAGCATGCTTTGAAGCACGCTTTCTAAATTGTTGTAGCGAATCAAGCTAGACATTACTTTTTGTTTGCATTTGTTTCTGTTGCATTGTGTTGCTGTGATGTCTTCAAGAGGAGAAGGAGGAGAGGAGCAAAGGAAACAAACATTTCAGTTCAAGTGTCAAAAAGGGACATTTAATTAAGCTTGAGCATTTGTTCAAATCAAAGAGTCAGTATCCAGGGTTCCATTACAGTTTTTTTGCAAAATAAAAGCAATATTTATACAATTTCAATGAAGTACCATTTACTTCAAGTCATTTCTACTTGTTGGTGCTTCCGTCGAAGAGTATTTGGCTTCTGAGGCATAATTCTCGTCACGAACCATTTCGTGAGAGATCGTGAATAAAAAAATAAAATAAGAGGGACTTACCCATGCTGTTTATAACAGAAGACATGCTTGTACAATGGGTCGATGACCCAAAATGTTTTCCCTAGCATTTAAAATGTAAACTTTATTTTAACCTTCCCCCCCAGCTCCACTCTTGCTCAACAGGTGTCTTTCTGCTAGGTAGCTTTGCTTCAAAGTTTTCTATTTGCTGCAAAGGTTTTGCCATGTTTTGTCGAACCCTTTTGCTTTCATTTTCCTTTCTCCTTATGACAGTATGCATTCCTTTGTTGTTTTCTGTCTAAAACAGAGGTTATATTACTCCTCGCTAATGAGGTTTAGGAAAATGTCCATCTCATCTTCTGTCCAAGTGTAGTGTGTCATGTTGTGCAGCCGCCATGAATCCAAAGATAAGAGGAATGCGAGTTATGTGACTTCACATGCACCTGACCGGGCGGGGTTTGCTATTACCACACAAATCTAGAATCCTTGTTTGAGTCTAATATTATATGCACGTGTATTTATTTGTATATACACATTTGTAGTTGTGGTTTTCTGTCAAATCTTGGTGAAATTATTCAAGATATATTCAAGACTGTCTTGTGTGGTTTTTTTCATGGGACGGAAAAAGCACGGCTACTTCCATCGACTATATGGAAACGCTTTGCTCAAATCCGCCAATGAACCAAGAAGAAGAAGAAGAAAAAGCAGAAACAGATGACAATGAGCAAATAGGAGTTAACTACTGGATTGGATTTAATAATGTATCAGATTTATATGGCACTTTTCTGGACAACGGGATACCCAAAACGCTCACAATGGATACATTATTCATGCATTCACACATTCGCACTCTGGTGGTGGTAAACTACGTTCTGTAGCCACGGCTGCCTTGGGGCAGACTGACGGAAACGTGGCTGCCAGTGTGCACCTACGCTCTCTCCGACCACCACAAAACATTCACACCAAGCTGTACACCAGTATGAAGGGCACTGGAGGCACAACGACACGTGACTCGGGCAGAGCGGGAATCCAACAGTGTTTACTCTGTTTACTGGACGATCCGCTCTTACCTCTGATCCACGGCTGTCACACAATATACTGTAATATTTAATATACGAAAAATAAGAAATAACAAAAAAAAAAACAAGAAAAACAACCCTAGAACTTTCCCAACTTTGATGTCTTATTACTCTGCATATATACTTTGTAGGTTGACAATGCTTCTGGCCTCCTGACTTTTCCTAATTCTGTATATATATTTCATTCCCATGGTGCCATTTTATGGTATTAAACAATATAAAAATAGTTACGAGTCATTACTCCGTCAACTATTGCACAACTGTCGGATCTATTTATCCTACACACATTGCATGGGACTACGGCGCAGGGTTTCCATAGCAACCAGCGAATGCATTGAAAAACGCTGCTGGTCAATAAGATCTAAAAATAGGGTAGAGGAGGCATTACATCGGTTTCAAAATATTGACGAGTCTGAGATGAATTACTTGACTGACACAAGAGTCTGAGAAAAAAGTACCCCTGCCCTACCCTTGCAAAGAGGAGCCGTGTCGCATGTAGTAAAATAGGTTGTTAGGCGTGATAATCATGACATTGTGGGCAGTACATGCCAGACAGTCAAAATCAATAACAATGAGCTTATGTGGTGCTTGACATAATTGCTCCATGGAAAAAAGAGTTCCAGATTGCGCTCCGGAAGGAGTTGTTTTGTGTGCCATACTTCCGACTTACTTCCTTTATTTCAAAGTGAAGTGCAGTAAAGCCTTTAGCGACACGCGTTTCCTTCCCTTCGGCACCAAACTAATATGTTTTATAACAGGTGACCGACATGCCGCGCGAGAGCCGCACGGGACAATAGGAGGTCCAACAACACTTTCTCATGCTTTTCTATGACATAATTTATATTAAAACATTCTCAACAGAATTTTAATAAACAGGGAGTAATAATCATTGTAGGCGATGATGTCATTGGCAGATAGCAACAGACACTATGTGACGGCTATGGTAGGTCTAGTAGTTTCAAATTCTCGTAGTCCTAGTATTAAACAATTATTATTTGTTAAAAAAATGGTTTAAAAAATAATTTCTAAAACTTTCAAATTACTTTTGGGGGTTAATTTATCTATACCAACCATGTATAGTCAATGTATTGTCATGTATAGTCAGGCAGACCAATGAAATGCTCTTCCACTAAATGACTAAGTTACATAGTTAACCTTTCTATATACTTTTTGTGACTCATTTTGCTAAGTGGTGCGCCATGATTTTTTTTTCCAATGTGAAAGGTATGCCTTGGCTCAATAAGGGTTGAGAAACACTGCATTAGATTATAAAAATGTCATTTCTTTTGGTACACGTTAAATTTTGCACTACTATTGATATTGCAATATTCAACAGCAACACCCATATCACAGCTAACATATTTTTCATATATTTTTTCATGCATATCATGCAGCTCTAGGATTGACGATGAAACTGTAGCAAATTTAGGTGTGGGGGGTTATGAACATCTCAAATCCCCAATTCCTTTTGTTCACAGTGGAGGGTAAAAATATCCACTGTCTCATTTTGTAGTATTCAAAAGCAAATCAACTTGGTAAATGAGGGCTTTAGAACATTTGGAAAGGTATGAGTGCTCGAAACATGACACAATTATGCACACTGAAGAAAAATATACTCATTTAGCAGGCACGACATAAAAAAATATAAATTGTAAAGAGCCATTGTTCTCTCAATAACCTTTATGATCACATGCAAATTAAAAACAAACCCATTTGCTACTGGGACTTCTGTGGAATGGCACATTTAATATCCCCCCTCAGGCACATTGAGCGAGTATAGCTAAATTATTATTATTTTTTTTTTTTATAAACCATGGTTATTAGAATATTCATATCAAACTTGCAAGTCATTGATATTCATTTGGTACAGACTCTTGTTCCAAATTCAAAATGTCACACTGAAATTTAAAACAGCCTGAAAGGCATGTTCATTATTTTCTTATTGAAATGTTGTGGTTCACTGGTTTGGAGAGTCTTGTTCCTCAGGGCTGTATATCACATATCACATTTGTTCAAACTCAGATGTTTAATTAAAGTTATTAGGAACCACATGTGTATTACTCCATGAGTAGTGAGTGAATTATATTTGCATTATGTATCCGTAGTGCTTGAAGCGCATTGTCAGTTGCAAGTTCCACTATGATAAGATGTGCGGGGTATTGGTAAACCAGAATTCAATACAAGATAACTATGATAACCGGTGATGGGGTCAGGGTGTCAATTGGGTCAATCAAGAATTCCACAACCTGCACATGTCCACTTGTTTTTTTTGTTGGTTTTTTTGGTATTGTTGTTCTAGCAGTGACTACCCATGTTGCAAGATGGCCATAGTAAGACTTAAACAGCCAGTGGGATACAGGATGTGGGGACAGGCTAGCTTTTGGTGAGTTGATGGACACGTGCCAAAGGGGTGTATTCAGGCAGTTAGGGTGCTGCCATACAACAATGGTTGTGTCTCTGTATTTTGGTGTCGAATAGAGTTAGTTGAGGAATATTTGCTGCAGGAACAAGCCATTTGTTGTTACTTTTTGTGCGGGTGTTTTCGACTGGAAAAAGAGGACTGCATACTGACAGTGAGACTGTGCTGGGGAACTCATGAATACTTTCTGCGAGACAGCTAAAGATAGTGAGGAAGAGATGGATATAACGGTTCAGACCATAGAGAGACATTGCATTGAAGTAAGCAGTATTACAGTACAGTATGTTGCATATGCATCATGAGTCTCCAACCGCTGGGCCCCGGACCAGTACCGAGCCACAGGCCATTTCGGTACATTGATCATCAGCGTCTGATAGACATTTTATTTTGAACCCCAATGCACTATTGTTGATACACTTTCGGTAGCCTTCATTTTCATGTTCATACAATGTAAGTGTAGTGAACTAATACTCTCTTGCATTGAAGGCATTACAGTTGACCAAACGTCTTTGGACTACTTTATCTTTTTAGCAGACTCATTATTGCCATAGTCCATTCAGATTTTACTTGCCTGATTCAGACGTGGCTAACACTGGCACTAGCATGTCAAAGACAGTCAACTCCATGACGTTAAGTTGTTGTTATCCTTTCGGTTTTACCCCTCAGGGGTCGCCACAGCGAATCAAGTGCACGCACGATTCGCATCATTGATTTGGCAAAGCATTTTACGCCGGATGCCCTTCCTGACGCAACCCTATTAGTAGGGCACACACACAGACACTATCACTGAGAGGGAATCGATCCCACGCTGCCCGTACACAACTCGGGCGCATGGAACACTACACTATCAGTGACAACTCCGTCACTTTAAGTTAGTTTGCATAATATCATTTTAGGTTAGCTGCTTCTTTTTCATTGAATGGTATGCTTCTTCTTCATTGTTTAACGCAGGGGTGTCAAAGTCAAATGGACAGAGGGCCAAATAAAAACATTTGCGACAAGCCGAGGGCCGGACTGAGTCCAATTAATTTTTTTTAAATGTCCAGATGGCTCGAGTCCTTCGCGCCTGCTGATGATGTCATGCTTTATATTGCTGTAATATATTTCTTTGCCTCTATGTTTGTCACCCCCCTGGCTGTTGTGTTTTTATGTTCGGAGTTACTAAGAAAATAAAATAAAGTACATAACTGCTCATTTTGCAAGGCAGCTCGTACATCACTTCCGCTTATGACCCGAGAAGAAGGTCTTGTGAAACAAGCTCAGCGGTACATTTGCGTTTCTCCTGCCAAACTGGAAACAATTTTGTGGTTGACTCGGGCTGCAAGATTGTATGAACTGTACATAATGTGGAGTAAAACGGAGAGGATCATATGATTGGTATGATGTCTCCAGGTGACTCTATTTTAGAGTGGCAAGGTATGAATGTGGGTGCTCCTGTCAGCAAACACAGGCCCGTATTCCACTTGACATGTCTATTTATTGTGGTCTGCAACAACACAGACAAAGAATAACCTAGCAACATCATCCAATGCACATCCATTAGTTAAGAATATGCCTAAACATTACAATTCATTGTATTACGCAGTTAAACAGCCAAACAATACATACAATACACATTCACACGTTTCATCACTAGAATAGTTAGCATACTAGCCGAAATAACTAACTAGTGTTCATCAACGTGACATCACTCACGAGAACATATCTAGGCTATTATGTACAGCACTTCCCTGACACGAACCTAAATGATTAAACTCACCTTTTAACATTTACACACAACAACAAACGTGGTGAATCATGGGCAATCTGCAACTACTGAGTTTGCTGGCACGAACAAACTACTAGCTATCTGTGTAGAAGGAGGAAAAATAAAAGAAACCACGTCTCGCTATTAACACTTAGCGCTCGAGGAGCGTTCAATGCCTGCTCACAGTGTGGGACATCTCAGCACTACATTGTAACTCAATGGATTTATCAAATGCCAACAAATACTAATAATAAAACAACGTGAGATTTCTAACATGAAGTATTTCTTAATAAAAAGTGTTTTACTCCGAATAACTTTTCACCACAATCCGATTCTGAAAGCCATGAAAAGTGACGTGAAGTCTTCAGTCGGCACGTAGACGACCAAAGGACGATCCTCGCAAAAGTAGCGGTAATGTTCGTTATAACAACAGCCAGGGGGTGGCAAACATAGATGCACAGAAATATATTACAGAAATAGTGTAACGAATTGGGTTATCTGTGTTGTGGTCAAATTTGTGTCTTGCCAAGTTGTGTTGTTTCCGAGGTTAATGAATGCATCGCGCGGCTCGCTGGATGGGAGAGGAGCGGAGGAGGAGAAGCGTTGCACTTTTTTGACTAACGGTTGTCGTACTGTATTGGCATCGGCTGCGGCCCACAGTAGCCGGTTGGACTAATAAAAATGTGATAATTAAACTACATCTGAATTCTTGGAAGACGATACAATATATTTTAAAGCGTGATGTCACCGGCAGGCGCAAAGGACCCGATCACATCTGCTACCCACACCGGCTTGCTGTGGGCCAGATCTAATAATAAAGCAATATCATCCCAGGGGCCGTAGAAAACCTTATCGCGGGCTGGATGTGGCCCGCGGGCCTTGACTTTGACATTAATGGTTTAAGGGCTTCTTCTTTGTTGGGAAGTGGCTGTACGGGACTACAACACGTACAATACCGCGGTCGGGTCTGCTTTGGGATATTTCGAACAATTTATCGAAGGCATTTTCTATTGGTATCCAGCACGTGTTAATCGTAATACATACTGATATTGAATTATCACCCAGCCCTATTTGTTAGTTTTCGTTAACTATAATAACCTTGCCAAGAACACAATGTTCCATTGTTGCCTTTAAGTAGGACCTACAGTAGAAAACTGCTCTGAGGTTTATTCTAATGAAGACCCCAATATTACGTATGATGCATTTCAATTTACCATAATCTCTTCATACTCTTCATATTGCCCATTAACATTGACTGCCATTAATGAATTTACTTGTCTTTTCACAGTCTAGCCATTCAATCCCAGGAACGTATTTATACATATTCATTCATTCATTCATTCATTATCCATACCGCTTATCCTCACAAGGGTTGCGGGCGTGCTGGAGCCCATCCCAGCTGTCTTTGGGCAGTAGGCGGGGGACACCCTGAATTGGTTGCCAGCCAATCGCAGGGCACAAAGAGACAAACATCCGCACTCACAATCACACCTAGGGGCAATTTAGACAGTCCAATCAACTTACCATGCATGTTTTTGGAATGTGGGAGGAAACCGGAGAACCCGGAGGAAACCCACGCAGGCACGGGGAGAACATGCAAACTCCACACAGGGAGGCCGGAGCCGGGATCGAACCCACGACCTCTGAACTGTGAGGCAGACGTGCTAACCAGTCAACCACCGTGCCACCTATTTATACATATATTTTTTTCAATTTTTTTCAAACGTTAGGGTAAACGAGGGTCTGACAATGTCTGGCAGTGAATGAGTTCACTTAAGTCATCAACAGGGGCAAGGTGGCCATTGGGAAATTCGGAAAACTCCTAACAAACAAATTATACAAAAATAACAAACGCTGTAATTCTTATGACCTAGTTGAGTTCAAAACAGCACAAATAATGTACATAATAACCAACTTTGCCACAATACCCAGAAGCTGTTTGAAATTAGAGGGAGTTGCTAAAGCTGTGACTACAAAAAAAACAAAACAAGAACAAACATTAAGCAAAGGTGTGTTTCTTTTAGAGGTGTTAATTTGTGAACGATTATGGAACCGAACTGAAAAGCTGTAAATCACCGGCTGTGTTCAAAAAGAGATTTAAACCAAAGTATAAGAAAATTATATAAATCAAATGTGTCAAAACTTTTGGGATGCATTACTATGAGTGTAACAAAAATGATATGTATGAGTACGAGGGTGTAATTATTTATAAAGGTGATAGGGGGTGTGCATATGCACTGAATGTACATATGAATGCTGTCGGCATACATATGCAAGTGCAATTGTATAAATGTATACGTTTATCAGCATTGGCGATGGGTCATGAAATCTAGCAGGTAGGTCTTTTTCCCTAGATGAACACACCTGCTCCACACTGGTTGCCATGGTCGGCCTGGGTATGACGTTGGAATCAGCGGCTCCCTGTGGTTCTGTCTCTCCTGGCAGCATGCCCAGCAGTTACGAACCATCTCATTCAGATGCTGGCTAAGCCCTGGCCACCACACAAACTGCTTTGCCCTCTCTCTACACTTGACCACTCCCCGATGACGTTCATGCAGTTTGACAAGAACATCATTTCTCATAACGTTCATTTCTCATTTCTCGAAGGGATAACAAGTGTTTGTCCTTTTATTAGTAGACCATCCTGAACAGTGAGAAGAGCACGTTCAGGCCAGTACAGCTTAAGTGCAGGTTCATTGGTACTGTAGGTTGGCCATCCATCTGCACACAGATGCATCAGACGTGCACACACACACAGCCTCTCTGTAGCTGGTCTTGCAGTTCAGCGAGATAGACAGTGCTTGCAGGTAAGTTGTCCATTATCATGTCGACATGGATGTTTGTGTCTTCGAACATCTCTTTTTCAGCCGGTGTTTCACCCCTCTCGACCGTCGCACGTGACAGCGTGTCTGCTGTCAACAGACTTTTCCCTGCCACATGAGATGTGGAGTAGGAATAGCGCATTAGACGCATTCTGAAGGGTTGATCCGGGGAGGTAAAGCATCCAGAGCTTGCGACCCCAGAAGATTTAATAGAGGCTTATGGTCTGTCTCCAACTGGTGAAGAAAGTGTTTCCCAATCAGAAAGTTGCGGAACATCTCCCTTATCCAACAGTCCGACGAGTCTGTCCCGGATTAGCTCGTCATGTAGCTTTCCATAGTTGCAGTGTTCGACTAGTGCATATAATGGCATGACGAACGAATTACCATGCAGTAAATCAACATATTGACTTGATTCTCCTCAGAGCTTGCATTTAGGTTACTTGCGAGGCCAAATCTTTTGAATCTGTGGATCCATTTGTCCCACTCTTGCGGCCTTGAAAAGTTGAAGGACTCCAGTGGCTGGATAGTAAACGTAGCACTCGTCTTGCTGCCGCGGTTATCTGCCGACCACCACTGCTAGCATCTTCTTCATCCCCATAGCTCATCTTGTCCTTCTCTTTTTTGTATCCACAGATATCAAAACAATCCTCTTCTTACGGGTTTTCCTTTCACACTAACCACAGGACTTCTGACACGTTACATGTTAATGTCAATAACTCACGTTGAGTCCAACAGTATGTATAGTGTGACTATTTTATTTATTTCCAGGCTTCCCTCTCTGTCCCTGACGTCATCCGTAACATCTCCACTCTTCGATTGAATAGTTACACCAAAGTGATTATTGTAGCCAATCATGTATGTCACTGTCGCAATGAGGGTTGTTACTGTATGCAATTTGCATATGAAGTTTTTTTTTTTTTTACACGGACATTCATGCTCGGTCGTAGTGCAATTTTGACAGACAAATTGGCCATTTGCCAGTGTGGCGAGTGTGGGAAATATTTACCACACCATTCTCCATTTCTCCTCGTCATTGGCGAAGTGGCGAACGGGGAGCGCAAACCCTGTTTATATGATGAGGGTACAGTGGGTCATATTTTTTCTTTTGTTTGGGATACATTATTTAAATCACCTGTGTTAAAATTAAATAAGTAAATATATACAGAGAACATGGGGTGGAGAGACTTTTTTTTTTGTAACTTCTTCCTACTCCCTTTTATAACAAACATAGCAGATGAGGCGAGGTCAAGAGCAAGTCAGATGCAGCTTTTCATAACATGCTAAAAACAGACATACAAATCTAAAAGCACAAAACAGCAACTGTCATACCTCATCATAGACACTATCATTGCATTCAAAGTCGCCTGCCTTCCTGGGAAGCACATGGACATGGACATGCTGAAAGCAAACAAACAAGAGAAGCCAATTGTTTAGGGATCGTGCTGTGCATAGCTGCAGATATTTTATTTTAACATCCGGGAATTGTATGACAAACTGATGTGACAGAGTGTTTCCATAGAGACTCGTCATTAATTCACAGAATGTTAGACAAGCAAAAAAGTGCTAGTCCTTTGCCATAAATCACAGGAGAGTAACCGTAAATCCACCATGCATGCTGTGTGCACACCACAGAGACTCCTTAATCTTCCACTTTTTAGAATGTGATTGACTTTCTTTCACCACACTGCACCTATCCAACTATTTCCAGTGACTATTCCCTTGCTTTCACAAACCTGTCAGCCTGTATGATTAACTGTGATTTCTTGTATCTCTGCAAGGATGAAACGTATGGTAATGTCCCCAAGACACTCTTTTAATTTACTAAATACTGGGGTTAAGCCCACAGTTACTGTACATGGATATTTTCCAAAATCTTCCTTCCTCCAGGGTGAAAAAGATCTATGCATTGCTCACACACGATGGGGTTTTTAAAAATCTGTCCACATGACAACACATTCATTGGCTATGAAGCACATTTTAGTCAGTCAGACAGCTGAAAAAGCAACAGCATCTTAAAGCGGAAGTCAACCCAAACATGTTTTTTTCAAGAATATGTTCCCAGCAGGCCCACTAGTTGAAACATGGCGTTCTGATTAATTTTGAGTTTGTGGAATATAAATTAAGCAGCAAAATACACTCATTTTTAGCCATCTCTGGGGGCGGCCATTATGTCTTCTGTCGACTGAAAATGACATCACAACTGTTCGCAACGACCAACCACGGCTGACCTGTTTTCTGAATCTGAGCTGTGATTGGTCGCTGTGAGTAGTTGTGATGTCATTTTCAGTCGACAGAAGACAAAATGGCCGCCCCCAGAGATGGCTAAATACGAGTGGATTAACTCTTATTCCACAAACGCAATATTAATCAGAATGCCGTGTTTCAACTAGTGGGCCTGCTGGGCACATATTCTTGAAAAAAATATGTTTGTGTTGACTTCCGCTTTAAGGCATAAATTGATGTTTCTGTTCTTCAGCCTTTTGAGACATTACATTTTCATATACCTACAATGCTTGTCTTTGTCGAGCCTAGTGAGACAAAATGAATTAATGTATTGTCGCTCCTGTTAGGAATTGAATTTGTGAAACTGGCAAGCTCCTTTTTTATTTTTTTTGCTGCTGCTGTGTAATAGCATTGTCTGCTGGTGTCATTAAACAGGACGTTTTGGCTCAACAGCACCCAGATTATTCAGTATTCTCACGGCGTTAGAATATTTTAAATTGCCCATGCATGTCATAAATTGCACTCAATTCTATCATTGCAGAAAAGGAAATCAGCACACACAAGCAAGTATTTTCTTTCAAGTAACACAACCTAAAACAAAAAACCCAGACAAATTCTCTCACACACACGCAGACACGCACACACACACACACATGCGCACACTTCCACATGCGTTACCTCATCTCCAGACACACCATAAGGACAGATTTTTTGTTAAATCTTTACTCCAAAATGTATGAAAAGGCCAAGAGAAATGGTTTTTGAAAAATATTTGTGTGCTCGGTAATGACACGTGTAATGTAAAAGTCACCAAAGTTATACAAGGGACTATATAATAATAGAATACAAATATAATTATGTCGAATACATTGTCAGTGGACCAGTCCGCTGATAGTGTAGTGGTACACACGCCTGAGTTGTGTGCGGGCAGCGTGGGATCGATTCCCGCTCAGTGACAGTGTCTATGTGTGCCCTGCGACTGGCTGGCGACCAGTTCGGGGTGTAGTCTGCCTTCGCCCATTGACGGCTGGGATAGGCTCCAGCAACTCCCCGCGACCCTATATAGGATAAGCGGTTTGGAAGATGACATGACATGACATACATTGTCAGTGGTTGACAGTACTTACAGTAGTATAAATCCAGACGAAGCTACTGTATGAAAAGAAAGAAAACGGCAAGTAAATAATCTGAGTATGCTGTTGTTGGCCTGTTTTGAGGTCAAGAGATTATGTAGCAACCTGCATCTCTTTAAATGTCACGTTTGTTTCCTCACAAATAATCATTTGTTGGTGTTTTGAATTAATATTTTCAACACCCTCTGCATTCTCGCAACAGACTCATTTAGTACGTTGTGTGACTATGTACAATATAGAGAGATTGAAAATTTTCTGGTCTTCTGCTTTAATTAGTAATCAAAATACTGACTTCCATTAATCCATCCATTTTTAAACCGCTTGTCCGCATTTGGGTCACAGGTGAGCTGGATGCTATCCCACCTAACTTTGGACAAGATAGCAGGAGTAGGTGGCAATTAGGAAATTAGGAAAGTGGCAAACAACCAGCCTATTGCAGGCCGATATATTTTCTTTTTTTAAAAATAGGCGCTAATTCCCAACAGGTATCTTCAAATGATGGACAGTTCATCACCACATGGCCGTTTTTCTTACATACTCTGCCGTCGCTGCACTCGAAAACAATTGGGTTAAATCTAACAAAATTTGGGGTCAAAAGTGGGCCAATCCACTAATTAGGTCTGAGATATTCAAATGAATTAAAATCACCCAATACCATTTCTTTACACTCAAATGATGATTTAAAAATGGCTGCAACTCCACCGCCTTTTTTGCCACTGTGATATTTGTTCAGGAAACAAAAATGTATTGGTGTTGCCTCATTCATATTAGTGTTTTGGCAACTTTCTGTTAGCCATGTTTCGCTGAGGAGAATTAAGTCAAGATCATAAGATCTAATGATGTCATGTCATGTCATCTTCCAAACCGCTTATCCTATAGAGGGTCACGGGGAGTTGCTGGAGCCTATCCCAGCCGTCAATGGGCGAAGGCAGACTACACCCCGAGCTGGTCGCCAGCCAGTCGCAGGGCACACATAGACACTGTCACTGAGCGGGAATCGATCCCACGCTGCCCGCACACAACTCAGGCGTGTGTACCACTACACTATCAGTGACCCCAGATATAATGATGTCATTAATCAATAGTGCTAGTTAACTAGTGATCTAATCTTAAATTGAGCTAATCTTGCAGTGATAATGGGAGACATTGGTTTGCTCAGAGGTTGACAAGATATCCTAACTAGGTAAGAAGATTTAGACTTATTTCTTCTCAGTTCTTTAGCTGACTTTCTGTCACTTATAATCACAGCTATACCACAAGCTTCGCTAGTTTCATTGGGTCCTGACTTATTCTGAAGACAAGCATTGTTTGTAGCGGATATGCAGTCTGGACCCAGAGCATATCAGAACGGGCTGGAGTGAAGTTTCATCATGACCAAGGAGGGAGAGGGGCAGGTAGGTGGCGGTTTGCTGAGTCAGCCATTTAGTAGATAGCTGTTTGGTGAATCTTGGGGTTGGTATGGGTGAATGGTGATCAGGAGTAAGAGGTGTGAACATGGGCGATGGAAGTGGTGTCAGTTGAATTCCAATATTGACAAGCTTGTTCATTTTGTCGGTGAAATCTGGGAGGGAGTCGTTCATAGACAACGGGTTTTGTGTCGTCAGTGCTGAGTCGTTGTTCGGGGGCGATGTACTGTCCAGGGGAGAATCCAGTGGTGGTGTTTGACAGTGTGAAGAGGCTTCAAATTTTGGGTTGAATCCAGTGGTGGATATGGCCCAGACGTTTGGGCTGACGAGGAAAAATCAATCTGTTCTGGAGGGAGAGGTGTGGGGGATTGGGTTTGAACGTGTGCTTGATGGTCCTTCAGAGTCGAGGCAGATTCTCGTCTTATCTGTTATTGGATAAACATGGCCTTTGTTGTGAGAACGTGGCACCCTGTGACGCACACTTTGGACAATGTTGGCAGTCAGTAATTTGATCCCGTGCTTATTGAGATAAATCCCATTGCGTTGGAAAAGATGGTCACGTTCCCAAAAAATGGAACAATTTTCAATAAAATTCACAGAATGAGAAGCACAGATGCTTCTCAGGCATCTTATCCGGCTGAAACGCTCATCCCCTTGTCGGACTGTAGGCAGGGGTCCGCTTAAAAATACCTCTGCGTTCAGAGATTGCATTTTTTGTAGGTCAACAAAGACTTACTTTAGTATCTCTGATTGTTTTTTCAACACATCAAATGCTCCTGTGTGAATTATGATCGATCTGTCAGTCGAATGCTCAGCAGCAATCTTCTCGACCTTTTCAGAAATATCAGAAACCATGTCATTAGCAAAACACAGAACCTTTGTGTGCTTTCTGCTGCATAGTCGTTTGACGCCAAATAAGGCTTTGTCGCCTATTATCAGTGTTTGTGGCCCAGTAGCTGATGTCTCATGGTGAGAGGGTCCACGTTCATACCATACCTTTCATTGGTGCTGTGATCCACCGAAGCTTGCTGGTCAGATGACATTAGGGCAAATCTGTTTCTCAGTTCGATGCCCGTGTTTTGTTTTCCTTTGTCCGTAAGATGGTTTCCTTTTTCTTGCCGGTGCCAAAGTCCAGTTCTTGGTGTTGATGCGACCTCTTGGATGAGTACAATTTGTTCGCGGTCAGACCTGGCTGTTGGGTGAAACTCCTCATTTTTGGCTTTGCTCCCTGCAAATTCCAAGGAGGGCTGGTGGATGGAGCTAGC
Organism: Filicampus tigris; assembly: GCF_054856515.1. Classification (NCBI taxonomy): domain Eukaryota; kingdom Metazoa; phylum Chordata; class Actinopteri; order Syngnathiformes; family Syngnathidae; genus Filicampus; species Filicampus tigris. The sequence continues at coordinate 3,578,418 of NC_141225.1, read as the reverse complement.
TGTCTGTTAGCATGCTCGTGTCCACTGTTTGGAGACACTGGGAGCATGGTATCATTGCCTGATTTTCCATTCACCTCCACAAATACGTCGAGGCGATGCATTTTTGCCTCCAGCACTGCCATCATCTGAAGGAGTCTGTGGTAGTCTTCTGTGGAGACGGGAGGCTTCTTGCTTCTAGCCTCATTGCTACTAGATGTCTTGTGCTAATTAGCTGGCCGTGCTGAGGAGTTGATGAAAAATGTTGAAAAAATGTCCCCACCAGCTGTATTAAAAACAAAAGAAATAATACAGCCACACAGATATAAAAAGTATCCAGGAGAAGTCCAAACAAAACATTTATCAGCAAAAAGAATGCAAGCAAAGCAGGAGCTCAGCAGCAGGCGTCTACACACTACGCAAGCAGGAAGCGAGCCAAATTTAAGCATATCAGTAAGCACAGAAAAAGAAACAAACAAGGTGATCATTTTATTTATTGTCACTTGGCTTTTTCTATACCCGTGGCCTTTATTCTCAGTGTTCCTATGTTTCTGACTTGATAAGCAAAGAAATCACTGTAAGTAGACAGTATCACATTTCAAATGCTAAAAATAAGAAATATGATACTGTCAAATTAGTGACCAGACCGTGTACCGTGAACTTGCCAGCAACACAGTGAGACTTACTGCAGTGTTGCACTCTAAAACCATTAGTGTTGAAAATAACACAATTTTGGGTCAAAAATGGACCGATCCACTACTTCAGTCAATTTGACCCAACTTTCTGAAAGTCAGCTATGCAATTTGAAACATTGTGAGGTTTGGACCTTTGCCCTGATAAAACCCTTGCCACCGCACACCTCTGAAATGTAATTTAAGATAAGATAAGAAGGCCTTTATTGATCTCACAGTGGGGAAATTTTCAGTGTTCCAGCAGCAAAGATATAGGTCACACAGGGGCGGCGGCATAATGTAGCCATTAATGTATAACATTAACGGCAAACATTCAGGATCAAACCTATGTAAATATACGCAGTAACATGTGTATACACACCTGTATATACACACCAACATACATCTACATAAAAAGTATGAGGAACACTCATTTTGGCCTGTACATAGTACAGAGGAAAAATACTCTAAGTAAGTGACAGTGCTGCAGTGCTGTAGTGAAATGTAAGGAACAGCATTGGATAAAAATAAAACTAGACTAACAGTAGTGGGGAATGTTGAGTATTGGACGGTATTACAGTAGTGGGGAATGTTGGGCAATGCACGATATGAGCTCAGGTGCAGGACTGCACAATTGCACTAATGTCTGCCAGTTTGTAGGGACTACACAATGTTCTTGTTAAAGAGTCTGACAGCAGCAGGCAAGAAGGAGCGGCGGAATCTCTCCTTTGCACAGCGAGGGTGTAACAGTCTGTCACTGAAGGAGCTGTGGAGTGCTGTTAGGGTGCCCTGGAGGGGGTGGTCCGGGTTGTCCAGCATTGATGACAGCTTGGCCAACATCCTCCTGTCCCCCACCGAGTCCACAGAGTCCAGGGAGCAAACCTCCTGACCAGTTTGCCCAGCCGCTTCTTGTCCCGGGCCGAGACGCCGCCTGCCCAGGTGACCACTCCCTGGAAGATGACCGATGCAACCACTGAGTCATAAAAGTTCCTGAGGAGTGTCCCCTGAACCCCAAAAGACCTCAGTCTCCTGAGTAGGAAGAGTCTGCTCTGACTCTTCCTATAGAGGGCATCTGTGTTGTCGCTCCAGTCCAGTTTATTGTTCAGATGAACACCCAGGTACTTGTAAGTTGAGACTCTCTCAACATCTGTTCCCCGGATATTCACTGGTGCAGGTGAAGAGTGCTGGCGCCTACCGAAATCCACCACAATTTCTTTGGATTTCCCCGCATTGATCAGGAGGCGGTTCTGCTGGCACCAGTCCACAAAATCCTGAGTAAGTTCTCTGTACTCCCGATCATCTCCGCCTGTGATGAGGCCGACAATCGCAGAGTCGTCAGAGAACTTCTAAAAAGAGTTTTAATACAGTTTGCAATAATTGTACCGGTAACTGTTATTGTATGTATTTTTTTTTCATCACAAAAATTGTAGATGTACTGTAATGACAACTTGTCTTTAACTTGAATGCTTAGATGTGCCATAGGCTGTTGCTGCTGAGTGTTTAAAGATTTCAGTGTCTTAATAATTTACAAAATTAAGAGATCTTTATTGTGAGTGTGTTTTCTATTCTGGTGTAATTTCTTAGAATGTCACCCGAATGGTTCGCTTTCATTTTTCTTCTAAAAAAATATGTACCATTTATTTGTCATCTTTTCAAAATAAACATCCATTATCTCCATTATCTATACCGCTTGCTTATCCTCACAAGGGTCGCGGGGAGTGCTGGAGCCTATCCCAGCAGTCTTCGGGCAGTAGGCGGGGGACACCCTGAATTGGTTGCCAGCCAATCACAGGGCATACAGAGACAAACAAACATCCGCACTCACAATCACACCTAGGGGCAATTTAGAGTGAACAATCAACCTACCATGCATGTTTTTGGAATGTGGGAGGAAACTGGAGTACCTGGAGAAAACCCACGCAGGCACGGGGAGAACATGCAAACTCCATACAGGGAGGCCGGAGCCCACGAACTGTAAGGTACAGGCTAAAAAATCAACGCCTGAGACCAAGCGACCGCCACATTTGTTGTTCGTAGAAGAAATAGATCAAAACAAATGTTGAAGAAAAATGGCGAGTGCAGGAGAAAGCATGGAGTTGGAGGAGCCGTCTGCATGTCAGACGCTTGTATAGTGTATTGTATGTATAGTATAATCAGCCGGGAACATTTCGGCTTCCGTACGGCGGCGATGGGGTGCAGGGCTGCGAGCGGTGGAGTGAACAAGAACTGTGTGTCGGCGTTGTTACAGATAACACTTCAAACATGCTAACATCACTCCGATACAGTTACTGGGGATCGCAAAAAATAAAGCCGCTCAACACCAACAACTTATACCCCGCTACTTTTAAGCAGCCTGGGGATGTGAAAGCAGACAGAGCCAAAGATATTAGTAATTACTGAAGCAATCGGTATATACATAGCAACATCTATGCGCCCATATGCTTTAGACGAGGAGCCAGGCTTCAAACGTTTTATTAAACATGCTGGAGTCCCGTTACAATGTTTCATCCCGGACGCATATTAGCATATACAATCGCACAAGAGTCGTTACAAGAGCCGTGGTGGAGCATGTGCTGTCCTCTGCTGCACCGTAACTCTTAAAATGAAGTTAAAAGTTACTAGTTGGCAATTAAGTGCTACCTGACTTTATCTGTGATTTATCTATTTACCTCATTCTATCCATACAAGAAAGGGTGTTTTCTTGTGTTTGATCTTTTTATTATTATTATTCATGAACAACCCTAATGCGCATGTTTTTATTCTATTTTGTGTTTGTAGAACAGGGAAGGTTTATGGCAAATAGATTTGTAACTTGCGCTCTGTTAAAAAAAAAAAAAATAATAATAAAATAGTCTTATGCATTTGAGACTTATTGCTGAACCGAACCTGCCAGAGTTTCCTGAATGCAACATACTCATAGCTGCTCTGCCATTGGCTATTACCTAGCATATTCCTGGCATCCCATTGGCTAAGAGCGACCTCTACCGTATGTGTCTATGTGTGTAGATAGACAGGTAGATTTGAATAACCCACTGTGTACAGCGACACACGGCGTCGTGACTCAAATGGACGTCATTTCCGCTTGCTACTTTCAACTGTCAATAAAACACTTGATATTCATGTCACTCACCACATGAATGAAGCAGTCAGTTTCCTCCTCGCTCCAAAAGTGTGCTTTTGTGATGCGTCCCTGAGCTTGTTTACCTTTGCTGGTGTATTTGCGATGGGTTTTGCGCCAAACAATGCACTTCCGCATACAAGCACTTCCTATACTACAAAGACCAGCATTCCTTGCAGTTGAGCATATGCATAGTGTCTCGATTGTGTCTCTGACACCCTGTATGTGTGTGTGTGTGTGTGTGTGCGTGTGTGTGGGTGTGTGCGTGTGTGTGTGTGTGAATGTATGTATATATATATATATATATATATATATATATATATATATATATATATATATATATATATATATACATATATATATATATGAGGTGGGCGATATATATCGTTATCGATATCATCGTCAATCTTGCATTCGCGATGTGTAATTTTACATTATCGAGTATTAATACTGCCTCTAAAAGCATAACGACTCAAATCAGTCAACGGCCGCAAAGTATGAGAAAATGTGAAAAATCAGTGTGCATTGACGGCAGAGGAGGAGGAAGTGATAATCATTCGTCGAATCAGCGGGCAGGACCCGGTCACGTGACTCTGTCCGCACTGCAGCGGAGCTGTTTCAAACAGAGTGTCGAGCGGGGATCCGATTCATAGTGAGGCGCGAGTCCATGTCGTCCGTAGTCTGTAAATGGTTTGGGGTTGACAGGACTGACATCGGTGGGAATAACATTGTTAGATGTGCCAAAACGGTCACCGTGAAGAGCAATTCTGTTGCACCACGAGCCATATGGATTACGAGGAAAACGTGGCGACCGCGCAAGCACGCTAAACAAAAGCTTAAACACACAAACTTAGAAAACAGTCACTGAGTTGAACCAACAAATATAAACGCACACACTCACGCACACACACACTCAGTACTTTAGCAAGCAAGTCAAACGTGACATCCTGGATGATCGGTTAACATTCAGTTTACCCGCTTGTAGTTCGCATCATTCATAACTAGCCTGTATTCCCGAGGCATGTTGTTGCACAAACTACGACGGCTTATTAGTGTGACACCAGAATACAGCCAAACATGAATAAAGTTACAAGTCTACATATCACAGCGATGAATGAGTGGGAAAGTAAATAAGAAGATGCCGAGCCAGGAGGACATGTCACAGCAACACAACGGCCAAGCTCAAGTCACATATCTAATCATATGCGCCAAAGAGGCCTAATCCAACAACTAGAAGCTAATTGGCAGCAAGTCAAATACGCATTGGCCACACACAGTCTATGTTTAGATGAACATTTATAAAATAAAACCCACACAAAATCCTACTGTATCCAAATAACACAATAATTGTGAAGTCATCTAAAACACTCAATCGCTGATTTGTTGTGACTGCCCTAGAAATATGGCAAATTTGGCAAAGTCTAAGAACTCTATAGTAGCTGCCAGGACTGTTGAGTAAACAAATATGGTCTGTTTATGGCACTTCACATGATAAATCACAATCATCATCCTGCATTTTCCATCAAAAGGAGTTAAAATCCAATTCCACTCCTCAAAATAATATTTCTATTGGGTCATGAGAACCCAGGCAGTGAGTTTATGAAAGTGTCTCTTTGACTCTTTATCCTTACTCAATCTTATTCAATCAAGAGACCATTTTATTTTTGTCATTTAGGCATATGATTGGAGTAAACCCATTTGATGGATGAGGGAGGGTGTGTATGTTGTTAGGTATGCTACAGATGAAGTTTCAGTATTTTTTTTCATTTGAGAAGCAAACAGTTTGATACAGCAAGTGCTACTTTGTGTAGAGCTTACTTCACAAATATACAGTTGATCAATTTTAATTTGAATAGAAAAATAATAAAAAAATAAAGCCTCGAGGCTGACAAATCAAGGCTTCTTTGTGATACATTGTCTCTAACGTAAGGGCGCCAAATACAGTGTGTAGGCTAGACTCAGGACAATGTTGCAGCTTAACTGGTGTGTAGACATGCTGAATTTCGACAAGATGCAACGTACACCCTGGAGTTGTCACCAGTCAATTGCAGGGCTACATCGACACATTGCTTTGACTCAAAGTTCTTTATTAGTGTTTTTCAAACTTTTTTGAGTCAAGGCACATTTATTTCATTGAAAAAATCCTGTGGCACACCAGCAGCTCAAATTGTGAAAAAAAAGCTTATTTTAACAAGGTAAGTGTTATATTGCTTACATCAGCATTTTTCAACATTGAAGAATGACGTTATATTATAACGTCTTGAATAGGAATTAAATAAACACAAAGAAAAAAGTATTTTATAATGTCTGGTATTTATACTCAGTGTGAAACATGGACCTGTATAAACATTGGATAAATATGCGTCACTGATTCGCTTGTCTCTAAACAAAGACAATTGGCCACCTGCTGCTGCAGCTGCCACCTGCTGGTATGGAAGATACTACAATGTAGTAAAGACATAATTACGCTGCCAGGCGCTAGACCGGCCCAGGCACACAAATTAGATAATTTTCCACGGCACACATGACAATATCTCGCGGCACCAGACTTTGAAAAACACTCTTCTAGTGTATTGTATATATAGTATAATCAGCCGGGAACATTTTGGCTTCCGTACGGCGGCGATGGAGTGCCAGGTTGCGAGCGGTGGAGCGAACAAGAACTGTGTCGGCGTTGTTCGTCCTCCGTGCGGTATGTTGCAGGTAACACTTCAAACATGCTAACACATGTAAGAAGGCATCACCCCGATACAGTTACCGGGGGTCGAAAAAAGAAAGCCGCTCAACACCAACAACTTATCCCCCGCTACTTTTAAGCAGCCTGGAGATGTGAAAGCAGACAGGGCCAAACAATATCTGTGTGCCGCAGCACACAGTTTGAAAAACACTGCTATATTAAATATACACATATCCAATGAGTAGAAGGAATCAATTTACTGCTTCTTAAATACCAATCTGAAATTTAAAAAAATATTATTATTATCCATTCATTTTCAACATTTATTCTGTTCAATCTCACCAGTCAATCATAGATCACAAAACAGACAACAATTCACACACACTTTCACACCTATGGACTGTTTAGGTTCTTTAATTAAAGTAAAATAAAAGTAACATTCACATTTTTGAAAAGTTAACATTATTGTTGTTGTTTTTAATCAAAAATCAAAACTAGCACTGAAATGTGAGACAAATTTTTAAAAAATGGCTGGACTAAGCATGGCCGGAAGTCGATTTTAGTCCGGCCCACTAATCTGCCCTCATGAGTGTGACGTGCTCGCGAGGCGGCAAAATTTCATCTCAGCCTACTCGGTGAAAGGCTTCTTTTTAGGCTTCGTCCTACTCCCGCGTCGGCGCGACCGACAACTGATGTTATAGGGATTGTGGTATTGCCCCCCAGCACGCCCCGCCCCCTCTTGTAATGGTGCGGGTTACGTGATGTGAAAATAAGGAAATACAAACACGCTTGAATGCACGTTGCTATCTCACGTCTCTTCTTACACAAACAACTGCCACATTGACTCACATGACTGACGCATTGTGCTGTTGGTGACAGGTCTACAGCACATGCCACGCACACATAAGGATTTGTTGCTGCTCTGATCGGTCCATTATATCACATTTTGTGATGACATACAGTTTCCCACACGTAGCGGATGGCCCACACGGCTCGTTGCTGCTGTAAAGCAACTAGTCTAGCAGCGTTGTGTGTGGAGAGAATTTACTCACCCACGTTCCCCCTTAGCCGCCACCTTCCAGATCGTTTTCACAATAAAATTAAATGCATCGTCTATTCATCTCGGTCTCTTTATGATTGTAGCAGGCACGATATCTATTGTGGTCGCTGTCTTTTTGTAGCCCCCAACTTGTTTTAAAACAACTTGTGTCCACGAGTATATATTATTATTATTATCTTTTTTTTTTTTTGGAGTATATTCAAGCTGCGCGCAGCACTCAAGGATGACGCAGCCACATCAAGGTGGAGTTCATGCTCTGGCGTCTTCCCTATTTCCGGAAATACGCCATAGCAAACCACCTGTGTATAGTGCTTTGCTGGTATGCTTTTATTTTGAAGGCCGGGAAGGAGGGGAAGTGTGGAAAATAAATAAAAAACTAGACTACGACTTCTGGCTGGCTGTCGGACCCAAATAATTATACAATACGACAAATCCAGCACGGGGCTCGCAAAGCAAAAAAGCACACACATGTTGGCCAAGTACTACTGGCGCATTTGAAGCGTGTCCACAGCGGGTTCAAATTGTAAATTAGCCAGCTAATGATCTTTAAAAAGCCTGTGCCGTTAGAGCATTTCTCCGCGGTGACGTCAATCATGGATGCTTTGTTTTTTTTGTTTTTTTTTGGGTCGGAGGGCGGAATGGGGCGGGGGCCGACAATGTTTATGAATATGGCCGTGGGGTCGCGGCCGGCAGGGTACCCAAGTCAAGGGTGGAGGGTCGCGGCCGGACGGGCAAAAAATGGTCAAGTGCCCAGCTCTGAACGTAAACAAAAGCGGAGCTGCCGAGTGCCAACTAGCGACAACTTTATTGCACGCTTCCGACCCTGGTGAGGATAACGTGGCTCGGAAAATGGATGGATGGGTGGATAGCAAAAGCATTGTGTTGTTACTGTCATAATTTGTACTTGTTGGAATACAAACGGCCACGGCTTGTTGAATTGCAGCTATGGTAAGTGATATTTTTAATCATTTGTTTTATTTGGTCACATGAATTTGACCATTAGCACTAATGTAAATACTGTCCACTTGTACGCAGTGTGGTCGGGTGTGTAGTCCACTGCAGCTACACACTGACGAAAATGAAATATCTATTATAACGCCGGTTGGCTTGTCTGCCACCAGGCTAAGCAAGTTTTCTGGGGGAAGCATTGCAGTATGGCTGATCTTTCCACAGTAGTTTCATATATATTTTACTCAAACTGTGTATTTGCAGTTTGCAGTCATCGCAGTTTTTTCTTCATACAGTACTCTTGAGTTTGTTGCGTGGATGGTCGTGTCAGTGTGGAATAGCGGACTATCAAGATAATGATGGTTACTTATTGCTAGCACGCAGATTTCCGATAGCTAACATTAGCATTATCATTTTGATTTGAGCATGGAAAGCTATACTAGTCCAGCAGGAACAGAGTCAATGCAGCGTCAGTCAAAAATCCCTCCTCGTCTTTAAGGTCACGCCAGCGAGTGAAAGTCGAACCAATGTTGATCTTATATTCGGGTGGACTCTCTTTGTTGTTGTTGTTGTTGTTGTCTCTTCAGACAAAACCTTTTGTTCCTTTGGTTGTTTTGCAGTTTCTGCCTTAACACCAGTAATTGCACGTAGACGTGAGAATCAACTACGGTCTTTGTAACCAATGGGAAACGGGAAGTGACTTATGCCGCAAGGCAAGTCAGCACATTTGTAGTTTTTTTGCTTGGTCGGGTTCCTACCCCCTCCTCAAAGTTGCTTTGTGCCAGTAAAAGCGATGCAGACCAACTCAGACCATGACAAATGTACTATTCAACCAGTTGTAAGTCGATGTTTCATCAGAAGAGTTATGAAAACATTTTATTAAAGGTCGAATATTTACCAGGTGTTGCTTTAAAGTTTAATATTAACGTTTGAGTGGAACTTTGAGTGGCAGTGATTGGTTATTCTTTCATTAATATAATCAAAGTGGATGCTAGTGGATTCAGCTCATTGATTGTTTTTGTGTCCTCATGCCAAAAATGATTTAACCCTTTCAGAGTGTGACTCTAAATCATGGGTGTCCAAAGTTTTTGCAAAGGAGGACAGATTTGGTGAGGTGGAAATGTGTGGGGGCCGATCATTCAGCTTCAAGTTGCTAATTTTAATTTTTCACGGCATTTGTTAACAGTCACCTTCGCAGTTTGCATGTTTCGTCTGGTATTGACTCTTGATATCGAATTTCTTGAACACAGCCACAGTGTTTTAGCAAACTCGGCAGACAGTTGTTTTGTATTTCAGTGAAAATTTTTCCACTTGTCCTGGAAGCAACGGCCCTCTCTGTCAATTTTCATTTTTTTCGCTACAGTCTCTATTATAGAAATCGGCTGGAAAGGGCTGCACAAAAGGTCATGCAGCAAGGAGTTCACTCTGACACCTAACGCAACGTTGAGAGTGGTGTTTTCAGAGACGCAGAGCGCGCTCGAACCTTATTTCCGAAAGCACCCGGTGGAAATTTGAACACGGGCCACATTTGGCCCCCCGAGCTGGACTTTGGACATGACTGCTCTAAATAAATCATCAATGCCAATAGTTTGGAACTGGAAATTAAATACAATGGTTATTTAATGGTGTATAACTGTTGCAGAATCCTCATGACATATTCAAAAGTTGTGAATTATTTAGTTCTCACCTTCACAGTTTGTCCAGCTTCAGGGCCATCCTAAAGGGGGAAAAAAACTGGTCATTAGGAAAGATTCAGAAATTCTTAAGTACAGATGCCCCATAAAAATGTATACACACTTAAGCAGCTGATAACAATATGTGTTTTTTTTCTTTGCAAATTACACCTATTGGAATTAATGATGCAACTAGATTAAACTTTGAATAAAGGGAATTCATACTGAAATCCTACTGAAAGTATGAAAACACAGTCTAAGTGCAAATACCAAGAGAAGTGTTTCGTAATGTGTGCAATGACATTTCTTCACGTTGTCGGACGTCAGTTAGACAGCAGCCGGTGGGAAAACAATAAATGGTTGGTAAATTGTATTACTTTTTGAAAATTAAAGGAATTTTATTAAAAGCTTACCTACTTTACAATTATTTCAAGTGTGCATAATTTTTTTGGGACACCCAATATTTTAAAGCTGCCCTTCCATCACAAGCCATTTTTTCCTCACAGCTTCATGTATATATATATATATATATATATATATATATATATATATATATATATATATATATATATATATATATATATATATATGTGTATATGCTCACAAGGATCGCGGGCATGCTCAGCCAGCTTTGGGCAGTAGGCGGGGTGCACCCTAAACTGGTTGCCAGTCAATCGCAGAGCACACAGAGACAAACAAACATTCACACTCACACCTACGGGCAATTTGGAGTGTCCAATTAACCTACCTTGCATGTTTTTTTAAATTTCACAGTCAATAGGTGGGCAGGCATATCAGAGACACAACTATTTGTATACAAACACTAAAAATTATATTTTCATGAATATATGGAATAATCATTATGCATCAATGCCGGTGAATGAATAAATACATCATATGAGTTAGAATTATTTTGACCCTGCACTGATCAGAGAACGAAAATCAGTCTACTGTTGGCCAAAACCTTTTTTAAAAATTATTTCAATATTATTACTTTTTTTTATCATCAACACTAGATGAGTTGTATGATACTATTTTTCACGAGAATGACACAAATGGATACCCCCTGCAGAGAATAGTACTTGGTGGTGTCTGAAAAAAGAGAGACGTCATGATTTAATCATACAATCTTAATCTTAGTGATCAATATCCCAGTCAAAGAAAATGACATCTAGGTAAAGGTTTCTTTTTGCTTCTCCGCCCCCCTTTGGTTCTCTTGCCAACCTGTGAAACAATTTTGTCTGAGGGCCACCGTGCACGCAAGGTGCTATTTTGATATTAGCATATATATCACCCGTTATGCAAAAAAGGCTTTTCAATCTGAGGTGAGAGCCTGTCTGTGTGTAAGTTGTTGTAGGTGTCAGAGATGACTCTGAATTTAGTTTCTATCATATTATGTTCAATGTACGACACAAGAGTGGATCAAGGTGGAAAATGTTGATATAAGGAAAGTACATTATGATGCAATTAGTTTATTGACTTAAAAGAATGACTGAAATGACGATATAAGGAAAGTACATTACGACGCAATTAGTTTATTGACTTAAAAGAATGACTGAAATGTTTTGAATATCTACTTCTTTGATTTCTCAAAACCAAAAGTCCATAGTATTATAGACATATTGTAAAATGTAGCATCATCATCATTCACAAAAGGGGTCAAGTTGTGTGTACAGCGCAAAAATGTCAGTGTGAAAAATAATCCTACTGGCATGTTTAGAGCATAATATTGATTCAGCCAACTAGAACATATTTAAAGCCACTCCCACTTGTCTGACACATTACTTAGCGCAAGTGCCAACGGGCTTCTAAATTCACAGATTGCTGAATGAAACCGTTTCTTAACCTATTCTTCAACGCTGCAAATAACCATTCAATTGACAACCTATGGACAACCTACAATACCTTCCAGTGGCTATAGTAAATACTATTAATTAGGAAAATGTAATTCATGTCTAATGTTTGAATACAGAATTCATTACATGTTTAATCCATCTTCTGTCAAAAAACGAAATAGATTTGTGTTTGTATTTACCTGGATGGCAATGGTGAGAGATGTGGCATTGAAGTGCTTTTCCACCAGGTTGGCAACTCTCTGGGTAGTGCTGAATAAATCTGTCACTTCATCTGGTCGAAGATCCCGAAAACGCTCCACTTGTCTCAGTGGGCAAACCAATACATCTGAAAAGGTTCTGTTAAGGAATTTTGGAATTACAAAAAAAGCCACAAGTTGTTCATATTTTGTTTTCATGTTGCCAGCCCTTGGCAAGTCTTGAGCACAAAACATCCATGCTGGTAAAATGACTCAATCTGCAGAAAATGCAACACTTTCCTGATCGCAGGTGCTGCCTTGACTTATTGTCTAAAGTCTGTAAAAGGTTATTATCATCTGCACTGACAATCTGTATTGGGGAAGCGTGAGGTGGTGGAGGGCGGTCACTGAAATGTGACTTCACAACCTCATGACCAGAGCTGGGCAGTCCGTCCCGGGGGTTAAACGGTCCATCCCTCCATCCCGGACGGACACCCATTTTTAGGGCGGAGGACGGGGGCGACAAGTTTTAAAATATGGACGGACTAAGCAAGGATGGAGGTGGATTTTAGTCCATCCCACCAGTCGTCCCTCATGCATGCAACGTGGTTGCGAGGCGCCCAAAAGTTCATCTCAACCTACTCGGCGAAATGGGCAAATGACAAAAGTTGCCTCCAAACACTTCAAACGAGTCACCCAACTGCATGTACTTACTTGCATTGGGAACGCTCCGGCACACAAGATCCACCGAGTGTACAGGACACTACGTGTGACGCAGTACTCCCCAATGCTGATTGGCTGCCGTGAGGTGAAGATGGAAGAAAGCCAATTTGTTTAGCTGTGCCGAATGGACGGATGGGCGGGTTTTTGGTGCTTCGCTCTGCATCCCACCGCTCCAAACGCATCATCCACGCCGCCCCGCACGCAACCGCGCCGGCCCACGCTAACTACATTGACTTCAATTGAATCGCACCGCCAGATTCAATTGAACATAGCAGCACCGAAACTGCTCCTGCGTGATTTGTTTCTCCACACACGGACTGAGTCGGCACTCCGGAAGCGGAGGAGAAACCTGCCGGCCAATCAGCAACCTGAAGGGCTGACCAATGGAAGCTCTCCCTAGACCGGGTGTCTCTGCCCAGCCATTCAGAGACTGACCCCTTTCAACCGCTACATTGACATATAAACAATGACCGCTCTTAAATAAAGCAGTTACATTACAACTCTGGACTCGCTCACTTCTTAGCCAGCCAATGAGCTTTAAATAAACCTCTGCCGTTAGCATCTCTCCCGCTGCATCATGCACGGACTATATTTTTTAGGAATAAGGACGGAGGGACGAGGAAGGAAGGGTACCCAGGTCGTGGACGGAGGATGGAGGACGGACCGTCAAAAAAAGGGTTAAGTGCCCAGCTCTGCTCATGACATTCAATTGTATGAAAATGGAGTACGCAGGTGAGAACACAAAAATGTGTGTTATCAGTGTTATGGAACAACAAAAAGAAATTGGTAATACTTAGTGTAGTGTAGTCCTCGGAACTAGGTCTGGCTAAAAACAACAAACACGACAGAAATTAATTGCAAATAGGTTCCTCCATCTAGTTATTTCTGAAGCAGGTCTTTTTCAGCCCTGTGAGTTGAAGGTAGTTATCAGAAAAGGAGTGTAACAATTTGTTTGGTAAAAGCATGGCAAACATAGAGACATTCATATACTGTATTTAACTAAATATTGCTGCATGTAACATTGAAGTTAGATTCAAATATTTTAGGCACAGGAAGTTTGGGACCCCTCTATTGCTCTTGATCTCATAGTATTTAAAGAACCACATTTCATGGATCATATCTACTTATTATCGAATTTAAACGTCCTTTATTCGACCTGGAATTTTATTGAGGACAAATAGGTTGGAACAAGCCTGTCTGGACTGCATAGTGTATAAAACAACCCAATGAAGTAGGATGGATCTGCTTTCACACTACAGGTGCAAAGGTAATCAAATAAGGAGTACTGAGGGATTCATACTTCCCATGTTTGCGACAAACTCGCATACTCTTAAAAGGAGGGGTTTTCTACTCCTGAAATTATGATGTGTGCGTGCGTGCTTGTGTGTCAGTGTTGAATATGGTTGCTGCTTTTGCGGAACACAGCACACAATTTCCATTGTAAATTAATGTGACCAAAGATATCTCAGCTCCAACGCACCTGTTTCAAAATATCATTATCGTTATCAAGCTTTTTCAGATCTCGCTGATGAGCTGCTCTACTTAGTAGAGTGTTGGTCAACCTAACTTATATTATGTTAGCAATGTGACTGTCCCTTTATTCATCCATCCATTCTCTGTTGTCTGTTGACGTACCATCACTACGGTCACAAGTGTGCTGAGACCGGATATGCCCATATAACTGGTCGTCTGTCAATTGAAGTGCACATATAGGCAATCAACCAGTCAACTCACATTCACACGTATGATGGTGGTGGTGGTAGATTATTATCTCTTTAACAACTTTTGGCGTTTTTTTCCAGAGTGGGAATCGAGTTCTTACAGATGAGGTACTGCCGCCCTAATGATGTCAGAATACAGATATTAAAAAGAGACAAAGAAGAAACAATCCTATGGGTGAGAAAAAAGGAAAACTGATGTTCGCTCAACCTTAAGGAAAAGCATCCTGATGATTAAATCTTAGCGATTCATGCCACAGTGGCCTCATCTACAAGCAATTTATCCCAAGAGGTACTGACACAAACTATCAAATGTTTTTTTTTTTTTTGTTGAGCAGCTGTATGTGCGTGTGAGTGCCTGTACGACTTCTCCAATGGAAGGAAATCATGTCACATGCGTTGATATCTACTTTTTGTGTGTTCCTGTGGTGATGGAGGTTGTTGACTTGAAAGATGAGATATGGCAAAGATAGTGAGCACAGAATCAGCAGACAGATAATGTTTTCTTCGTGCTGCTGGATGAATAATGTTTTCCTACAAATAACATGACCCCTTGAATGCCGCGTTGGATCTGAAGTGTTGATCTTGGAAAAAAAAAGATTTGAGAAAACTAAATAGCAAGACTGCACAAACACAAGACACATTTATATCTAAAGTTTATTTCTGTCTGTACAATAAAACCCTTTTCACACTGCGCTTGGTTTTTTCATGGTGTTCATAACGGGATAAGATGCAGTATAGTTTAAGGACAATGGTGTCCCAGTGCAAGCCTGTCAATAATTGGCAACGGTTGCTAAGATATAGAATAGAAAGTAGCCTGGTACTCTTTTTTTCACTGGTTTCAACGTAAAGTAATTACCACAGGAAGCCCAGGCTTTGTTTACAATGTGGACAGGGGTGTGTGCAGAGTTGTGTAGCGAGCAGGCCAGCAGGGTGGTGGCATCCACTTGGGGACGGGCATCCACAACCCTCTCCCAGCATCGACATAAATCTAATTAGGTGCACATATGTCGCCGATCAGTAATTATTAGGGCTGGGTAAATATCGTTTTGCAATGTATCGTGATACTTTTTATGCTGATATCAAGTATAAATACGTTGATGAAGTGTCAATACTTTCGATACCTTATGTTATGTTATGTTTTGCATGTTCTATAACGTACTTGTTCGAGCCATTTTTCAATAATTTTCAAGGTCGTGTACGGGTCGCAGCAGGGCTTCAATGCATTAACTCACAATTTGTTTGTTCAGGCGAGGAGGTCGCAGTCAAGTTGTGGTTGCTTTCAAATGTCCAAATAATGCTTCCAGATAATGCTGAACTTGAAAAACCTTATCCGACCGAGGCCTGCTTGCATGCCTAGCTCTTTGTCCACACACACCCACGCACCAACCTTGACTTAAGGCGGCCATCTTGCTTTAATATTTGACCTCACCAAGGAAAGCACACCTCTAAATGCAGTAGCCATACCTCGCCATTGACTGTCAGGTCACACAGTTTTAACATATATGTCAAAAAAGTGTTGTTGTTTTTTAACAATGTAAACTGCCTTCAATCAAGACTGTAAAGGGGTAAATAATTTGAGTCGCGAATAGGCAACAAGAATTATCCAAAGACAATGGAGTCAGACAAATAATTCTTGAAATGGAGGACAGTGTAAAGTATGCTGAAATAACCACCAGGGATGAGACACATGACACATCCTGATGCAACACATGGTGCAACTTATTCATGACTGCATACCAACACACACAACATCATGTTATTACTTTCTGTGTATATACACCAACAGGCACTTGTTTCACATGATTCCATTCAGCTTCACCCTGTCAAAGCCTGGCAGTAAGGGATCTTGTCACTACAACTCGGGCTTTCCAAATGTCTTTGTCTGGGACAACCTCTTCCTTGAGTCTTCAGACAGCTACTTGATTCAGGGGTTTGACAATGAAAATCAAGAACGTTTGATATCCTATTATTTTCTGCCATGGCAGTCACTTTTTTTTTTTTTTAATTCAGTCCCAGGGTTACAGTGCATGTAATAAAAACAAGGCATTGCAGATTGGTTTTACATTGCAAATGCAATCATTCCTTTGACGGAAGACATCTGTCCTCCTACCCCTCCTCCAAACACATACCCCCACTCCCCACACACCTGAAATCCATTAAAATTTCCGATGCCATTGTTCCATTCTTAAACTAGAACAATGAATTTGCATTAGCCTGAAATAAACATCATTTCCTGACCCCTGTCAAGCATATCTCACAGATCATTTTCACACGTATTTTGATGGTGTTTGAGGCAGTGGGCTGTTCACACAAGAAAATGACTTGATCAAGTACAATCCATGCCCATGCTAAATGGATGGAACTGTGGATATAGAAATTTGCACATATTGTCCAGACAGCCTGCGATTGGCTAGCGGCCAGTGCAAGGGTGCACCCCGCCTCTCACCGAAAGTCAGCGGGGATATTCTTCAGCTCACCTATAACCCTAATGAAGACAATGGTGTAGAAAATGGATGGCTGGCCAGGTAATGATAGTACATTCGTGAAACAATGTTCACAATGTAGCTTTTTCATTGTGGATACAATTGTACAGTATTAATTTGTTTATATATTTTAAAAAAAAAATTCTGTGGTATATATGTATACACCGCTGCGCAGTTATCTAGTATTTATCACTTCGGCTAGAGATGGGGGTTTATCTATGTGGAGTTTGAATTTTCTGTTTTGGTGTGGGTGTTTTAAGGGCATTCCAATGGAAAACATGTTTTTTTTTTTAATTATAAACCAATTTACCCATAGATGTGAATGAAAGTCTTCAGCTTGCGCAGAGAATGTGTTAAAGAAAATGGAGCAATGAATGAATGGAGATATGTTGAATTCTGATTATTCCTCATTTCGTAAGGAGCAGTGTTTCATTTTGCTTTGTCCAGACAGGACAACAAGACAGGAGCTTGTTGTGCAAACAGGTTGTATATATCAAATATGACCTTTATTGGCCCAATGATGATGTTAAATACCTAAGTGAAAAGATAAATGCAGTTGAAAAAAAATCCTTCAGTTTGTGTACTTTTTGACAACTCAATAAATCCTAATTTCTATACACAAAACAACTACATTTGTCCAAACAAAGACTAAGTGCCATTCCTCAAACAATCTGACTTTGTATAGCACCTAAATAAAGAGCGACTCAAAATATTTAAACTGATTCACTCAAATGTTAGAGTAGCAACCAGCAAAACATGTGCCGCAGAAGAGTCAGAACAGTGCAAAATGTTCTCTTCAATTTATACAGTACACCGTTTCTACGCCTCATGCATATAATCCACAGAACGTAGACAACTGTGGACCATCTCTGTGCGCCACTCCTAAGGGAAGTCCTCCACTTTCTCATTGTTATTTGGAAGGCTCCTGTGTATACTGTACGTAACCGTATCCATATTTAACGTTGAGCATAGGCCTAAATGTGCCTTATAGTGGTGTGTTGGACTTCCTGCATAGAATTGGCCTGCATCCATATGTGTGACACATGGGCTGGTGTGCATGAAAAAGCACCAGCACCTGTTGGAGGGCAGTGTCTACTCTGCCGTAATTTTGTTACAAAGAAAAACAACAGCGAGTTTCTTGGGTTCTGTGAACAAATAGGTCTAATGTGATATGTTTATGCTTGATTTAACTTTTACTCACATTGAGCTAAATGTGTGTAAAGATTCTGTTCTTTTGTTTTAAATCTGGGATTGAACATGACATGTAGTGGTAAGGGTTCTGGGTCTGTTCCCGGACCTATAAGCATTATTTAATATCAGAGCTGGGCGTTTTACTAAAAATCTACGGTCCGTTTATCCCCTTCCACCTACAGCCGGGGTACCCTCCCGCCATCCGTTTATCTGCCATTTCGTCCGACCGTACCAAATAGTATTCGTCTATAGGCCAGTCCGACTATCATTTTAAACAGGTTTTCGTTAGCGTTTCCGACTACCAACTTCGGGGGGGGGGGGGGGGGGGGGGTGGAAAGCCCGGGTCCCGGCGCAAATAAGAGCATGAGTGGATTTATCATCATCGCAGCCTCCCTTGTTGTATCTCACCAGTCTCCTCCACGCTAATAAATGAACGGCATTTTTGAACAACGTTCTGTCCGGAAACTCATAACGTTATTCAAATGTGCCATTCAGTTAGTTAAGAGTCGAGCCGGATAGTGCATAGTAAACAGCTGTGTTCATAAGTTGCGGAAATAGACGATTACACAGACGGGAAAAAATGGGCTTCCGATTATGCTTTGTCCGATTATTTTTATCCATCTATCGTTTATTGCCTACAATATGGGCATCCGTCATAGGCAGATAGGCGGACCAGTCTGTCACATTAGCAGAATGACCAGCTCTGTTTAATATCTCGATGTGTTTACAATGTTTTTTCATTTTATCATTTAACCATTTTGGGGGGAAACATTGTATTAGACTGTGGTGCTTTCAAGGATATTGTACCTCTAAATGGTAAACACCTGACACTTTACCTATACATTTTTCACACTATGGAAGATATATGTTTTTATATGAATTATAGTTTTACTGCAACAATTATTTGAAGTGATATATTCCAGAACACTCATTTAGTCTGACATTATACCAACTAAAATAGCATTGGTTGTAGCTGTTCTTGTCTTAGCCCAAAATAAATACATTGTAAGTAACTTAACATTATGCCAACTAAATTATGTTGTAGGAGAGACGCCTCAATCAAGCAAGGCTCAAGGTGTGCGGTCCCCAGAAACTGAATTGTATATTGCTATGAATGTTAAAATCAACTGGATAACTGCTTGAACACAATTTTCAGCATCTACAATTCACCCTTGCTTGTTTACCATTATAGATACATTGGAGGGCAACTTCAGCTACTCGGACAGCTTGCTATCATCCTGATCGAAGTAACAGTAGGTGAACTGAGTTCGCGTGTTTGTTCTTGTGAGGAGCTAGATGGCATCATGCATACAGACACATGATCTAAATTAGAATGTGCATGCATTTCAAATATAACATCATCACAATGCAAAACTCCAAAGCCTTCACAACATGGAAGGAACGGTATATCAAATATGTGTATATCATGCTTTCAGAAGGAGCAATCTGTTTGTACCATGTGTGAGTCACAGTTTGTTTTCCAATTGCCCTTTTGTAGCTCCACTTTTCTGGCAACTACCGGCACTCTCCATCTGAGCAAGTCGGTGAGTCAGAAGCGGTCACAAAACAAAATATTCTGACATGTTTAAACATCAATGTTGTCGTGTGTGTTGTAGCACATTATTCTTATGACATTTGCAAGTGAAAATTGGGATGCCGTATTTAAGCTTGCATACTATTTTATCCCTGGGTCAGAACAACATGTCAAACTAGGGACATCAGCTGAATAGAAATCGTGCATTTACTCACTTTGGAGGTTTAGTGGCATGCTGATAACTTAACTGTCTTGTGCATTTCCTCCTGTATGTTTCAGCTGGGATTTCAGGATGTAGGAGTACCATTGGTGCCAATACCAGCAGCTGCAGACTCCACAACGGCAGAGCCAACGGTGAGCAAGCAGTGATATGATACTGTTTGACTATAGTAAAGTTGGCGAGATAGGGACGGAATTTACAATGAATACTGTGTGACATCTAGTATTACTTACAATTCAGATTTTGTTATTATATCCTGGGAGGGAGTAGTAAACTAAAGGGGCGTTTAAACAAGGACAGCTACAGCAGTCCCGCTGTAACCGGTAATAGATCCGTTCTCAACACGTAGACCCGCTAGCCATCTCGGACTGTCATACTCTAGCAGAAACTACCTATCCACATAGTGTCAAACAGTTCGGAACAGTATGCTGCATAGACGCATCATCATGAGAAAGAAATAATTCGGAAAAAGGGGTAGGAACCTGTCACTGAAGACTGTTCAAATTGTTAAATTTGGACTGTTTAGCGATTGCATCATAGCCATCCTGAAGGGGGAGGTTAGTGTCATGCTACATAACTTCAAGGCCTTGTGCATTTCCTACTGTGGGTGTCAGCGGGCATGTTAAGATGTAGCAGTAACACTGGTGCCCAATACCACCAGCTGCAGACTCCACAGCTTCACATTCCACAGTGACAGACCCAACAGCGAGTAATCACATGCCCTGGTATTATACCATTCTCTTTCACTACATAAAGTTGGTGACAGGGACGCAGAACTCTAGTTTAGTTCTACAATGAAATGTCTTTCTAGACCAGGGCTCTGCAACCCATGGCTACGGAGCCGCATGCCGCTCTTTCCTCCTTATGTTGCGGCTCTCGTGGCTTGGGAAAATAAATTATAAGTGTCCGATTGATGTTTATGGTATTTGTCTCAAAATGTGTATCATGTCTTCTTAGTAAGTACATTTTTTTGGCCACTTTCATATGTGGTCCTAGATTGGATACCTTTCGGATTTTTTGCAATGTGACCGCAGTCTGTACCGGCAAGTCACATATATCAGACATTGACGTCGTCCAGAGCCCAAAGGAGAGCCAGGGAGATTGAATCTGCCAAGTTGTTTTGTTTAACAGTCTTGAATTTATATTTGACTTCAATCCCATTTGAAAAATGTGAAGGTGCTACAATAAAATAAGTTGTGAGCTCTTGGAATAAAATAGAGGTTAATACCTTGATGAAAACACACACAATTCACGCTTGACTTCTGTATATGGGCAATGTTTATTAACTATTCTAACATACTAGTGATGGGCATAACAGTTCTTTTAAATAAACTGAATCATTAGAATCAGTTCATCAAAAAGAATCGTTCAAAAGAATCGTTCACCGAATCATTCAGCCCCGCATCCCCCTAACAAACAACATGTGTTTGCATTGATGTACTGTAATCACGTCAGGCAATAGTCGTATTCGTGTTTGGTGATAACGCACCGGACTTTCAAAAAAAAAAAAAAAACCCACAAAAAAACACTCAAATATTTAAAACCATTATCATAACCATTATAATCGTGGTTATAATAACGGTGATAAATACTAGCAACAACAATAATCGCAGTAGACACTATGCCTACATATATAAACATTTGTTATTTTGGAGGACATAACACACGGCCGCCACGCGCCGGTGTATTTTTGTTTTCACCTGTTACGAAGTGCAGGCTTGTCAAATGAAGCGGATGACTACATGTCTGGTTAAAGGTTCTGTTGCGCTGAAATAAAAACAATAATTAATAAAACACTCGAGCACCAAACAAGATTTGAAATAAAAGTACAATTTAATGGCAAACCAACATTATGATGATCGCACCACATTATAGTTGCAGTAGACAGAGAGGATAATAATATTTAACTGCACATATGTGTATTGTAATAAATGTTTTCAAATAAAGTTGTCCCATGTCCACAACAACGTCATCTCCCAGCTGCTGCAGACCGGGGGCGCCTCATCACGATCTGGCGAGGGACTTTGAGTTTGTCAGAGCTCTTATTTGTTTTCATGCACTTGCCCCCGGTACTTGGATGGGCTTAACATTAGCCGGTAGCTTAGAGAAACGGATGCCAAAGAAAGCTTGTCCCCACGAGCACGAAAGGAGTGGTGTTGGTGAGCTGTTCCTTCCTTGGGGAATCGCGAATCATTCATAGCAAAACTCAGTTCACTCACTGACTGCATGGATGGAGTTCTCGTTCGCATGAACGAGAAATGGCAGCGACACGTTCACTCACTGAATCGTTGGTGAACGGGAAATGACATCACTGATTCCCGCAGTGACCCGTTCACTACCGAATTGTTGGTGAACGGGAAATGACATCACTGATTCCTGCAGTGACACGTTCACTCAGTGAATCGTTGGTGAACGGGAGATGACATCACTGAATCCTTCATGAAGGCCAATAGCGTGGCAGTATGTTCAGTAAATCCCGTTTACATCTGACGTTGGCTGCTGATTGGTTGATCGCGAAGATTGACAACATGCCCGTGGCTGAGCTAAAATGAACTGAGAAAAGAACGAATCACTTCAGGAAGTGATCCATTCTCTCTTTGTGAAATGCAGAAAATTTGCTACATGCAGAAAGTTTGCTATCGTTAACTACCAATTTTGTATGCACCCACTGAAAAGCCCTGGTGGCTACAGAGTAGTCACTTACATTTGCTGAAGCTCACGTGATGAGCGAAGAGGGGAAGGACCTTCACTGATTTGCAGATGGAGGAACAACCAAAAAAAAAGGAAAAATAGAGGAAAGCTTTTGGGAGCGGGACCAAGCTTTGTTGGGTTCTCAGATGACCCAACCGGCCACAGCGCGGGGTCGGAGGTTTGAACGGGACAGAACCGGTGTGTTGCTTCCACGGTTGCTGCCCAAGGGCCGGAGTCCGGCACGTCTGCCATGCGAAAATGCAGCCAAAAGATTAAAAAAAAAAAAAAAAAGAGAGGTGAAAGAGAGAGTTTGAGAAGTTTCTCTTGACAGGAGGATCTTGTGTATTGGAGAGGGTGTGAAGTTCAGAGAGAGAGGCCAGGCCTTTTTATCTCCTTAAGAAAATGGGGAGGGGGTGAGGTCTCTGCCCCCCCCCTCCAGCTCAGGTTTCAGGTGAGCCTCAATTCATGACACTAAAGTTAGATTTGAGTCTATTAAATTGTCCTATTTGAAACCTTTGTGCATTTCACAATTCATAACTGGCATCAATTTTCATACTTCAGCTTGAAACATCAAGTTTAAGAGTCAAAGATATGAGTTTAAGTCTATATCTACACTCGTAAACCTGACCAGAAAAAATATTATTACCATAGAGAAGCAGATTTATCAATGCAAAGTTAGCAGGATACACACAGTAAGCAATACAAAACACACATTCAACTATTTTTCATTTCAAGGTAATTTTGATTGATCAAAAGCATAGGAAGTTCAATGCTGCAGTTCCCATGTTCCCATCTTCATCCAGCACTGTCGATGTTCATCGGTTTGTGAGAGGAACCTTCTGGCTTCCCGCTGGGGGGAGGCTCCATGAAGTCTGTTTTAAGACCGTTCGAATCCACATCCGTTGTCTGGATAGGTTTTCAGTTGACGACGAGTGGCTCCTTATCAGGATTTTGGGTCTTCCTGAGTCCTAGCATGTCCTTGTAAAATCCAATTGTTGGGGTCCCCTAGCGATTCAACTGTTTTTAAGTGAGGCTGGAGCAGACTTGATGGCATCTGGCTAAATCAGTCTCACAACCTGAAGATGTGGTCCACATGAAGGCATATTCGCTATATCTATAATGTAATACGAACGCTTATACAAAAAAAAAATAAAAAATTAAATGCACCAGTTTATAGTCCTGTGTAAAGATGAAATTGACCTCCTACAGCCCTGATTTGCAGACGCTGTGCGCAGAGGTTCGGGAAGAGAAGTCCCATTAACCAGGTAAAATAAATATTCAGGCAGTTATTTAGCAAATATTTGTTTTCATTGTTCAGTGAAATAGTGCTCTTTTTTCCATTGTATTTTGAAATTCTGGCACTTCCCCATCAGCACTTAGAAACAGTCACCCATGCCTTTGTTACATCTCGGCTAGATTACTCAAATGCACTTTATTTTGGAGTCAGCCGGTCCTCTCTCAAACATCTCAAGTTGGTCCAAAATGCTGCTGCTCGCCTCCTAACTGGAGCTCGGAAGATGGAGCACATAACACCAATTCTGGCCTCCCTTCACTGGCTTCCAGTGCACTTTCAGGGTTCAATTTAAGATTCTTCTACTTGTTTTTAAGTCATTAAATGGCCTCGCCGAGCTCCTCCACTCCTACGCACCTTCCCGCAGCCTCAGGTCTGCGGACCAGGCGCTGCTCGAGGTGACGAGGACCAAGCGGAGCCTCAGAGGGGATCGAGCTTTTTCGGCTGCCGGTCCTTCCCTTTGGGAGGACCTGCCATTGGACGTGAGACAAGCCCCCTCTCTGTCCATTTTTAAAACCCGGTTGAAGACACATTTCTATTCGTTGGCTTTTGATCCGACCTGAGACTGACAAATTCTCTGCTGTTTTTCCGGTGTCTATTCTATACACCCAGTAGTGTTTTATGTTAATTTATTGATTCCACTTGTTGTATTATGGCCTTTTTATTGTTTGTAAAGTGCTTTGTTACAGCTCTAGCTGTTATGAAATGCGCTATATAAATAAAAATGTATTGTATTGTATTTTTGTTGGGGCGACACGCTGGTCGACTGGTTAGCATGTCCGCCTCACAGTTCGTGGGTTCGATCCCGGCTCCGGCCTCCCTGTGCGGAGTTTGCATGTTCTCCCCGTGCTTGCGTGGGTTTTCTCCGGATACTCCGGTTTCCTCCCACATTCCAAAAAAATGTTTGGTAAGTTAATAAGATACTCTAAATTGCCCCTAGGTGTGATTGTGAGTGCGGATGTTTGTTTGTCTCTGTGTGCCCTGCGATTGGCTGGCAACAAATTCAGGGTGTCCCCCGCCTACTGCCCGAAGACTGCTGGGAGAGGCTCCAGCACTCCCCGCGACCCTTGTGAGGACAAGCGATAGAGATAATGGATGGATGGATGGATGGATTTTTGTTTGCTGGATGAATAATTTAAGTTCAGCTTTTTAATTCATCTGCAATATTTTTCGTAAGAGTTCAAAAAGTGTTCATTTAATAAATAAAATTTAATTTTCTGAAACCTGGAATGGACTGCATGGAATTCATAAGCAACACATTATTTTACAAGTGTAAAGCTATATTTATATACAGTATATATATCCATCCATCCATCCATTATCCAAACCACTTATCCTCACAAGGGTCACATGCGTGCTGGAGCCTATCCCAGCTGTCTATGGGCAGTAGGCGGGGTACACCCTGAAGTGATTGCCAGCCAATCGCAGGGCACACAGAGCCGAACATACACACTCACAATCAAACCTAGGGGCAATTAAGATTGTCCAATTAACCTACAAGGTCACTGATAGTGTAGTGGTACACACGCCTGAGTTGTGTGCCGGCAGCGTGGGATCGATTTCCACCCAGTGACGGTGTCTGTGTGTGCCCTGCAACTGGCTGGCGACCAGTTCAGGCTATAGTCTGCCTTCGCCCATTGACGGCTGGGATAGGCTCCAGCATCTCCCCGCAACCCCGTATAGGATAAGCGTTGTGTTTTTGGAATGTGAGAGGAAACCGACACAGGCCCGGGGAGAACAACTACTCCACACAGGAAGGCTGGGGCTGCATTCGAACCCACGACCTCTGCACTGTGAGACGGACGTGCTAACCAGTCTCAGATTCAAATTTATTGTCATTACAACAAGTGCAACGAAAAAGTAAGGTGCAGGCCCTTTCAGTGCAAGACAAAAAGAATATATAATTAAAAAAAAAAAAAAAGACAAATAAAACAAACAAAATTTGTTTTTCTCTCCTCTAGACGTCTTTAGCGGGAACTTCCAACAGTTTGAGCTGATGCAGACAGCGTCTAATCATGGTTACAATGGTAAGAGAAGACTAGAATCTTCCGACATTTGTATGCTTTTATGATCTACGAGTGAAAACGTTCACACTATTCTGTTGATGATCATTACTCAGTTATTTGTTCATCACTCCTGGATTGACTGAATACATTAACAGTTTGTAAAAGGGACAGAGGCATAATTTACAGTAATATTAAAAAACAAAGCAGAGGGATTGTTTGTATTGGTGTCCTGTGTATTCAATTCATCAGACAGATTTTATTTACCACAATATAATATAATTTATGCAAACAATATGTTTGCATACATGTATGAGTTGTCACTCCTGAAAATGTATTTTCTGTTCTCAAAAGAGCTGTAGGGAAGAGAAGACACCTGTTGCCGAAAAAAAACTTGATCATAACGATCAGAATATATAGCTACTGCCATTTCTGACCAACATAAATCTTATTGTCAATTTCACACAGACGCACACACAATAACGTGTATGTATGCAGTGCTTAAGTGGCATGAATTTTACAGATCGAACTGCACAGATGCAAGCTGATGACAGCAGACATCTTTTGACAGTCACATCTATTAGAAATAGTTTGATTATTATTAAGTAGTCTAGGCCTGCACGATTAATCGTTTTTTAACCATGATGTCGATTCCCCCACCAACATTGGTATTCATTTCTAAATTAGGTCAATTTTTTTTTCTCTCCCTCAAGAGCCGGCGGCATGTGTCAGAGTTATAAATAAGCGTTCCAACTGAAAGCTAATATGTCTGTTTCTGTTGTCATCACGATGTACACACTATTTTTTAATTTAAAATTACTGCGCCAAGCGTCACAACGTGGCGACGAAACAGGAGTACCGTGCCGCGGTGATCTAGCAGCTGCTCACTCGGCCACTTGCTTGTTTAAGCGCTCTCTCTCTCCTGTGTGCATGTGTTTGTGTGTGTGAGCGTGGCAACCTAATGACGCTTTTCCATGCCTGTGATATCATAATTTATTGCTTATGTTGGAGTTTCCAGAGCCTAATGTATGCAAGGAGCCTTCTTTTTTTCCCTTGAAACCTCATAGCCATATGAAGGCATAGTGTCAAATAAACATTTCAGTTTGTGAGGAAAAAAATGTATCAGAAAATTAAGCTTCAATTCAAAGCTAAAAAAAAAAAAAATGATATTCATATTTTTGCCTGAATCGTGCAGGCCTAATGTAGTCTACGGACTGATTCATCATTAGTGAAAGTTTCATTTTTAGCACGTGATTTCTTTTTTTTTTTATTTTATTATTATTTTTTTTAAGCGGGGGATGAGCTGAAGTGCATATTTAAAATCTTGAAGGCCCTCCAACATCATCGACTCTATCTTTAAATCCTACACAAAAAACAGTGCGGCTCGAATTAAGCCATAGTAAAATTGCAGGCTATAAGAAATACACAAATTTAGAGGTGCTGAGATGGAGCCAGGCTTGACATTTTTTTTGCAGAGTGAGGGAAGTTTGATCCGATGATGGCGGAGTGGTCAGTTTTTCCGTAGTATAGAGCGGGGACTGCTTAAGTTTGCGCTACTGCGGGCTTCGCTATGGGTTCCGGATACCGGAACTTCCGTTGTAAGGAATCGTTCGTTAATGTAATATAGTAGTAGAAAGTTTAATGCATACGTTTTTTTTTCCTGGTGGGGGAATTTCAGTTTGACAGAGGTCCGTAGGTGGGAATACTTACCATAAATGGTATTGGATACTAATCTACTCTCCTCGCTCGTTTCTTTTTTTTTCTCTTTCAGTTGCTGGTCGACAGTTTGACTACACTGACCGGCCAAAATTAACTGACACAATAGAGACGCTGGGGTTTACTGAAAATATTTTGCTCTCTTGTAATACATTTTTTAATATCAAACATGTTGTCTGTGCTAAGTTTTTCATACATTTGGTGAAGTAATGGAAATCATTTTGAACAAGCTAATAATACATGTAAGTTGTAAGACATATCAGCAGAAACCCTTGGTGAAAAGCATAACTTTTTCAAGTGGGCTAACCCAATTATTTTGTTACAGTATTTTTTTTTTTTAAGTTTTATTTTAATGAAACTTTTACATGTAAATTCCAATTGAGATGATGGTTGAATCAATATTGTTTCTTAACATTGATTCAATTAAAAATAAACTAAAATGTGCATGTCAATTCGGATTTAGATGATGGTTTAATCAACATTGATGTGTGCTTTATGGTTGAAAAGCAAACTTTGACTCACCATTTCATCAACCTTGCGCCGAATGTATAATTTCTACTTTGGGTCTCAA
Organism: Filicampus tigris; assembly: GCF_054856515.1. NCBI lineage: Eukaryota > Metazoa > Chordata > Actinopteri > Syngnathiformes > Syngnathidae > Filicampus > Filicampus tigris. The sequence continues at coordinate 3,550,119 of NC_141225.1, read as the reverse complement.
CGTAGATTCAATACTTCACCCGAACCATATTTCAACATCAATTCACCCATATTTTGCTATCTGGGATTGCATCACGTTAATGATTGCTTCCTCTTGTTCACTAAAAATGTAAAAGCGATGGCAATATTTTCCTGCACTGACATTGAATCTGTATGGCATCTTGTGATAAATATTCCCATATCTGCTTCCATAAAATGGAGCTAACATTAGTGTTAAAGCATTTCTTCACTTGGAAAGGAAGCTCACTTCACCAATAAATAGGAGAGGGTGCAAAAAAGACACCCCCACAATATCACAGGCCATGATGAAGGCAGCAGACCCCCAAATCAATCAAAATGCCCTTTGTCTTGGCAGTTGAAAATTGTGGATGGGCAAAACAAAGAGATCCATCACTGCCGCTGCAACAATTGTCTCTTTCTGCCTGATTACAGCTGGCCCAGAATGGCCTCCATCACCTGATCATGGCCTGGAAAACGCTGGCATACACATACAGTACCTCACATGAACAAAACAGCAAAAGGCTTTATCTGAGTCATTCACTTGTGATCCACTGTATATTATGTGCACAGCAGGTACACCAAAAAAAAGAACATTAAAGTGTCAACTTTTATATCATCATCTAGAATAGTTTTGTAGGATTCTTCAATTAATAAGCAAATCTTCACTGGTTAACTAACCTACAGCTAGCTAAGCTACAGTATCTAATTAAGGATTGTAGGGCGCAACATGATGTTCAATATATATATATGCTGTATTCTATGTGTATTAAAATGCTTATTGTGTGAGGCTTCGAGAATTCACTCAAGTCTAGATTGTATCTAGATGTATTGGCAACAAGTTTGAAAAGTAACATCTAAATCTATATAGATGTGCACATGCAGGTTTTTGTCAAATCAGCGACAAGATCTTTAAATGAACTGCTATAAAATAAACATAAATCGCCAGGAAGCAGACTAGCATCTCTCCAACAATCTGTTGCCAATTTACATTCACTAGTCCACAGCAGGAGTTCGCTATGCTGTTGTATTCACAGGCAAAACCCAACTCTGAAACTGAGTGTTCAGTTCTATTTATTGTTTGAAACAGCAATACAATAGGACACACATGGGGCGGGCAAAAAAACACACCTGTCATTCATATATTCTATTACTTTTGCAGAGGAAAAGTACATGTAAACTCTTGATCTACATGCTCGTTAGGATTGATAATGTGTGATGATGTGTTTGCGGTGTGTCAAATTCGTTAACATTGAGCCATTTGAAAACTTAACTGAGGCTTAATGAAAGAAAACCCGCAGGGGTCACAGAAATAATTTGAATCTGACAAAAGTAATAAAAGTACAGTATTTTGCGGACTATAAGCCACTACTTTTTTACTAGGTTTTGAACCATGCCGCTTATATAAAGGTGCAGCTATTCTGTGGATCTTTCTTCCACCGCTAGGGGCACTCTAACCGGAATTACAATACAATACAATTGCCATTAACAGGATGTGACTGCGGGCGGATGGTGGTCAACTGGTTAGCACGTCCGCCTCACAGTTCAGAGGTTTTGGGTTCGATCCTGGCCCCGGCCTCCCTGTGTGGAGTTTGCAGGTTCTCCCCGTGCCTGCGTGGGTTTTCTCCGGGTACTCCGGTTTCCTCCCACATTCCAAAAACATGCATGGTAAGTTGATTGGGCACTCTAAATTGCCCCTAGGTGTGATTGTGAGTGTGGATGTTTGTCTTTGTGTGCCCTGCGATTGGCTGGCAACCAATTCAGGGTGTCCCCCGCCTACTGCCCGAAAACAGCTGGGATATCAATCAATCAATCACATTTTATTTATATAGCACTTTTCATACATAAAAATGCAACTCAAAGTGCTTTAAAACATTCAAAGCAAAACATAGAATTATCTTCAATCAAAAGAAAAGATAAATTATTTAAAAGTTGTTGAAAGCCAAACTAAAAAGGTGTGTCTTGAGCTTCCTCTTAAAAATATCAACAGTCTCTGCAGACCTGACATCCTCTGGCAGGCTATTCCAAAGGTGGGGACCAAAACGGCTGAATGCAGCCTCGCCATGCATTTTGGTCCTCACCCTTGGAATAAATAAAAGGCCGGCGCCAGAGGACCTCAGGATCCGCGAGGGCTGGTATGATAAAAGCAAATCAGATAAATAAGATGGCCCAAGACCATTAACACATTTATAAACTAATAAAAGTACTTTAAAATCGATCCTGAAACACACAGGGAGCCAATGCAGCAATTTCAAAACTGGCGTAATGTGCTCCCGCCCTCTGGTTCTCGTCAGCACCCGAGCGGCTGAATTCTGCAGTAGTTGCAGTGGTGAAATGCTCTTTTTCGGGAGGCCAGAGAGCAGGGCATTACAGTAATCTAAACGACAGGAAATAAAGGCATGCATCAGCACTTCCGTGTTAGCCTGAGAGAGAAACGGGCGGACTCTGGCGATATTCTTAAGGTGATAAAAACCAATCTTGGTTACATTTTTAATATGAGGAATAAAACTGAGCTCAGAGTCAAAAATGACGCCAAGGTTCTTCACACAGTGTGAGGGATTAAAAATGTGTAGTTTTGATAAAAGCTTCTCTCTCTGACCTTCGGGACCGATAACTAAAACCTCAGTCTTGTCCTGATTGAGCTGTAGGAAATTATCTGCCATCCATGACTTGATATCTAAAATGCAATTTAAAAGGGTATCAATGGGTCCTGTGTCATCAGGAGACACGGCAATATACAGCTGCGTGTCATCAGCATAGCTGTGAAAGCTGATGCCGTGTCCCCTGATGACATCCCCGAGGGGAAGCATATAAAGATTAAAAAGTAGGGGGCCTAAAATCGAACCTTGAGGAACCCCACATTTAATTTCATGAGTTTTAGAGGAACAAGTATCCATACTTACAAAGAAATATCGGTCTGTGAGATAGGAATAAAACCAGTCAAAAACAGTACCAGAGATGCCCACTAGATTTTTAAGTCTATTTAATAAAATTTGGTGATCTACTGTATCAAAAGCAGCGCCTCGATCCAGTAGCACCAAGACTGTGAGTTTTCTCACGTCTGCAGTGCACCTAATGTCATTTAAAATCCTTAAAAGAGCAGTCTCCGTACTGTGGTTCATCCTAAAACCAGATTGATATTTCTCCAAAATATTATTTGTATTTAAAAAATGATTCAACTGGATGAAAACCAGTTTTTCTAAAATCTTACTTAAAAACGGTAAGTTGGATACGGGTCTGTAATTATAAAAAACGCTCCAGCACGCCCACGACACTTGTGAGGATAAGCGGTATCGATAATGGACGGATGTAAGGATGTGACTGCAGTTGGAGGAGTTCAACAGACGAGGGCGCTATGCACTAGCTCATGATTAGGTGGTAGGTGGACGTTAACTGACAAACTGGAGTGACAGCGGGCAGTGAAATGAATAAAAGTACTGTTTATTTCCTTTTGGTTCTGTTACGCTTTAATCTACAAAATTGCTGCCATGTTAAAAGTTACGGTTAGGAAATAATCGATTCACGTACATCGTCCCCGCCCCGTTCCGCCCTCCGCCGGGAAGACCCTGCTTCCGGAAATACAGACAGTACAGACAGTTGCAGAAGATAGACAGAATTTAACCCTGTAATGCCTGCTGCAAGAAATAAACCTTTATTTTGCCCTTTATTTATTATTTTTTTAAATAACAAAAATACATTTGTGTATATGTTTTCCATTTTCCATCCTAAATGACACCAAGAAAGGGTGATAAATAAGACGGACGGACGGACGGACGGACGGACGGACGGACGGACGGACGGACGGACGGACAGACAGACAGACAGACAGACAGACAGACAGACAGACAGACAGACAGACAGACAGACAGACAGACAGACAGACAGACAGACAGACAGACAGACAGAATTCTTTCTTTGCGTGTGGTTTATTTGGCTGGAACTTAAACCCGGTTGCACTGTGTGCAATTTTTTTATACAGCATACGAACCAAAAAAAAGCAGAGCACTTGCTACCTAGTGTTGCATTTGGGGCTGAGTGACGTCACTTCTATGTGACACAGAGTAAAAGGATAACATCTTGCGTTGAGCGGTCGTGCAGTAATAATGAAATAAATACATTTAAAATTAACCCAAAAAGCTCATGTGTTTAAGTAATTGACAAAGAAGAAAAACAAAGAACATTTTCACTCTAACTTAGTTTTCATTAGTTTTGTGAATGTAAAATGTAGTTTCAGTTGTTTCTTAAAAAACATTGTTTTTTTAATTTTCTTTAATAAACAAAAGTGTTTTTTCAACTTTAGTTTTCCTTATTTCGTTTGTTGTTGTTAACTATAACCTTGGCTCAGTATATTGTTTGATTTAAGTTGGACTATATTGGTCGCTCCCTTTACAGGGAAGAAGTTAAGTGGGTTTTGTAGGCTACTTTATGTGGAATGGTTCAGTTTACAGTTAATTGTAAATGGATCAATGGGCTGCTCCCTCTAAATTGTGCACTGATCTCTTGGGGAAAAAAAGCTGAACAAAAAAAAAGTATGGATGGTCAGTCCAGCCTTAGCTGAAGCTATACATCTTATATGCTTCAATTTTTTAAATGTCATGTGTAATGTCTTTGTTAAACAAATGGTAATTTAATGTTAATGTCATGAAAAACACAAACACATACGGCACACATGCACGCACACAAGCACATACATTAGCAGGCAAAACAAGATAAAAAACCTGACGGACCAGTGCTTGTGGATGCATAAAGAACTGTTTTCCGTCTGTCTCACACTCTGCTTTTATCTCCACTCCCATGATCTTCATCTGTCCTACTTTCCTTTTCTGTCCTCTCTCTGAAAAGCAATGTCTCTCAATTCCTCTGGCTCTCTCTATCCCTGGGCGCTCTGAGCTTGCTTCTCATCAGGTGTCTCAAAATCATCATTTGGCTCTGTCTCAATGTCTGCTTCATTGTTATTGTCTTAAATGCAGAAATGGGATGTGATGTCATTTTTTTCTTTTCATTTTGAACTACAAGACAAAAAGTGATGGAGAGGAACAGACAGCATTTCAGCAATCCAGTATGTAAAAAAATATATAATATTCTTTTTTGGGATTGCTTTGCTTTGATGCGGTAAGGTTCATAGATGCTAGCTATAGTGCCGACAAAAAGCATTCACCCCTTAGGCAGTTTTTTTTTTTTAACCTATTTTGCTATTTTTTGAATCTGAATTGAATGTGATGGTACTGCACAAAATAGTTGAAGTGAAATATTTATGTATTGCATAGATATATACATATATATTTTTTGCGAGGAAAATAAAATCTGTGTTTCGTGCACACCCAACACGTCACCTGACAAAACATGGCGTTGAAAGCATCATTCATGCTGTGGGTATGTTTTTCAACAGCAGTCACTCGGAAAGTGGTCAGAGTTGAGGGAAATCAGGTTGGCATGAAATGCATTGATATTCTTGAGCAGAAAATGTACCAGTCTGTGAGTGACTGAACTTGAAGGAGCAACGGACAACGGTGTCTCAAAAACTGCCAGTAGATTTCCAAGCCAAGATGGATAGTTTCTGTGAGTTTGCTGAAAAGCAAGTAACTGAGCAGAACGTGACACCGGATCACATCATCAACATGGACGAGGTCCCTCTCACTTTTGACATCCCCATGGGTCGAAGTGTCGTAGGGAAAGGGCAAAAGAGCGTGAATATAGTGACTCGTCATAAAAAATCACACTTCAAAGTGGATGGATCAAAATTGCCACCATTAGTCATTTTCAAATGAAAAACCACACCAAAAACCCAGTCTCCCTCTGCTGTCGTCGTGGCCATGAATGAGAAAGGGTGGGTGGATCAAGAAATGATGAACTTTTGGCTTTGACAAAATGCTACACTAGGCGTCCAGATGGCTTCTGCAGAACATGCAAAGCCCTGCATTTGATGGACAGTATGCATGCGCAAATCACCCCACAGTTCAAAGCGAAACGTATTAAAATGTTCAACTCTGTACCTGCCATCATCCCCGGAGGCTTAACAAAAGTACTCCAGCCGCTTGATATCTTGGTAAACCGGAGCTTTAAGTCAGTATTGCGTCGCCTGTGGGAACAGTGGATGACGGACAGCGGGCATAGCTTCACAGCAACCGGGAGGATGCGCCATGCAACTTTTCTGAAAGCTATCGAATGGATCGACAAAGCATGAGCTTCAGTGACAACCGAGACCATCATGTCTGGATTCAGAAAGGCTGGAATCATTGGAAATGGAACTGATTCTGAGTCTGACGACAGCCACGCAGAAGAGGAAGTTACGTTTCATAATCCTCCGGAGATGGCGGAGTTATTCAGAAGTGATACGGAGGACGAAGAATTCAACGGATTTCATGATTTGGAGTGAGATCGCGAATTATTAACCCATTAAGGCATAAAGCGCCTTTCTCAACAGCTCCCCAAAACCTAAGGTCGCCTTTGGAATTACCCTTGAAAACCTGAAGTTCTCCCAGAAATTCAACACTTACAAAATGATTAATATCTCAGCCCCTGCAGCAGACAGAAACATAATTCCAAAAGAATTAAAGATCTTGGACATGTGGCTTTTACACAGGCATAATTTATTATTTACTGTTTGAATCGAAGATGTAAAAAAACGTGTCAATGCAAGAGAAGCACTATTTCAATTTTTTTTTTTAATCTATTCTGTTACAAAGACGTCAATATCGTAATTGTCTACAAACCATATCATATCACATTCGACTGGTTCCACTGGTCGTGCACGTTGTCTATATATCACTGCCATTACTTACTTTAATCAGAGTTCCTGGCGATCGACGGCGTCCGCCATTAGCCACCGTCACATGTATATTCCGGTGTATTAAGTTGGCTCAGAGAAGGAGAATTGGATTAAAAAAGGACGGTGACTTATCCGCTCCCCCGGTTTGAAAGGTAGAAAGACGCAACAGCGCTCCCGGCTCTAGTGGTAGAAACGCGGTTATGCACTCCCGGGCTTATTGGGTTAATTAAAGTAAAAAAGGTAGACTTGTTTTTTTATTTAATGCTAAATATATGTTAAAAGTGTTTATTATGTTACATTAACACTTGATACTTGTTCTGTTCATGTTCATTTTTTCGCATTAAAATGCGATTTATACTCCGACTTGTGTATTTTTTTTTTACCTCATTATGCATTTTTGGGTTGTTGCGACTTATACTCCGGAGCGACTTATAGTCTGGAAAATAGTAGTCACTTCTTGATTTGCATTGAAAAATGAAGTATGTCACGACAAACTAAAGACTGGGGGCTCAAATATTTGGCGACTGCTAAGAAATTGCCGCATCAAAGGCGGGTGCATGTGAACAGAGGGCATTTTCTTTTACATGCCCATGGTACACCTGACAATTTAGTGGCAGAAATCACACATCATCCGCAATTAGAGATCTTCTAGCAGTTGTGTCGGCTGTGCTCATAGCCACAACGGCGGAAGCGCTTGTTTTTAACTGTGCGCGTGTGTGACAATAATAAAAGAAAGAAAACTCCACCCATACAGTTAGACCGCACTTTGCACTTGTCTTGCGCTGGGCAGAAAAATGGGGCTCTGAAACTCAAAAGAACCACAAGGCCAAGTACCATCAACCAAAACTACAAATGGTACTAAAATACAATTTTTCCATTTGAGAGTAACAAAAATCATTACAGCAGCTGATCTAAAATATAAAGATTGTTTGCATAGCAAAATAATGAACTTCTAAGCAAGTCCATCAAAGGTGACTATATCCACCCATTGTTCTGTACATTTTCTATAGTTTACCCGGTTATGGTGGCAAGAATAATTACAGATTAGGCAAAACAGTGATTTATACACTGAATTTGTCGCTAGTTAATCACAGGGAACATATTGACAACCAATCACACTCACACCTTGTGTCATTAATTTTACAGTGGCTGCTGATGAAAGTCAGATGAAAGTGTATCTCTAAAAGGGAGTAAAAAAAAAAAAAGTGCTTTTGAATAAAAAACATACAATAGGATTCTTGAAACAAAATGTTCTCTCTTGCTCCTCAAAAACAAAAAGGGAAAAGAAAGTCTAGTTACATGTGCCTTTTCAAAAATAATAATAATAATTTTGTGACCTCTGGCCCTCCAGCCAGTGTCTCTAAATACTAAAGTAAAAAAAAAAAGGAACACAGCAAATACTATCGTTATGATGCCATGAACACTAAAACAATGCAATAATTACCCTGATTTATTATTGACCCCTTCTTTCAAATGTACACCTAGATCAATTTACATTTGCCCAACCACATAGCTATGTCCAGATATTTTATGAATTTGCTTTCATAGACAATGGTTTTCAAATTAAACAATCAATATGTGACTGAAAGGTGGACTCAAAGCTTCCATTCAAGATATTCCACAAAATATGGCATTGCCAATCAGGAATTGCAGACTTTCCATGTAGAACACTTAACATTTGTAGGTATTTAAGTACAGTATTTCAAATTTCCAAATGTTTTCAAGCACCTCCAAAGTGAAGCATTCTGCATATTAAGACTGGACCTCATATAGCTCTTGGATATCACCATCCATCCATCCATTCTCTGAACCGCGTATCTTCACTATGTCCATTTTGTTTTTATTTTGTTTTCCTACCAGTTTTTTTCCTCGCCCAACTGTCAAATGCATAGTCTTCCGGTTGCTGCTTGTTAGTGATCCTTGGTGGCTTTATTTCCTCCAGTAATTAAAAAAATACTCTATTGGATTGAGATAGGGTAATTGACTGGACCATTGAATATCGTTCCATATATTTGCCTCTTGACTTGGCTTTAGCAGTAACTCTGAATTTAACAACGTAAGTGGGTGATGTCAGCACTATTTCTTTCATGTTTTTAAAAAAATACATCAACAGAAGTCGAACACTTCAGAAAATCAACTATGAAGAGATGCCTTCATCAATGTAAATACAGGGGGTTTGCAACAAGGTGCATATCGTTGCTGTCCTATGAAAAACAAGCATGTCCATTTTTTTCATTTTTCTTATTTTTACGTGAATGGTGTTTCCACATTACAGATATTATCTTAACTTGAAAATGTAAAAAAAAAATCCAAAATTGGACATATGTATTTTCACAGGAAAACAACAATATGCAAATGTGTGTGGGTATTTGGGTAACTCACAGCATTACTCAGTGACATAACATGATTCTACCCTCAAAATAGTGAACTAATGGAGCACCTGAAATGAAGACTAATGTATGAAACAAGTTAAATAGTCAACCCTGGATTTAACAGACCATTGCCAACGATAGAACTTTGGTTGGGCTTTCATGGACACAAAATAATGTCAGGAGAATAATTGTTCCCTGTCATGTTCCTTTCAGAAGAACAAAGGCTCATACTCATTGAGAGTGTGCCTCAAGCTCAAAAGTGTCATCTCACTCAAACTCTTGCTAGCTTAAACTCACATCATTCCTGCCATCACAAAAAAAAAGAAGTTGAATCAGAATTTTATTTCATTGCTCTCTATTGAGATTTGACAGGCATTGTGCCTCTGAGCAAGACTGAAGTCATCAAAATCAGAGAGCGACTGTTTGAGATTGGATGCTCTTTGAAACTGACTGTCAGTTATTATACAAAAACAGACAGACTGTGATAACATCAAGGCCAATAAAGCCAAAGCAGGCAACAAGGTGACTTACTTAAATCCTCCCTTGTCAAGACACATTTATTCGAGAAGAGTTTAAATTCACATCACAATGGCAATGAGGTAACACCAGCAAGCACGCCTTTCCCACAAACCACTACAAGAAACATACATTCAAATTGTCTACATGATCAATCAGGCTTAATATGACACTTTTACAGCTACAGTATGTGCCGTGTGGGAAGAGGCAAAGCAGCTTATCTCAGAGTGCCTGCAGCCATATACAGGTTGTGATCTATGATTTGGTGAGAGCCTTTACCTGAACTGAAGGGCATGAAAATGCACTGCTACAGTTCCTATTATTACACAGTATTCTATATCGGAGCACAAATTATTCAGAGACTCAGCTAGTAGGTACATCACTTGATTGAAATATAGCCTTGTGTGAAATTCATACAAAAGGTGAAGATAAATAATCATATTAGAAGCAGATGAGGTGCTTGAAATTATGCATGCCCTACTTTATATACGCCCCATAAAACTGACATGAGCACCTGTAGTTTTGATAAATATACACTGAATGCAAAAGTGTGCAGTAAGCTGCAGGCCTTGAAGAGGAGCTATCAACTAGTTGCACAAGATATGAGGCACAATATGTAATCTGCATTCAAGCAGTGGCGGCTCGCCAATAGAGGGTGCTAGGGTACCGCCCTCGTGCCCAGCTGAGTTACATTGAAATGGACAAAAATTAAATAAGGAAAAATGAAAATGATATATTGAAATATTCAAAAATAGGATATATCTGTTCTTAGATGAGCATAAATAGTATACAGTTATTTGTGAGACAATGCCGTACTTCCAGTTTGTTGTGCACACAACATCTCCGATAGAATCGTTGAAAGTGTGACATGCGCACTTGCGCAGTTGGTCCTTGTGCAATACACACAAATTGAAACTGTCGGGGTGGGCGCTGAAGAAAAATCAACATTCACTACCATTGCACACACTTGCCAATTCACCGCTCAGTGGGATATGGGCCTTACTCTTGGCCTTATCTTGTGACTGTCATGTCCAGTCATTTTTCTTGTTTAAGAATGCAGACAGACTTTTTTTCCAAGGTCTGTACTCAACTAACAAAAATTATTCATTTTTTTTGTGCATTGCAGGGCATACAGAAATATGAGGATGATGAAGTGGAGCATGCAACCATGGCCATCTTTTTTTTATTAGGAAAGAGGATCCTTTGCACCCACCCAAAGACATTAAGAAATTAATTACTGATGGAATACTTTGGCCCTGAAGAAGTTCCCCTTATTGTTTGAAGCAGTGATTCCCAACATGTGTACCGTGGTACATTAGTGTGAGAGATCATCAGGTGTGCTGTGGGAAATTATCCGTTATCAATTTTATTATTTGGACTCAAAATGATTTATTTTCTTTAAACATTTTCTTTTGCTAACTGAGCTATGCCAACCACATGTAGTAACAGGCAGAACAACGAAATGCTCTTCCACTACATGGTAAATATCAGTACGAGACGTTTTTAGACCCTTTTACCCTAACGTTTGAAAAAAGGTGGAAAAAAATATAAATATGTTCCTGGGATTGAATGGCTGGACTGTGAAAATACATACAGTATAAATATGTCTTTGGGATTGAAAGAGATAACATATGTGCCCTGGCTTTTAATAAAGGTTGGGAAACACTGATTTAAGGCAAAATTAACCTTGGGCAGGAAAAAAATCGAAAACAACCTTTTTTTTCAAATTAAGGTACCTGAACGGATTCTTACCTAACGGCAGCAACTTTGCTGATTAAAACGGAACGGAACCAAGAGAAAATAACCAGTACTTAGCTTCATTCCACTTCCCGTTGCCGCCTCCAACGTCTTACCATAATTTAATTGATGCTAAACTTGCCTGCAGAAGCGCAGTTTCCTTCCTGGATAGCAAGATCGATGGCCTTCAACTTAAAACTTGCATCATACGAACCTCTTCGTGTGGGTTGTGTTGGATTTTGACCCACATGTAATAACTGAACACACTCCATTTTGTCAGTTAACATCCACCTTTTATTGGTCTACTTCCGCATACCACCCAATGCAACATCTAGTGCATAGCGCCCTCGCCTGTTGAACTCCTCCACATGCAGTCACATCCTGTTAATGTCATCAATACATAACAGGTTCCATGATGATGGGATGAGGATTTGAAAATAATTGTTTGTAATTTGTCGTCCGTGTTCTATCTGCAAAAGAAAAAGTAGCATCTTCTTCTTTGCATTGATTTTTTCTTAGTTTTGATTCTAATTCCGGTTAGAGCGCCCCTAGTGGCGGAAGTAAAATCCACAGCATAGCCGCACCTTTATATAAGCCGAATGCTTCAAAACCTAGGAAAAAAGTAGCGACTTATAGTCCAGAAAATACGGTAATCATATATATGCCTATAGTTAACTGTAGAAAGTTTAAGATAACATGAAATGGACCATTTAATGTATATTTTTAAATTCAGAATTATGAGAATTTTACATTTTTGAGACAAATTTAAAAATATACTAAAGACAATGTACAACTATGGTTTAAAGGAAAACACTTTCAGGGTAAACTGAAAGGGTCCTTAATATGATGTAATTAATCCAATTTAACTATTTTGAATTGGAACAACCAAAAATAATGGGTTTGTTTTGCCTTAATAATAACATTACTTGAAGCATAATATCGACTGTGACGGATTACTTCAATATTTTTAAATTCAACCAGTGTTTTGTTTTTTCAGTGCAGGCTTCCGTTAAGGGACTGCTTCAGTCTCACTGCATTTTTTTTCTTTTACTTCTCTTTGTGTGCATCTGTGTTAAGTGCCTTTTGTCTCTTTGTTTGTGTGTGGGTGTTGAGAAAAGCGCGACACAAATTTTCCGGCTGGCTGTATTGCGTGAGTTGTAACCATGGCAAATGTGAACAATACTATTCACCAGGGGTGTCAAATTTTTGTCAAGGGCCACATTGTAGTTAGTGTCCCTCGGAGGGCCGTTATGACTGTGAAACCATATGAATGTTTAATCATCTCCTCATATTATTACATATACAATATATAACATATTGATGGATAATTATTTTTGAAATCAGAAGTCGAGAGTAATAGTTTGTTCAACTATTGTTCAAGTAATTGTAAGAATGTGGCAAGAAAATGCCTGCAATATTTCAATGCTAGTATTTATTACATATGGCAAATTGATTTGATTTCGTAACAACACAGTGTTATTCACAAAAAAGTGTGTTTTCACCAATTTCTATATTTTACAGTTTTATTTTAACCTCGCAGAACTAAAAATAAGGCAAAGATGAGTGTTTTGGGGCTGGAATTAATTCTGTGAATCTTAGATAGGAAGATTAACTAGAGTTGGGAAGGTTTGGGTTTGAAAAAGGGGGCATAGAAAAAGTTAAATTCGCAACCCAGGGATCTGACTTGGACACTTTTTTTTTTTTAAATATCCAGATAGTTAAAGACTTACTTGGTTGTTTAATTTTATACTTGCTGAGTGGTCAGCCTCTCTAGAGACCCAACTATTTATATGCAACCATTAAAAAGTCAATTTTCCACAGTCAGCCGTATCTCAACCAGTGATCATTTCTGACTCTGTTATGCTGGACAAAAAATAATTGTCTGCTTAGAGTCTACTTCAGGGTAACTTCTGGTGCATATTATTCATAAAACTTATTCTGACAGAAAACAATTTGAAAAAATTCACAAAACAGGTCAAGTAGACACACAGTTTTGATCCTAGCTCGAATCTGCTCGACTATGTTAATTGTTGTGTTACATGCTAATATCACATAACATGGCAACTCAAAATTTGGGGCATGTTTTTCAGGAAAATTTTACTTGAACTCCAAGTTGTCCAACTTATGGGGTGTTCAAACTTCAAGGGACTATTGTTATAATAAGTGATGACATTTTGTTTCAGACAGCAGACTTCTGGTGCTACTATAAGCTCAAGTGTATGATGTTATTTAAGTGCCATGACAGCTGAGTTGCACTGTTAAAAACAGGAATCTTCAATATTTCTTGTCAGTAGCTACCATAGACCTCATTCAACATAATGTCTTTTTGGCAGAGCTGGAGTTCAAAATAATTATTTAATTATCATCTTGGATTTGAAGATTTTAAAGCAAACTAAGACAATCAAAATTTGAAAGAAACATCTTTGGAGAAACACTATTGTGTCTTATTACTGGGTCTGAATTGACTAGAGATGGATAAAGATGAGAAAAGAAAGACATAGCCCACAAAGAATCATTGGGGAACAAATAAAGCAATCGTTTTTTTTTTTTTTTTTTTTATCCCTGTCACTACGGGATCATGACAGGGGTTTGTGCAAACCAAAGATTTGTGTGTCAAAAGTGTCATTGCTTTATAATAACCTTCTCCACTGCAAAAGGTTTTTATATTGCCTTGCACATTGCAATGAATGTTCCTTATTTGATTAAGTAAAACAAATAATGCAACAACTTTGCAGTGGTTAAAAGGGACTGGGATCGTGCAAGCCGAACAGTGGCACCGTTAAAAGAATGAATTTGCATGTTCACTGCATGCTTGTGATTTCTCCAGGTACTCCATGTTCCTGCGGTTTCAAAAACATAATTCTTAGTTGAACTGAAGACTCTAAATTGCTCATAGGTGTGAATGTGAATGTTGGTCTATGAGCCCTGCAACTGACTAGGGACAATGATTCCACGGTATACCCTGGCTCTTGCCTTAAACAGGAAGTCAAACCAAAAAACGTCTTACAAGAATATATACTATGCAAGCCCACTAGTTGAAACAAGGCATACTGATAAATATTGCGTTTGTGGAATAAGAGTTAATCCACCTGTTTTCAGCCATTTCTGGGGGCGGCCATTTGGTCACTTCTGTCCACTGAAAATGACATCACAACTGCTCAGGGCTCAGGTAACGACCAATCACGGCTGATCTGTTCTATGAAGCTGAGCTGTGATTGGTCGTTACCTGAGCCCTGAGCAGTTGTGATGTCATTCTCAGTCGACAGAAGAGACAAAATGTCCGCCCCCTGTGATGGCGAAAAAGGGGTGGATTTTGCTGCTTAATTCATATTCCACAGAAGCAATATTAATCAGAATGCCGTGTTTCAACTAGTGGACCGGCTGGCAACATATTCTTGAAAAAAAAAAATGTGTGTGGGTTGATTTCTCCTTTAGCTCATGTTCCACAAACACAATATCAATCAGAATGCCGTGTTTCGACTAGTGGTCCTGCATAGAACATATTCTTGCAAAGACATTTTTTGGGTGGACTTCCACTTTAAAATTATGTTAAGTTCAATTGTCTTGGTTTACCTTCAGTATTTATTTATGGTAGGCACTTTCTTTCAGCTGCATTTTTGTATGTTAAATAAATATGAGTCGCTGTAGCGAATATGCCTTCATGTGGACCACATCTTCAGGGGCTGGAGACAAGATTCCGCCAGAAGCCATCAAGTCTGCTACAGCCTCACTTGAAAACAATTGAATCACCATGGGACCCCGACAATTGGATTTTACAAAGACATGCTAGGACTCAAGAAGACACAAACTCCTGATAAGGAGCCACTCTTCGTCACCTGGACCCCTCTCCAAACAACAGATGTGGATTCGAACGGTCTTAAAACAGACTTTGTGGAGCCTCCTCAGCAGGGGGTCAGACGACGAACATTGAAAATGCTGGATGAAGACCGACCCCAAGAGGTCGATATGGGAACTGCAGCATTAAACTTCCTATGCTTTTGATCAATCAAAATTACCTTAAAATGAAACATATTTGAAGTTATGTTGGTGTATTGCTTACTGTGTGTATCCTGTTAACTTTGCATTGATAAATCTGCTTCTCTATGGTAATGATCATTTTCCTGCTCTGGTTTATGAATGTAGATATAGGCTTAAACTCACATCTTTGACTCCTAAACTTTGGGCGCAGTCAGAATGAGATGTTTCTAGCTGAAGTATGAAATTTGATGCCAGTTGTGAATTGTGAAATGCACAAAGGTTTTAAACAGGACAATTTTAATAGACTCGAATCTAACTTTACTGTCATGAATTAAGGCTCACCTGAAACCTGAGCTGGAGAGGGGGCAGACACCTCACCCCCTCCCCTTTTTCTTAAGAAGATAAAAAGGCCTGGCCTTTCTCTCTCTCTCTCTGAACTTCACCAAGCTTTGGTCCTGCTCCAAGCAGCATTCTTTTACTTTCCCCTTTTTTGGTTGTTCTTCAATCTGCAAATGAGTGAAGGTCCTTCCCCTCTTCGCTCATCAAGTGAGCTTCAGCAAACCTAAGTGACTACTTTGTGACTTGCCGAGGCTTTACACAGTGGGTGCATACAAATTGGCAGTGAACGCTAGCAAACTGTGCATTTCATAAAGCCCGCCGACTTGACTCTAGTCGTCCTTACACTCATCTAGTCAGTCGTCTCATTCTTCCCTTACCACCCTATTATTTTTTACATTTGTTTTTTTGTCTTTCTTCGTTTATTTAGGCTTGCCATATCGTAGTATTTTCTTGTGTGTCCCGCTAGTTGTAGTTAATAAGCATTGTCCATATACAGAAGTCAAGCGTAAATTGTGCGTGTTTGGGTCAAGGTATTAATCTCTATTTTATTCCAAGAGCTCACAACTTATTTTATTGTAGCACCTTCACATTTTATGACTGATTTAATTATGTTTTTCGTCAAAGTCCCAACTAAATACCCTAAAACTTTGATGTGGTGCCCCTAGAGGCGGGCAGGAGTAATGCAGGCATCGCTCCTGGCCGTCACAACTATTTACACTCTTATGAGTGACCCCCATGTTCGCTACAGTTGCATTGAGATACTAGTGTAAGAGCAATACTTAAGTTTCATGTTCTCTTCTATATAAACTGCTGTGGTTTCTTCAATTATAGAACAATATTTAATGGACAGTGAAGGCTTTAAGGGTTTTTTAGTCATTTCCACTTGATTCATTGTCCCTCCATCCATCCATGTTCCATATTGTAAGTCATCATGGAAACATCAGTAGAGGACATGAAATATGAAAGATAACATTCTGAAAAATACAACAAGATGTGAGACTAACTCATAAGCTTAATCAGCATTGTGTTATCTCCTCTCATAGTGTCTTAGGTGAAAGTTTCTTTTCAACGTGTTTTTGTTTAAAAACGTAAAAACATGTTGAATGCAGCTTAAATAATGAAAATAAGGGCAATAAAGAGACATGTAGCTTCTATTTTCATTTCTGAAACAGTCTACCTGAAAATAATAAAAGGTGTCATTTGCTCTCAAGTGAAAATTTTGTGCATTTTCACAAAAAAAGTTTTGCACATGAAAATGTCCATCCATCCATCCATTATCTCCCGCTTATCCGAAGTCGGGTCGCGGAGGCAGCAGCTTCAGCAGGGAAGCCCAGACTTCCCTCTCCCCAGCAACATCCTCCAGCTCTTCCGGAAGGATCCCAAGGCGTTCCCAGGCAAGCCGGGAGACATAGTCTCTCCAGCGTGTTCTGGGTCGTCCTCGGGGTCCCCTGCCGGTGGGACATGCCCGGAACACCTCACCAGGGAGGCGTCCAGGAGGCATCCTAATCAGATGCCCGAGCCACCTCAACTGGCTCCTCTCGACGCGGAGGAGCAGCGGCTCGACTCTGAGTCCCTCCCGGATGGCCGAACTTCTCACCCTATCTCTAAGGGAGAGCCCAGACACCCTGCGAAGGAAACCCATTTCGGCCGCTTGTATCCGAGATCTTGTTCTTTCGGTCATGACCCACAGCTCATGACCATAGGTGAGAGTAGGAACGTAGATCGACCGGTAAATTGAGAGCTAAGCTCCTTCTTCACCACGACAGACCGATACAGGGTCCGCATCACAGCAGACGCTGCACCGATCCGCCTGTCGATCTCCCGTTCCATCTTACCCTCACTCGTGAACAAGACCCCAAGATACTTGAACTCCTCCACTTGGGGCAGAATCTCATCCCCGACCTGGAGAGGGCACGCCACCCTTTTCCGACTGAGGACCATGGTCTCAGATTTGGAGGTGCTGATCTTCATTCCGACCGTTTCACACTCGGCTGCGAACCGCTCCAGCGAGAGTTGGAGATCGCGGCTTGAAGAAGCCAACAGTACTACATCATCTGCAAAAAGCAGAGATGCAATACTGAGGCCACCAAACCGGACCCCCTCGACACCTCGGCTGCGCCTAGAAATTCTGTCCATAAAGGTTATGAACAGAATCGGTGACAAAGGGCAGCCTTGGCGGAGTCCAACGCCCACAGGAAACGAATCCGACTTACTGCCGGCAATTCGGACCAAACTCTGGCATCGGTGGTACAGGGACCGGACAGCACCCACATGAAAATGTATGGGCCAAAATGTGTTACGATTGTATTGTTTCTGCAAATAATATATATTATAATAATATATTTTCTATATTTTTCTCCTGTAGAATTTGCTTAATAATCAAAAGGAAAAATAAAACAAATACTTAATATCAGTAAGTATCAACTAAATTTAGCACTTTGATAATGCACCCACCTCAATTATTAAAAAGTCCCTATATTTACATGGTATTACATCAATACCAAACACTGGATTATTGACAAATAAATTATGATGATTTAAAAAAAAAGCATGAGTTGCTGTAGCAATTCCCGATGGGCGAAAGCTCTCCATTCGAAATTCAATTAAAAATATATATAATGGATGACAGAAGTAAAAAAGCTTGTCACAATGTGTCTACGGCAATCTCAAGTCAGAGCCAAGAAAGGTATTTCCCATTTTCCCTTTCAGATTTACCCACTGAAGTGCATCGATTTTTTTTTTTCTGAATCAATTTAAACTCAAGGGCTCTTCTAACATACTAACATTGGATTTAGGAAGAAAATGCTGTAGATAGGAATTGGCAGCTTTGTCTAAAGCAATCAATTCTATCAATGTTGAACAGGCCTTTGAATCTGATATGATTATACTTAAGAATCAGGATAGGGAAAAGAGAAAGGGGCCGAAATCAATATTTGTGGTAACTGCCTCCAAGAAGGGCACAGCTTTGAGATAAGGACATCAAATCACTCAACTCAGGCCTTCGTACTGCTTTTGCTTATCTGGCTGCCTTGTGAAATGTACAGGGACTGGCAGGCTCAGGAAGAGCTGCTTTTCTGGATCACAGAGCTAAAGCTGTCAGAAAGCCTTGGACCTCAGAAACACTGACTTGTCAAAGTAACAAACCTTGTCAGGGTTCAATGCTCCATGCTCCTTACACAGTTCGATATTTGCTAGAAGCCTGAACATTCTCTTTGACTAAAGGTAAAGTAGCAAACTTTGTGACACATTAAGTTGAGAGAAATCACGTTAAAGTTGACGTGCAATGATGTGCAATATTAATCCAAATAATCCATTCATCATGCTTTTGGTTTCGTCATCTAAACATGTAAAATAACATGAGGGATTTCAATATAAATAACTTGTATAAAATAGTACAATGCTTTGACTTAAGAGTGTCCCAACTTACAAGTTTTTCATGTTACAAGCTATCGCTAAGTCAATTAATTGTTTTAACAATATTTATGTGTTATCTACTATATCGTCGCTGTCTTGTGAAAAACACTTATCTCCAATTTTGGAAATGTTTTTAATTTTCACAATCCAATGTCTGTAACGCGGAAACACCATTGATGTAAAAATAAGAAAATAAAAAAAATTGGAGATAAGTGTTTTTCACATGACAGCGACGATATATTATGTACTGTCATTAGGCGGGGGAGAGGGGAGAGTGACATTAGAAAGAGACTGTGTTGTGTTGTTCCCTCCAAATATGGCCAGTTTAAAAGCAGCATGGAGGAAAAGAAAAAGTGGTGACCAGTATTCACTGTTTGAACATGTTCACTGAAGGACAATTTATCTTAAATAACATTTACAATGAAAAGCGTGAGCCTCCGAACTGCTATGGGGGAGCTAGATGGTAGCCTGTTGCACCGCTGACCTAAGTTTCACCTTTCATCACTAATCACACACAGAATGACAATTTAAAGGGATCATCCATCCAGATGAAACTCTATTCATGTATTTTTTCATCAGAAAAAAAGGTATTAGCCAATTAGGTTTTATTTACAGTTACATCCATTTGTTTTCGAGAAATCAGTAATTAACTAACTACTTTCCAAACGACCCTTTCTCATCAGCAATAAAGCCACGCGGCTCTGCCTCTTCCCATGTTTTGGTGGAAGTCAGCGGAGGAGTGGACACAATTTGTCCAGACAAAATCATTGTATATTTTCATTTTATAATTTACATCACAACAATGTACATGCATAGAATGGACCCCTGCTATTCGCGAGGGATAGTGACTGGGATGGTCAGCAAATAGCAAAAATCCAATTGACGCCCACTGAAATGTATTGGAGATAGATAGATGGATGGATGGATGGATAGATAGGGAGAAATGGGGGTAAAAAAATTCGAGCAAATATAGAAACATAATTCTACGAATAAGCAAATTTGCAGGTGCTGAAAAGCGAGTATGTGGGGATCCACTGTAATGTGAAATGATATTAAACACATCTGTGAAATAAACACATAGAGGGATCAGTGCACTGTTAATATGTAAATATTGTAGTGTTAGTTTAGCTATTGTTCATTCTCAATATATTATATTTATATACAATTACATTATGTGTTTAAATGTGGTTGTATTGCGATCTGTGTTTCAAGACCTTATAAAAAATTAAGCCCCTCATTGAGCTGTCACCTTATCATGGTAGAGGGGTTTGTGTGTCCCAATGATCCTAAGAACAATGTTGTCTGGGGTTTTGTGCCCCTGGCAGTCACCTATGACAAACAGGTCCTAGGTAAGGGACCAGACAAAGTACAGCTAAAAAGACCTTCATGATGAAAAACACATTTGGACGACTGTGTCCTCCAGAAAATCTTCTAGGGGGTGCTAATGGAAAAGCAGCATATGTCTACTGGTTGGCCTGGACTGCCTTGGGATCCCCCCAGAAGTGCTTAATGAAGTGGCTTCGGAGAGGCAAGTCTGGGCTTCCCTGTTTAAGATGCTGTTTCCACGACTCGAGTGGAAAAAGATGCCAAAAAAATTAAATGCCGTAAATGGTATAAACATATCGGGCGGCACGGTGGTCGACTGGTTAGCACGTCCGCCTCACAGTTCAGAGGTCGTGGGTTTGATCCCGGCCCCGGCCTCCCTGTGTGGAGTTTGCATGCTCTCCCTGTGCCTGCGTGGGTTTTCTCCGGGTACTCCGGTTTCCTCACACATTCCAAAATCATGCATGGTAAGTTGATTGGACACTCTAAATTGCCCCTAGGAGTGATTGCGAGTGTGGATGTTTGTTTGTCTCTGTGTCCCCTGCGATTAGCTGGCAACCAATTCAGGGTGTCCCCCCCGCCTACTGCCCAAAGACAGCTGGGATAGGCTACAGCACGCCCGCGACCCTTGTGAGGATAAGCAGTGTCGCAGATTTCACTTATTGCTAGGGTGGTCTGGAACGTAACTCTTGTGACATAAAGGGAGTTACGGTATTGGTGTTAGTGATCGGCATAACAGTTATTTTAAGTGAACTGAATCATTAGAATCAATTCATCAAAAAGAATCGTTCACCGAATCATTCAGCCCCGTATCCCCCCACCTCTAAAAGAATATATATATATATATAAATTGTCCACACCTGATGTTCTACTTATTATAATTGGTGCATTTGGATTATTGTTGCTAACAAAAACCTGTGTTTGCATTGATGTACTGTAATCACGTCAGGCAATAGTCGTATTTGTGTTTGGTGATAATGCACCGGACTTTCAAAAAAAAAAAAAAACACACCAAAAAACACTCAAATATTTAAAACCATTATCATAACCATTATGATCGTGGTTATAATAACGGTGATAAATACTAACAACAACAATATTCGCAGTAGACACTATGCCTACATATGTAAACATTTGCTATTTTGGAGGACATAACACACGGCCGTCACGCGCCCGGTGTATTTGTGTTTTCACGGGTTACGAAGTGCAGGCTTGTCAAATGAAGCGGATGACTACATGTCTGGTTAAACGTTCTGCTGCGCTGAAATAAAGCTCTTATTTGCTTTCATGCACTTGCCCCCGGTACCTGGATGGGCTTAACACTAGCCGTTAGCTTGGAGAAACGGATGCAAAGGAAAGCTTGTCCCTGCGAGCACGAAAGGAGTGGTGTTGGTGAGCGGTTCCTCCCTTGGCGAATTGCGAATCATTCAGAGCAAAACTCAGTTCACTCACTGACTGCATGGATGGAGTTCTCGTTCGCGTGAACGAGAAATGGCAGTGACACGTTCACTCACTGAATCGTTGGTGAACGGGAAATGACATCACTGATTCCTTCGTGAAGGCCAATAGCGTGGCATTATGTTCAGTAAATCCCGCTTATTTCTGACGTTGGCTGCCGATTGGTCAATCGCGAAGATTGACAACATGCGCGTGGCTGAGCTCAAATGAACTGAGAAAAGAACGAATCACTTCAGGAAGTGATCCATTCACTCACGTTCACTGAAAAGATTCCTTCTTTTTTAACAAACTGTTCGCGAATGACTCAACACTAATTGGTGTTTGAAACAGCAACATGGAAAGTGGACTGATGTGTTTTCTGACACGACGTGACAACGTTAAACAAATCTGGCTTTAATAAAGCCAGACTTAAATAATCCTTGCAAATTAATCAGCAGGAAAATAAAATGCATCCCTCTTAGTACTCACTCACAAAATAATTAATCTTAAGGTTAATGCTAAAATGCCTATGACCAACTAAATACTGTGGTATAAAAAAGTAGTATTAACAAGCACAAGTAAAGACAAACAGAAGTTATAAAAAAGTAGTACTAACAAGCACACGTAAAGACAAACAGAAAAGTGCATTCCCATATTTTCCGGACTATAAACCGCTATTTTTTTCCTAGGTTTTGAACCATGCATTTTATACAAAGTTGCAGCTATTCTATGGATTTTTGTTCCACCGCTAAGGGCAGTCTAACAGGAATTACAATTCAATACAACACAATTGCCATTAACAGGATGTGACTGCAGGGGGAGGAGTTCAACAGGCGAAGGCGCTATGCACTAGATTATGAATTACGTGGTATGCAAAAGTACAGCAATAAAGGGTGGACGTTAACTTACAAACTGGAGTGGCAGCGGGCAGTGAAATGAAGATAAGGACTGTTTATTTTCTCTTGGTTATGTTCCGTTTTAATCAGCAAAGTTGCTGCTGTGTTAAAAGGCACTGTTCAGAAATAATCTGTTCACGTACACATATGTATATTTACAGTTCAAAATCGTTCTGTAAATGCAGTAAATATCTAATTTTTCAACATAGATAGGTGTGTCTTATATTAAGGTCCGGTTTATATGTTGTTGTTTTTTTTAAATAAAGTGGGTGCGGCTTAGATAAGGGTGCTGCTTATAGTCTGGAAAATATGGTAGTAAAAGTCAGTGTTGGTAAAATCTGGTTTGAAATGACATTGTTCAACAAGGCCCTGAAGGGCATCCTTCAGGAATTTCTGCTACTCTTTGTTCCTGCAAAAACAACAGCAGCATCGACGCTTTGTTATTGTTCCCCGCTTCTGATGTGCAGTATAAAAAAAAAAGTCACCTTAGCTGCTGAGTTTCTCGTTTGATCAAACACAAGCAGTCATTTGTTGTGAAGATGGCAGTTGTGAAGGATGACAAACTGGTTCCTGTTGTTTTGTTTTAGCCCCCATCTTGTGTTTGGCCTTCAATGAGCGATTGGAGAAAGAAAGAATGTGTAGGAAAAGTGCTGATATGACAATCTATAAATCTCCTTCACTGTGAAAGATAGAGTCATTTTGGCCAGCACTCAAAGGCTGCTGTGGAGATTCGTTAACATTATTGTTTGAAACATTAAGCTGTAGCTATATTGCTTCCCACTGATGAAAGATGGATGGTGTGGAATTTGCTGAAATATGTCCAATTGTCATATATTTTGAGTGTAATTCAAAACAAATTTGAAATTCAACAACAAAGGCATTCATCGGTTTGCTTTCAAAACAAACATTCCAGGTGGCTCTTATTTCTTAAAAGGTGTCCACAGAAAGACACTGATTTCCTGACTTAATCGATATGCAAGCTGGCGAGGCGGTTCGAAATACGGATGTCGATCAACCAAAAGGCGGATAGTTGAACACACCGTGGACTGTCCCCTCATTAGAACAACATTTCTTCATGTAGAAGGAATTGTTATTCAAATGAGGGGGTGGTCCAAAGTGTGGCTTGGGTTGAACTATTCGCCAAATGGGTAGGTGATTGTGCTTGCTGCGCTGACATATCGATCAACCAATAGGCGAATAGATCAACCCAAGACACACTTAGGACCACCCTCTCATTTGTATAACATTTCCTTCTGCATTGCAGGGCCCAAACTGCCAAAATAAATAAAGATATAAAAGTGAAAATAAAAAAACAAATTGAAAAACATATTTTAAAAAAATATATGGCAATAAGAACAACAAAAAAATACATAATACAAAATAAAAGTAAGAAAAAGGCAAAAATGAAATGAATATGTCATGTCATTTTCCAAACCGCTTATCCTATACAGGGTCGCGGGGAGTTGCTGGAGCCTATCCCAGCCGTCAACGGGCGAAGGCAGACTACACCCCGGACTGGTCGCCAGCCAGTCGCAGGGCACATGAAATGAATATAAAAAATGAAATAAAAATATAATAAAATACAATAATAATAATATATATAATATAAAATAAATAGCTAAATAAATGTGGAAATAAACACAAAATAAATATATAAATACAGTTAAAAATCAATTCATTTATATTCTATTTTATTTATTGGTATTATATTTTTTTATATTTCTTTTTATTTTCACTTTTATTAATTTTTGATTTTGGCAGTTTTGGTCCTCCATATGTTTAAGCCTTTTGAATTTAATGAAGAAAAAAACAACATGGTGGTCGACTGGTTAGCACGTCCGCCTTTTTATGACTACATTCAGCACATCTTAATGACACCCATTAATTATGAGTGGGGACTGATTTTTCACATATAAGCCTGGCTACGTCATTGAAAGAAGGAGGTAAGCCTTGTAATATTGTTTCCTGACTTGCTTTGTCATATTCTGTTCCCTCCTTGGCTACGTTAGGACTGCAGTCCTTAATGCTCAAAATGGATTTTTGTGCAAAATCCGATTTTTGTGTGTAATTGTTCACATTAGGGCGGCACGGTGATCGACCGGTTATCACGTCCGCCTCAGAGTTCAGAGGTCGTGGGTTCGATCCCGGCTCCGGACTCCCTTTGTGGATTTTGCATGTTCTCCCAGTGCCTGCGTGGGTTTTCTCCGGGTACTCCGGTTTCCTCCCACATTCCAATAACATGCATGGTAAGTTGATTGGACTGTCTAAATTGCCCCTAGGTGTGATTGTGAGTGCGGATGTTCGTCTCTGTGTGCCCTGCGATTGGCTGGCAACCAATTCAGGGTGTACCCCGCCTACTGCCCAAAGACAGCTGGGATAGGCTCCAGCACGCCCGCGACCCTTGTGAGGATAAGCGGCATGGATAATGAATGAATTAAAAAAACAACATGGTTCCCCTAGTGGCGGCTGAGTGGACTGCAGGCAGTAAAATTCAGCCGCTGTTAATTAATTAAATAGATTATTACCCAATAATCGCTACAGGAAATAAAGTCTTTACGTAATTAATATTAGTATAGCTAGCATTAACGATGAAATAATAGGCAGAAGTTAGCATGGAACATTTCACTAAGAGTATAGTACTGTATGTCTAGTACTGACAAGGCTAACAATCTACACTGCACACCAAATTAATGAAATTGTGGTATTAATTCAGTTGCTTGCTAAATCACAAGGATTTTTTTTAAATTATGATTAAATGAAATAGTTTCTTGTTGGTAGTTTCCAAGCGCTCACAATACACACAAAACAATGCATTGTTTTTGTCCTCCGTCATACATCTAACTTGTGCGCGTTTTAAAACAAAGTTGCTTTAGAGCCTGCTGCATCTGACTTTGCCAAAGTGGAGTGTGCTTCCTTAATCACTGTAGTGTGGTAAGTACCAATAATAATATATCAAATATCGTTATATATGAACTCAGTTGAGCCCCGTGAGGTGAATACTGCAGCAACCACAGAAGCACAAGAAGGCCTGCACAAACCTCACATTCCACCACGCTGCCAAGCTGCCTCAGGCAATATGTATCTAGTGCTAGTTTGGCTAGTTTGAATGGGTTAGTCAGGCTGTACAGCCTCCTGCAGAGAATCAGCAGGCTCGGTTGGTCTCCCTCTAAATCCCCCCACTCCCTTCTCTCTCTCTCTTCCTCTCTCTCTCAGACACACACGCCTACACCCGCATTAACTCACCCACACACACATGCAACAGTACAGGGTGTCGATTCCAATCCCGCCACTTAACTGCAGTTCATTATACTGCTACATGCTGGGGCAGAGGGTCCCCAGTGTGCTGTGTCCAATAATGTTATGCCAACCTTGTCTTTATGGAAGTAATTAACATCATATATTAGTATGTATCTGACAGAATACAGTTAAATATATGAATGTGATCTTGAAAGTCATTTAAAAATAACATTTTAGTCAGCAACCAGCCCTCATAAACAGGTGAAAATAACTGTATTTGTCTTAAGTTATGCTGAAAGCATCGATTACTTTATGACGATTAGCTATTAATTCTACAAAACTAAACACTTATTGACGTCAGCATGCTTGCCCTATTTGTGAGTTCAGAGGTTACTGATGTTCTAGTAAAGAGCCTGACTTTAAATTCTCTGTTCTATTCATCCCGGTTGGTTCAGAATGACCCTGTCAAATTCTTCTACACCTAACTCATCCAATCCAGTAATCAGAGCTGGGCACTTGACCCTTTTTTGCCAGTCCGGTCGCGACCCTCCACCCTTGACCTGGGTACCCTTTCG
Source organism: Filicampus tigris (assembly GCF_054856515.1). Lineage (NCBI taxonomy): Eukaryota > Metazoa > Chordata > Actinopteri > Syngnathiformes > Syngnathidae > Filicampus > Filicampus tigris. Next base: position 3,523,530 of record NC_141225.1, on the reverse strand, counting down.
GCCGCGACCCTCCGGCCATATTCATAAACATTGTCGGCCCCCGCCCCGTTCCGCCCCCCCAGCCCAAAAAAAAAAAAAGCGTCCGTGATTGACGTCGCTACGGGAGAGATGGTAACGGCAGAGGCTTTTTAAAGAGCATTAGCTGGCTAATTTACAATTCAAACCCGTTGTGGACATGCTTCAAATACACCAGTAGTACTTACCCAACTGCGTGTGCTTACTTGCATTGCGAGCCCCGGGGTTGGATTTGTCGTATTGTATGTAGAATTATTTGGGTCCAACAGAAGGCCAGAAGTCTTATTTTACATACTTCCCCTCCTTCACATTTTCAGCCTTCAAAATAAAAGCATGCCACTATACACAGCAGGTTTGCTACGGCGTATTTCCTGAAGTAGGAAAGACGAGACAGAAGAAGTGCATGAACTCCACCTTGATGTGTCGGCATCATCCTTGAGTGCTGCGCGCAGCTTGACTATACTCGTGGACACAAGTTGTTTTGAAACAGTTGTGTTCCAAGTCGTGGGGCGTCGCTTCAAAAAGACAGCGACAAAAATGGATATCGTGGCTGCTACAACCATAAAGGGACCGAGATGACTAGACGATGCATTTAATTTTATTGCGAAAGCGATCTGGAAGGTGGCGGCTAAGAGGGTGAGTAGCTTCTTTTTACACATATGCCGCTGCCAAACTAGTTTGCTTTGCAGCAGCAACGAGCTGCATAGTGCATTCTCTCCTCCGCGTGGGAAACTGTATGTCATCGCAACATGTGACATAATGGACCGATTAGAGTAGCAACAATTCCTGATGTGTGCATGGCATGTGTTGTAGATCTGACGCCAACAGCACAATGCGTCGGTCATGTGAATCGATGCGGCAGTTGTCGCTCTCGCCGTTGCGGGAGTAGAAAGAAGCCTAAAAAGAAGCCTTTCAAAGAGGAGGCTGAGATGAAATTTGGCCGCCTCGCGAGTACGTCACACGCATGAGGGCCGATTAGTGGGCCGGATTAAAATCCACTTCCGGCCATGCTTAGTCCAGCCCTTTTTAAAAATTTGTCAGCCCCACCCCCCGGCCCCAAAAATGGGCATCCGGCCGGGCCGGAGGGTCCGACTGGTCCGGCCCAGGGACGGACTGCCCAGCTCTGCCAGTAACTAATTTCAAACATGTTTTGTGGTTGAATTTCATTAGTTTACCTTCATTTAACAAGCTTGTTCAGGCAGCTGAGCACCAGTTGTCATTTATAATTCCACCCTGGCCGAGGACAGCCATAGGCCTAACCGAGCAGTCTGTAGAAGATGATACATTTAATGTTGAAACAATTCAAAGCAGATATTTCATGGTCGCTTTGGGCCTAATTTATTAAGATTCCAAATAGTGGGCACTAAATAGCATGTTCACTATAACAGATTGCAAATGCTGGTAGTGGGTGTGTTGCTCGTGATCTAGTAAGATTAGACATACTTAGCAATAGGTGTAAAGATGGTGGAAACCGCCCTAATTAATTAAGGGTATTGCACTTTAGATATCGTTAATGGTTTTCACCATGTAAAATTTTGATGAAATTTAAATTGAAAATTGAGATAAAGATTGTCTATTGTGTTGTGGGACCATATGAGTGTGTTTGTGTAAGTCTGTAGCCTCACTCCAGACCAGTCCCACTTTGTCTCTGCCATCTGCTGAGTGAATTCGCGAGCATGTTGCAGTGTCATCCTCAGAGAGTCCTGTTTCAGTTGCAAGGATCACAGGAGAATGAGAGCTGGGGAGGGAGACAGAGGCCTGAGCATCTGGCCTGCATAACATCCAGGAGATAAATAGCAGTCCAAGGCCAAAGCCAATGAAGATAACAATTGTTTTAAGTCAGGCCGACACTACTTTCAGTTACTCCCTGGACGCTCAATGGGCATTGAATAGCCAAATTTGCGGTCAATTCTTTGCAGAGGCGAGGTGACAACCTCTCCAAGTTGGCATCCATTTTGCGAAGGAGGTCAAGAACCGCATCCAATCTGCGACTGAGCTCAGTCATCACCCAAGTCTGCTATTGACAGCAACACACACACACCTTCAGTCATGACAGGCAGCCTCCCTATTTCCAAAAGTGCTGACAGCGTCTTCACAACTTTGCGATACAGGAAACTGCCAATTCCAAACAGCAGAATGCCTGTTATCAGAATTCCAACTGTGTAGGCCTCTTCCACGTCCTTTACAGACAGCATCGCCAGGCACATGATCCTCCACTTCTCCCAGGAGTGCAGCGTGTATCAGGCCGCAAGTGTTGCATCAGCACAGGCGGGCTCACCTCTACCCAATCTTCTCTTTGAGAACATTTGGTCGATTGCTTTGAGAGACCAACTAATCACTTGCATGATTTTAGATTTTTCAGAGGAAAATGCATCAGGAGACTCAGGTTGATAGTTAAGACGAAGAGACTACACAAGACACAGTCAGCAAGCTGGGAAGATAAGGCAAGGAGAGAGTGTGAAGTGATGGAATTGAAAGTGTTAGTGGTGGAGGAAAACAAATATGTTAGTTACAGAAAAGAAATCCATAGCATCAATAATTTTCAGGAAGCCAGCAATGCATAAAAGCCACGTTTTCTTTCATTCAGCTCATCCCCACCCTATTTGATGTATCTGTAGCATTGTGTTTAACACTAGAACTACCAGGATCTTGATACTATTAAAACTACGAGAGCAGACATTTTGACGAAGTGCGCTTTGTTCTGCTCTGGCAATGACGCCATCTATCTAATAAAGGTATTTTGTTTATTAAAATTCTGTTGTGAATATATTTTAATGGAAATTATGTCATATAATGAGAAACAGAATAATAAACAGTTAGTAGAGCGCCTATATTCTCCCATGCGGCTCTTGCGCTACATGCGTGTCAGCTGGTTTGGAGCCAAAGGAAAGGAGATGCGTGTCACAAATGGCTTTACTGCACTTCAGTTCAAAGAAGAGGAAGTAAATGGGAAGTATGGCACACAAAACAACTCTGTCTCAAGCGCAACCAGGAACTCTGTTTTTCCAGAGGGGAATTATGTCAACAAGCACAACATAAGCTCATTATTTTATTTATTTCGACTGTCTGGCATGCACTAACGACAACGTCATGACTGTCACATCTAACAGCCTGTTATACCACACGCAACAGGGCTCCACCTCCTCCTCCCACCAGGGCAGGGGCACTTTTTTACTTGGACTCGCTGTGTGTCAGCCACACAATTCATCCTCATACTCGCCAATATTTTGATGCAGATGTAACACCTCCTCTACTCTATCAGATTTTTCTCCCCAAAATGATCATGGTGACCAGCGGCTTTTCTCAATGCAACCGCTGGTTACTATAGAAACCCGACAGCGCCACCCCAGCGCAATGTGCGTAAGATTAAGTAGAACCGTCAAATTGACTAGGACGTTGTAGCTAAAGGAATAATGACTCGTAACTATTTTATATACTATAATACCATAAAATTGCACCATGGTAATGAAATATATACAGAATTAGGAAAAGTCAAAAGGCCAGGAGCATTTTTTATCTATATACGGATTGTAAAAACACACTAAAGTTTGAAAACAGTCAAAATGACTGCTCTCGTACTCCTAGTGTAAAAACATGACAGTGCACCCAACAACACTGCTCTGGGAGAGGCCAGCACCAATTGCCACAGTCCGCTGGCGTGACAAGGCAATGCAAGGAGATTTGTCATAGATGATATAACATGACTTCTTCTTGCGACTGGCTCCAAGTTGGCTCATTTAGAAGCTCCAAAATTGCATTGCAGAATATATGTCTCTCTAATTTTTGTTTCTCACATTTCAATAATAGTTAAGAGATTGTAAAAGGTTTGTTCTCCCTGTTGCCTCTCCTTTAGCCTACGTCTTGTCCTTGTGGGAGGAATGACGGCGGTCATTGTTACACACAGCAGGGCCAGTTTTATCTATTTATTTATTTATTTTTAGGCAGCCACACCAGCCACCAGGTATGATTTGCCCAATCTTTTATTTTTTTGCGCAATATTTATGCGCATGTATGTATGGAGCCTGGTTAGTCATTGGACCGGAGACAGAAAAAATAAATAAATAAATATTTCATTGCAATTAATTGAAAGTTTTTCTGTCAGATTACCACATCCATAGTGTTTGATTTGCATATGTTATCATTTCACAGCTAAAAAAAAATCATTGAGGTGAGTCTGAACTGATGAGTACTTTTCCCTTCTGTGTACAACAGACAGAGCTACACATGCCACTAAAGAAGCTTTGCCTTCCAAGTCATTAACTATATTCCAGGCATTTTTCCCACAGAGCTTTTACTTTGCAGCAGCCACCTCACTTCGTGATTTGGGCTACACTCCCAACAAACTGCCCACATAAGCTCTTTAGAGATACCATTAGTGCAAATAAGAGAGAGCATTTGTGAAGACACAATGTATATCGGTGAGTTAATCAAGCTGCTTCATTTGCCCATGGTCCATTACTCACTGTGGCTTATTGTGTAGTCAAGAAGACAAACAGATCACTTAAGAAAAAGACACATTGTACCTTTAATTTGTTTGAGGCAGACTAAAAACAATACAAATAACTGTCAATCACTCAAATTGCAACATCACTTTCATTAAAAGTTGAAGACATCTATTGCGGCAAACTTTCTAGTGTCTGCCAGTTGAACTGTAAACACACGAGGCTTTGATATGTACTGTAGGTGTGAATGTCTGTTAGCCGGTCTACTCCGGAATAAACCCCGTGACCCTGACAAGTGCTATAGAAAATGGATGGATGGATATATATTTATATTTTTGTATTTGTTTTATCATAGATCATAGACCTAATGGATTACTACGCTGACGTGATGTAGGTGCTAGATTGCAGGTGCTAGAATACATTTCTCTTAGCAGTTTTCGGGCTCTATCAATTTTCTTCCACATTTTATCCAGAGTTGGGGTCAGTTCAGTGGTTGTGTAATGATGAATCAATTGAGCTCTATAAAATCTTTACACCTTCTTTATAACCCTACTAAAACAGGTTACAGCTCTGGTCAATTTAGCAGACATTTGCTCATAAACTTAAGTGCCGAACAAAATGGAACTCGATGAAAGGTCATGAGATCAAAGTTACTACAAATGATACCCATGGGAATATGATGAATGTGGTTTTGTGGCAAGCCACACAAACCCAAAAGGCTGAAAATGCAAAGTAACAAATGTACTACCTTGAATATAAAAAATGAGTTTCTTCTTCAGGGCTGTGTAGATGTCAATTAATTAAATAATTAATTTGTGAAAAACACCAACAACAACAGCAAAGGCATAAGCCACAAATTAATTGTGTAGAAGAGATTTAGCCCTGGAAAAATAGATCTACGTTTTAAACAGAGCTCGGCATCGTCTAAGCGCCACCGCGTTACATCCTGCATATTTAACCCACCCACGTGGTCCCGGTCTATCGCTCGTTGGCGACAGTCAATCAGCGTCAAAAACGCAAACTTCACGTGACACGCAGGAGCCGCACGAGCAGACACGCCGCCAAAGAAAAAAATATCAAACAAAAACAACAGACACACACACACACACGCACAGCATGGTGATCGTTGAAATAAAAACAATTTGGAGCACATGTCATTGCATCTGGGTACACAACACTGTTTTTTTGTTTTTAGCTGTTTTTTCTATTTTTATTTTTTTCCTTACTCGGCCGTGTGTCAGGACTGCAGTACCTGCGTATGGCGTGGTACAGGCTAGGTCCGTTCTCAACGTTGTTGGGCTGACTCAGACCGATGGGACCACGTGGGTCGTTTAAATATGCAGACGGCAACTCGGTGGCGGTTAGGCGATGCCCAGATCTGGTTTTAAAGCTGTTGGAAGCATACATTCCAATGGTCTGATATTTCAAAGCAGATTTTAATCATACACTTAATCCAATATTGGAGTCTAAATGTTTGTACTCATACTGTAACAATATGTAGCGAGGTAAAATCTGTTTCCAGAAAGCTCATGATGTGAATGTATGTGCCAAAGGTGGGCATTTTACTAAAATTTGCCGGTCCGTCAATCGCCATATCTCTGGAGTAGGGGTGTAACGGTTCACAAATGTCACGGTTCGGTATGTACCTCGGTAAGGGGATCACGGTTAGTTACGGGTTCGGTACAGTAATAAGTCTCAAATACACAAGACTATTTTTTAAAAATGGTTTTAAATTTAGTTTGAACAGAGAACAATTCAATTTGCTGTAAAGCAAAAAACATTCCCTGTTATAAAAGCACAAAATAGAATACAAACTTGTGCATTAGGGTTGTTCATTAATAATAATAATAATAATAATAATAATAAAATAATCAAACAAGGAACCCCCCCTTTCTTGTATGGATAGAATGAGGTTGCAGATAAAGTCATGTAGCACTTGCCAACTAGTAACTTTTAACTTGGTTCTAAGAGTTAGGGCGCAGCAGAGGACAGCTCATGCTCCAACGCGGCTCTTGTGCGATTGTATATGACAGGGAGCATGATCTTGCTAATATGTGCCCGGGATGGAACTTTGTAACGGGGCTCCAGCATGTTTGATAAACGTTTGAAGCCCGGCTCGACTAAAGCATATGGCCGCATAGATGTTGCTATGTATATGCTGATTGCTCTAGTCTGTCTGATATATTTCATGAATGTGTGTGACATATTTAGTCACTCTTGCAGCCAGAAAAGTGACTCAAAAGTGCAATTTTGAGTCTTCAGTTAACCTACCCTGCATCTTTTTAGACAGTTATAGGGTAATGATCACATGAAAATAACATGTAACGGGACATTGAATATAGGCACTAAACTGGAATTAGGCACTGTAGTAATGCAGTATAAATACAGTCTTATTGGCACCGGATGACAATCAATGTACACATGCAAAAAAAAGACGTTTATATGTGTGCTTTCAATCACCCGAGAGCCATTACATTAAGGAAAACATGTTGGTGCATCTCTTTGCTTCAATAGCTCTATCTGCATTCATGCCATATCATGAAATGGAATCATGATTAATGGTGTTAAAAAACAAGTCCTGTCAATTGGATCTGAAAAAATGCCATATCAGCAAAGGCATGACTGCCAGTGGCCGTATAATACTTAAAGTATGTAAGATAAGTCAGCTGCATGTCATTGCATATCTCCTAAGAGGGAGCAGTATGGAAAAAGACATCTTATGAATTCACACAGCAATCATTGTGATCTGGCTTGCAGGCAGCCGTACCGCTCATCTCAATACATTTCAATTTCATTTAAATATATTTAAATACTTTAATCCTACCCGGCAGGTGATTTGCATGACTGGTACACGGGAAACATCGTGAAGGGATGAGCAGGAGGAGGTGGGGATTCCAGGTGCCTGCGTTTTGGGCTTGATTGACAGTCTTGTGTTATTTTATAATGGCAATTATTCAAGCAAGTTAGAACATATAACATTGATTTGGTTGGTAATTGTGGCCTAGGGATTGTAAATGTGACTTTAAAGACAGAAGTTGGAACATGGGTGGAGAGTGCGAAAGTGAAGTTGAGTTGAGATTTTATCCCATTTGATCTATTTGTTCACCAGTGAGGGACTTTATTATTTGGTCAATGTTTGAAAACAACACAGTTCAGTTTTTGTCATACAATAATTATTTGAGTGTAAAAATAAAGACAAAAAAACAGTTCTTCCCAAATCTCACAATTGTTGGACATATCTTTAAATAAATGGATTAACCAAAAATGGCTAAAATTATACACACATATATATATATATATATATATATATATATATATATATATATATATATATATATATATATATATATAGATATATATATATATATATATATATATATATATACATATATATATATATATATATATATATATTTATTTATTTATTTTATTTATTTTTTTTCATAGTTAACTTGTAGATAATCATACATCATACATCAAGGGGGGCCTCCGCGCTGGGAGGTGTGGCTGCCCTCCCTGCGCTATACTTAGGGGCTGCCCCGGTTGTCGGGGTCTTTGAGGTGGTGGTGCTACCCGTGGCCATGGGCTGTCATCCCTCTCAGTGTGGACGAGCTCCCCTTGGGTACTCTTTCCTCATATGGTTTCTCTGTGCCCTGCCATGTCTCTTTTTAAGGTTGTATGCGTGTGCGTTTGAGTATGTGTGTGTGAGTGAGTGCAAGTGTGCTTGTGGTTGTCTGTCTTTGTGTATACTGCAAGGGAGGGAGGGAAGGTGGGAGCGGGTTCTCTTTTTAAGCTGCGTTTTGATGTTTTTAATGTACAGCACTTTTGAGTTGCATCTTGTGAGTGAAAAATGCTATATAAATAAAATTTGATTTGACATTTTATTTATTGTAAAAAAATTCCTTGATTTTTTCCCTCCCATTATTGAAGCGGATTTTAATACCCTTAATATGAATAAGAGGATTGATTTATTTATGAAAATACTTTATTAAAGTGGAAGTCAACCCAAACATTTTTTTCCAGAGTATGTTCTATGCAGGCCCACTAGTTGAAACAAGGCATTCTGATTAATATTGTGTGGATGTGGAATATGAGAAATCCATCCATTTTTAGCTATCTCAGGGGGGCGGCCATTTTGTCACTCTGTCGACTGAAGATTACATCAAAGTTGCTCAGGGCCTAGATAATGACCAATCTTGTAATCTTGGCTCAGCTTCAGAACACAGATGAGCTGTGATTGGTCGTTACCTGTTTCCTGAGCAACTTTGATGTCATTTTCAGTGGACAGAAGTGACAAAATGGCCCTGAGATGGCTAAAAATGGGTGGATTTTGCTGCTTAACTCATGTTCCACAAACGCAATACTAATCACAATGCCTTGTTTCAATTAGTGGGCCTACATAGAACATATTGCGGAAAATATATATATATTTGGGTTTACTTCTTTAAATAACAGAAGTGCACAATCATGTAAGAAAACTTTAAATACAATATTATATAACAAACACAAGTGAAACATGCAATGTTTTCTGAATAATAAAAACAATTGGAGAAGCATACCATATTTCATCAGCTGGCTTTATGTTCACGCTGCAAGAATTGTGTCTGCTACAGTACTGTTGCTACACACTAAACATTAAGATATGATTGGAATATTAACAGCCAACTTCACTGATCCTGATAATATATTTGATTGTGACATACGGAAAATTCAAGGAGATATATGATATTGCCCTCTTCCAAATACAAATGTGTTACTGGTTAGCCGGCTGTATTTAACAAACTAGGCTAAGCAGGTGCAGTGGGACTGGGACAAAGTAGCATCACAAGTTCTTAAAAAAGTTGTGATGCTATCCCCCCCCCTTATTTTTTATTTTTTTGAATGTTCTGACGGATACGCTCGCTTTATTTTTGCTTGAAGAGAATTATCGCAAAAAGCCAGCTACGGGTAGTCGGGGGCCTCTTTACGGGGGTTCCGATCGTTCGCTGCAGTGTCTATGGGGCCTTCAGATTACTTCTATCATTGATATGGTGGCCTTAATGCAGTATGTCCTTTGCAGTTGTGCTTTGTTAGACGACAGACTGGGACAAAGTGGCATCACAGCTTTTTTTTTTTCAAAATAATATCAAATTCTACACGTTCGAACTTACCACTATATCGTTTTCTTTTTTCTTCATCTTTTTTTTTTTTGCATGCCCTGACGGTCGGATACGCTCGCTTCATTTTTCCTTGAGTTTGACGCACTGCAGAAAGTCAGCCTTTTAGGAGTGTTTTCAATGTGTCGCTGCAGTGTCTATGGAGGTTTCAGGTTACGTGCCATTGATATGGATCAATATTGGCCGTGTCTTGGTCTTAACACACTAGGCAGTGACAGCCAGTGGGGGCCCTGTGCTTTTTTCCCCCAATGCATCGATGTCGCATGTCTAAAAGTTCAGTCATTTTGTCATTGACAAAAGGACCAATGTCAATGCTGTCCTGGGGGCCCCTTCCAGCTCAGCGCCCTAGGCAATTGCCTAGTATGCCTACCCTGTTGTGGCGTCTCTGGTCACAAGTCACGATTATCACCGGGGCAGGGGGACTCTCTGTGTGTCAGCCGATCAATTCATCCTCAGACTCGTCAATATTTTGAAGCAGATGTAACGCATTGTCTACTCTGTAAGATTTTTTTAGATAGATCATGGTGACCAGCAGTGTTTATCAATGCAGACGCTAGTTGCTATGGAAACCTTAATCACGCAATAAAAACAATTGACGGCGTCAAAAGGGAGTTGCGCTAACGCCGTTAATAATGCGTTTAACTGACATCACTAATATATATATATATATATATATATATATATTGGTAGCGGCGTGGGTGTCATGCCAAGAAGCGGCTGTCAAAGTTAAAGCATTAACTACGGAGATTACATTTTATAAAGCATTAGAAAAAAATAACTCAGTTTTATCTACATCGTGTGCCAGCTGACCACAGCTCACTTTGCAGCCAAACTTAGAGGAGTGTCACTGTCGCAAAGACAGACTTTTACGTAGTGTTACTTTAAAAGTTGCTCGACACCTCATTGGAGAAATCCAAAATAATTTGCGCCCGTTGCAAAGCTAAATTCAAATACCATATTAGTCATATGTCTTCGGAGTATCGTTCAACAGTTGTATTTTACAGAAAAGAAAAGAATCGTATTTGAGGATCAAAGAAAGCTATTAGAACAGTGTTTGAATCAAAATATACGTTTACTTTTTTCCACATTAATTCCACAATTTTCCTCAAGTAAATGCAGTTTCCAAGCACCATAAAAAAATATTGAAAAATACGATTAATTGCGATCTATCATGGAATTTTTTTCAACTAATTAGTTAAAAAAATGTAATCACTTGACCACTAATTTTAAACATATACGTATATATTAGTCAAGCAATTAAAATTGTTTCATTAATCTCAACATTTTCTAAAATTGATTAATCTTATTTTTCAACTACATTTTTTTACGAAGCTTGGAACCGACATTTACTTGAGTGGAATCAATGTAGAAAAAAAGAAAAGTACATTTCGCTCAGATTCAGAAAACAGGTTAGCCGTGATTGGTCGTTGTGAGCAGTTGTGATGTCATTTTCAGGTGACAGAAGACAAAATGGCCGCCCCCAGAGAACGAGTGCAGCTAAAAATCAGTGCATTTTTCTGCTTAACCCATTAAAGTCTAAAGTGCCTGGCTCAAAAGCTCAAAAGGAATTACCCTTGAAAACCTGACGTTTTCCCAGAAATTCAACACCTACAAAATAATTAATATCTCAGCCCTTGTAGCAGACAGAAACATAATTCCAAAAGATTTTGAGACCTTAGACATGTGGCTTGCACACAGGCCCGAGTTTATTAATCTTTACTGTTTCAATCGAAGATGTAAAAATAAAGTGTTAGTGTAAGAGAAGCACTATTTTTAATTTTAAAATCATTACAAAGAAGTCGATTTTATTATCTACAAACATGTATCTTAACCATATATCACGTACGACTGGTTCTACTGGTTCAAAGTCCACAAGCGCATTGTCTATATCACTGACGTTACTCAGTTCAAAGCACTATCGATGGCGTCCGCCATTATGACTCGAAAGAATTCCAGAACATCGTCTGCGGGCTCACAACACCGTCACGTGTATATTCTGATGCATTTCATTGGTTAAGAGATACAAAAATTGGATAAAAAATAAAATAAAATGATCTATATGTTCTCCAGGTTTTAAGGGTAGAAAGACGCAACAGCGCTCCGGGTTAATTTATATTCCACAAACGCAAAATTAATCAGAATGCCGTGTTTCAACTAGTGGGCCTGCTGGGAACATATTCTTGAAAAAAATATGTTTGAGTTGGCTTCCGCTTTAAACACAAAAATTTTTGACAAATATTAACGACTACTCTTGATCTTAAACACCAGGAGGTAAAGAAAAAACTAAAACAAAAGCAGGGGAAATGTTCAGAGTGAGGTGCGGTTCCCATGTTTGTCTTCATGCGATTCATCTTTAATTAAATTAGTCAATGCTGACTTCAATGAAAGACTTCTGTTGAATGCACAGTTAGCTGCCTGCATTAGCTGTGTTAGGCACTTAATTTCTCTGTGATTCTAACATGGTGGGGATCTAAGGGGACGGTGTTTTTTAAAAAATTTGCCACGTACCACATACACACAAATTAAATGCTGTTATTTCACACTCTAGGCTTTGCTTCCACTAGACACAGCAAGCAGCTGGCCACCGTGCAAGGGGAGACGGCCAAGCGCTAGCAGGAACGTGCTGGAAAGATCCAACCCACTGGTGGTCATTGTAACAGTTGGCTTAGCAGTATTTGGGGGGATGAGCATGTGTGCATGTGTGTGTGGGTGCGCATGAGCGGGTGTGCGTGCGTATGTGTGTGTTTGGTGGTGGGTTGGGGGTGGTGGAATGGGGGCTTGCATACTGCATGACATAGATCCGTCTCCAAAACAACAAAACAAAACAATTTTAACATGGCAAGACATGTGCTGTAAAAATATGTCCATAATGGTAATGGAGTGAATCCAAGTAAGTGGCTCAAAGAGAATAATTTAGGATTATGTACTAACTTGGTCAAAGCCAAGAGTGAAAGACACTTAGAATTATGTGGCGAAACTTGAGAAGGGCACAAGAAAATCCTCTTACAACCAAAGACAAATCGTTAAAAATACCAAGAACTTCATGTCAAAAACTGGAGGACAATTACTATTTTACAGAGCTGGGCAGTCCGTCCCTGGGCCGGACCGGTCAGACACTCCGGCCTGGCCGGATGCCCATTTTGGGGGCGGAGGGGGGTTGGGTGACAAATTTGGAAAAATGGCTGGACTAAGCATGGCCGGAAGTGGATTTTAGTCCAGCCCACTAATCGGCCCTCATGCGTGTGACGTGCTCGCGAGGTGGCCAAATTTAATCTCAGCCTAGTCGGTGAAAGGCTTCTTTTTAGGCTTCTTTCTACTCTTGCGTTGGCGCGAGCGACAACTGCTGTTATAGGGATTGTGGTATTGCCCCCCCGCCCCCTCTTGTAATGGTATGCCCTAGTTGCAGGTGGGAGGCGCGGGTTACGTGATGTGACAATAAGGAAATACAAACACGCTTGAATGCACATTGCTGTCTCACGTCTCTTCTTACACAGACAACTGCCGCATTGATTCACATGACCGACGCATTGTGCTGTTGGCGACAGGGCTGCGACACATGCCACACACACATCAGGAATTGTTGCTGCTCTGATCGGTCCATTATGTCACATGTTACGATGACATACAGTTTACATACAGGATGCACCACGCAGCTCGTTGCTGCTGCTGGAAAGCAAACTAGTTTGGCAGCGGCGTGGGTGTCATGTCAAGAAGCAACTCACCCACGTTACCCCTTAGCAGCCTCCTTCCAGATCGTTTTTGCAATCAAATTAAATGCATTGTCTCGTCATTTCGGTCCCTTTATGGTTCTAGCAGGCACGATATCCATTGTTGTTGCTGTCTTTTTGAAGCGACACCCCCCGACTTGGAACGTAACTGTTTCAAAACAACTTGTGTCCGCAAGTATAGTCAAGCTGCGCGCGGCACTCAAGCATGGCACCTTCCCTACTTCCGGAAATACGCCATAGCAAACCTGCTTTGTATAGTGGTTTGTTGGCACGCTTTTATTTTGAAGGTGAATAAGGGGAAGTGTGGAAAATAAATAAGTAACTTGTTGACTGCGACTTCTGGCCGTCTGTTGGACCCAAATAATTATACAATAAGACAAATCCCACCCCGGGGCTCGCAATGCAAGTAAGCACATACAGTTGGATAAGTAGTAAAGTACTACTGGCACATTTGAAGCGTGTCCACGGCGGGTTCGAATTGTAAATTAGCCAGCTAATGATCTTTAAAAAGCATCTGCCGTTAGCAACTCTCCCACGGATACTTTTTTTTTTGGTGGGAGGGCGGAACGGGGCGGGGGCCGACAATGTTTATTAATATGGCTGGGGGGTCGCGGCCGGAAGGGTACCCAAGTCAAGGGTGGAGGGTCGCGGCCGGACCGGCAAAAGAGGCTCAAGTGCCCAGCTCTGCTATTTTACTGAGCCAAGTGTATACATCATGTTTTGTCCTGAGAATACAGTACATACACTGTATTGATAGTTTTGCTACATGAATACTAACATTTTTTCACTTTGCTTTCTTCAAACATATACTATACATATCCTTCTGTATACTGTATTTACTTATTTACTCTTTGGTCCTTTCGCATAACTATTTTTTTTCCTCCTCTTGAGCGCTCACCTAAGATGGCGGCATGCATGGTTGCGGCGGCGTCCATGGTTACATGTGTCATATTCTCCCAGCAACGTGGCAGCGAATCATTTTGCAGTAGTATCCAGCCTCAGAGGATGCTTTTTTTTCTTGCTCCGGTTGGATTCTAGTGATGGGCATGACAGTTCTTTTCAGTGAACCGAATCATTAGAATCAGTTCATCAAAAAGAACCGTTCAAAAGATTCGTTCAGCGAATCATTCGGGAACCACGGGAAGTTATGTCACTGATTCCTTCGTGACTCAATGTGTGCAATTCAGCCTCAAACTCATCAATATTTTGAAGCAGATGTAACGCCTCCTCTATCCTATAATTTGTGTTGTTTTTTTAATAGATCATGGTGACCAGCAGCTTTTTGCAATGCAGCCGCTTGTTGCTATAGAAACCCGAAGGCGCCGTCCCAGCACAACGTGCATAAGATTAAGTAGAAGCATCAAATTGCCCGGGACGCCGTAGTTAAAAGAATAATGACTAGTAACTATTTTTGAATTGTTTAGAACCATAGAATTGCACTATGGTAATGAAATATATACAGAATTAGGAAAAGTCAAAAGGCCAGTAGCATCTCATATCTATATACGCAGAGTAATACAAAGTTTGAAAACAGACAAAATAATGCCCTCATAGTCCTAATGTTACATTTGAGAACTTTTCATGATTGGATAATTTACAGCCGAGCAGTTTCACAGTCCTCTTATGTTTCATTTTATATGTTATTAATTAGAAAATATGAGTTTTGTGTTTTGCATTTTGTTACTGTACTGAATGTGAACTGAAATGAAATATTTCATATTACAAACACTCCCAGATTATTTTCTGATGACACTGTGAGCCGGCAGACTTCTTGGTAAGTAATATTTGGATATTTTTCCACCGTTTCCTTTGAAAATAAGTGTCAGAAAAAGATGAAGGAACATGCAAAATACACATGCAAAGTTAATCCTCTGGTAATGGTTGAAATTAGGTTGAATAACATGGACATTTTTTGTTGGGGACTTTTTATTGACGACAATAATAGTTGTGGCAGACCTCAGCTTGCAGCACTATAATACAAAACAGGTCTGGTGATACATTATAATACTTGAGTTGAGTTGACGTATTAAATGCCGATGTGCACATTGTTTTTTATGTTATTTTGTTGACTTGCTGACAGACTTAGGGCTGGTTTTGGGGGTTCACTTGTTTTCTAGTAAAAAATATAGGTTAATGTGTTAAAAGCATGCGCTCAAGATGTGCTTCATATGCCTAGAGCAGTGATTCCAAATCAGGGCGCCCTTTGGTGCAGTCAGAGATCATCAGGGTTGCCGCACTTGTCTGAAAATTTACATTTCTTACTTACAAATATATCACAATATAATAAACCTGTAGGCATTCAGACAACAGGATACATGGCTTCCTGCAAGTATTTGAGTTTTGTGTTTAATTAAACAGGCCCAGATTTCACACTCAGTAAGTATAATTTGTGAGTAAATTGAGACGGGATCATCATTATTTCAGTACTCATACTTTTTTGTGAAGTTTTTGTTTGGTGTGGTGCCGTGAGATTTTGTGTGCCTTGGATCAACAAACGATGGGGAAACTCGGGTATTGAGATGACCTCTGAGGTCCTGATGCAGAATACTGCATAGCATTGATTGGACTAAACCCATAAAGCATGGTGTTTTAATCACATAGTTTGGCAAACTCATATGGTTAACACTGCAGGAAATACATCGCATGTTTTTCTGTTTCGAAAGAAAAAACAAAAATAATCACTTTCTAGATTAATAGTGTTTACAACCAAAATATCCATCCATCCATTATCGATACCGCTTATCCTCACAAGGGTCGCGGGGAGTGCTGGAGCCTATCCCAGCTGTCTTCGGGCAGCAAGCGGGGGACACCCTGAATTGGTTGCCAGCCCAGCGCAGGGCACACACAGACAAACAAACATCTGCACTCACAATCACACCTAGGGGCAATTTAGAGTGTCCAATTAACTTACCAAGCATGTATTTGGAATATGGGAGGAAAAACCGGAGTAGCCCGGAGAAAACCCATGCAGGCACGGGGAGAACATGCAAACTCCACACAGGGAGGCCGGAGCCAGGATCGAACCCACGACCTCTGAACTGTGAGGCAGACGTGCTAACCGGTCGACCACCGTGCCGCCCACAACCAAAATATATACTTTATATTTTCTAAACAACATTGTTGGGGATTGTCAAAAATTGTTGAACAATTGAGACGAAGACAAATACAGCTATTGATTTAACAGCATCAAAATATTTGTAAAAGTTTGTTTGTGAAAGTCTGGTTAACCCATTAAGGACTAAAGCGCCTGTCTCAACAGCTCCCCAAAACCTAAGGTCGCCTTTGGAATTACCCTTGAAAACCTGAAGTTTTCCCAGATATTCAACACGTACCAAATAATATCTCAGCCCCTGTAGCAGATAGAAAGATAATTCCAAAATAATTAAAGAGCTTAGACGTGGCTTTCACACAGGCAGAATTTATTATTATTTACTGTTTCAATCGGAGATGTAAAAATAATGTGTCAGTGCCAGAGAAGCACTATTTTCATTAAAAAAAATCGAGCTGTAATTACCATCCTCTATTCTGTTACAAAGACGTCTATATCGTCATTGTCTACAAACCATATATCACGTTCGACTGGTTCCACTGGTCGTGGGCGTCGTCTATATATCACTGCCGTTACTTACCAGAGCTCCCGGCGATCGACGGCATCCGCCATTAGCCTGCGGCTCGAAAAAATTCCACGACATCCTGCGCGGTCTCCTGACACCGTCACGTGTATATTCTGATGCATTAAATTGGCTAAGAGACGGAGAATTGGATTTAAAAAAAGACGCGGACGTATCCACTCTCCCGGCTTTAAAGGTAGAAAGACGCAACAGCGCTCCCGGCTCTAGTGGTAGAAACGCGGTTATGCGCTCCCGTCCTTAATGGGTTAAAGTGGAAGTCAACCCAAACATATTTTTTTCAATAATATGTTCCCAGCAGGCCCACTAGTTGAAACAGGGCATTCAGATAAATATTGTGTTTGTGGAATAAGTGTTAATCCACTCGTTTTTAGCCATCTCTGGGGGCGGCTATTTTGTCTTCTGTCGACTGAAAATGATATCACAACTGCTCACAACGACCAATCGCGGCTCATATTAAAAAAAAAGGGCAGCCGTGATTGGTGGTAACTGAACGGTTACAAAGGCCATGTAAATCCTTACAGCTAAGTCATTGCTGTCCCTGTCATCATGTCAACACATGACTGTATTTATTTAGTTATTTATTTAAAGAATTTTTTTTTATCTTAATATCTTTAAATTGATTAATTTGATGATGATTTGAAATCCCCAAATTGCATAACAACATTACTAAGATTTTTTTCTTTTCTGTGTCGCACAAGGACAGTACAATATTTGAGGCATTTTAAGTCATTGATCAGTCAGTCTGAAGTGAGTACAACTCGCAAAGAGGAAATATTTATTTTTCTCTAACTCACAAATGTTCAAATTCACTAATCAAACAAGATAAATGCAAATATAAATGTGACCATACACTTAATAATGAGTGAGGGCACAACAGCACATAAACAGTAATGCATCACATACTAGAGATGCATTTTATCTTCAGAAGGCAATGAAACTGGCTAAACACTTATTGTTATTATCTTACTGAATACCATTACGAGACAAAAGTATATTGTGAATTTATTTTGTTCCACGCCATCACTCAGTCAGCAGCAGAGCAGCAGACTTTGGGGACAGTTATGGGAGCAGCGCTCCCAGCAGAAAGCACGAGTGTGCTGCTACAGGGCTGGGAGAGAGCAATTAAGTGATTTGTTCATTTTGTGTGTACTGCAGGGCTACTGTGAGCAACTGAGTGATTCTATTGTTCACAGGTAAAAGGAGGAAGGGAAAGGAAAAGTTGAGTTCAAACATGATACCAGAGTTGTTGCTATTCCAACAGAACTAATACAATGATTAATTTCATATATTTGTACTAAAAGTGTTGTTAGAATAGCAGGCGTACTATGGTGACATCTTTTAACGATTTATTATTATTTATTTATTTATTTATTTATTTAACGACAGTCATTCAACGGTTGAGTATTTTTAATCTTAATCTGCATTTAATGTTTTTATTATGTTCCAGGTTTTTCTTTGTTTTTTGGAGCACATACTAAAGTGACAGGGAATTGCCTGGGTTCTAAGTCTGCTCCAAGGTAAATAAGATAGTGTCCAGCCTCTTTTAACAATTCACAACCAACTTTATTAGTTTTGACTTCATCCCACGCCTTTTCGAACATGTAATGTATCTCTAAAATACTACCAATGGGTCGACCACTGTCTTACTCTTTTTCTTTTAGGTCTCATTTGATGACTAGTTCTGTTTGTGTGTTTGATTAAATCTTTGTTATTGTTTATTTCTTTTACTACAGAGAGGCTACAGAGTTCATAAAGTAGCTAAAATGTGATTTTACATTGTCGCCGGCCACTTATTTTTAAATGGCATTCTCACTACCCAGCTACATTAGCAGGAAGCAGGATAATCTCTTTAAGGATGCAACAACTGGTGTTCTCACATGGTTTAAGTCTGTACCTCTCACATAAGTAGACTTGCATGAACAGTTACTATGTTAACAAAACACCGGTTCATTCATTATGGTGTAGAGAAATTCATATTCTAACCAGATCAGAATTATGATATATACTGTACACAACAATTGATAGAGCTGTATTTCACTGACTATATGTCAATGTTAAAGGCTCTTTTTCCTCTGGGGGTCTGGCTCAAACCAGACAGACAGACAGACAAGGGCTCAGCATTTGGTTAGAGTTGAGGGATATGTCAAGTGAAAAGCATCTGGCTGTTTAATGTGATGCCTTCTGACGTGAAATCAAAGGGAAGGCTCAATGTGCCAGATACCCAGAATCATTGTTTACAGCCTTGCTTGACATTTTGAATTTGTGTAGCTCCAAGGCACAAAAAAAGAGTTAAAAAAAAGACAACAACAAAAGAGAATTGTGAACAATTTTACATATAAAATATGTTTTTTATAAATATATATATATATATATATATATATATATATATATATATATATATATATATATATATAATACAAACATTTTTGTTTTAATGTTAGGGTAAAAAAGGGTCTGAAAATGTCTGGCAGTGAATGAGTTAAAGGGATACTTGGATGAGCTTAACATTGGCACTTATATAATAGGTTTGCATGTAAAAATGACATCAGAACTAAAACGCCCCCTTCAAAAGACTCTGTAGTGATTTAAGGGCTTTTTTTTTGTGCTTAGATTTATGACAAATTGCCCCGCCCCTTTTTGGGGCATGGCTTATGTTATGTTTTCGGTCTCAGCAGTCTACGTCACGGGATGGAGCCAAGCGTGGTAGTAATATTGCTCGCTTTGTCAACTCTGTTGTCTCAAATGGCGACCGATCGCCACCAAAATGCAAATGCACATTATTACTCTTGTCCACTTCAACCTGTGAAAGTATAAAAGTGTTCTGCACAATAGCTTGGATTTATTGACTTAAAACGTGATCTCATCATGATCACCTCCACAAAATAAAAAAATACCGTGGCGATCTCTTCTCCACTTACACAGGCTGAAGAGGACAAGAGCATGAATGCGCACACGAACCCCGACTGGTTTCGGACATTTAGCGACGCTTAACTCCTATCGACTCTCAGGAGGCAGACGGCGACTGGCAGTGGGCAAGCAATCAGGCAAGCATAGATCTTCATCGCCCACAACTCCGACAACTATTTTAATTTTCCTGATCAAAACATATATAAAATGAACTTGTTATTAAAAACATGGCCATTGTGTTATTTAAACAATGAGGATTAGTTAATTGTAAGCAAACCAATTAGTTCTTTCTTCTTAATTTGTTTGAGTTATTAAACGTAAATTCATCTTTGCAGTCTGCTTCCTAAAATCATTTGAGTTGAATTAACTCATCAAGTTTTACAGTGTACTTTCTACAAGTTATGTTTACGTACAAACACGGAAAAAATTGCTTTCTGGTACTTCTGATAAGGAAATAAGACAAAAACAATAGTTTCGGAAATAACTTGAAACCGACATAATTAAAGCAGAAGTCAAACCAAACATATTCTTTTCAAGAATATGTTCCCAGCAGGCCCACCAGGTGAAACACGTGAAACATTCTAGTTAATTTCGCGTTTGTGGAATATAAATTAAAGGGACACTGGCATGAGCTTAACATTGGCACTTATATAATAGGTTTGCATGTAAAAATGACATCAGTACTAAAGTGCCCCCCCCCCCCCCAAAAAAAGACTCTGTAGTGGCTTTTTTTGTGCTTAGATTTACAACATATTGCCGCCCCTCTTTTGGGGCGTGGCTTATGGGTCTCAGCGGTCTAAGTCATGGGAGGAAGAAAGCGTGGCAATATTGCTCGCTTTGACAGTTCTGTTGTCTAAAACGGCGACCGATCGCCACCAAAATGCAAATGCACATTACTACTTTTTTACACTTCAACCTGTGAAAGTATAAAAGTGTTCTGCACAATAGTTTGGATTTATTGACATACAACGTGATCTCATCATGATCACCTCTACAAAATCAAAAATACCGTGGCGATTGCTCCTCTACTTACACAGGCCGAAGCAGACAAGACCATGAATGCGCACACGAACCCCGACTCGTTATATTTCTGACATTAAGCTACGCTAAACTAGTGTCAACTCTCAGGAGGGAGACGACGGCTTGCACCAGCAGCAGGCAGATTGGAGCTTTATGCCACCCTCTTCCCTCCCCGGCTAAAGGTAGGATAATAGAACGCCTAATAGCAACAACTAGCTTCAGGTCGTTAAAACAAAATGTGTTAGCACAACAACATTAGCTCCTTACTCTGCATGCAGCCTGCGTTGATCTTCATGTCGCGGGGTTGCCGTCCAAGCAGTCGCGTGTGTTGTCCGACACCGCTTGCAGCCGCCAGAGAGTGAGGTAAGCCCTCATTGAACAAGCGTCAATGTTCAGCAAACAAAAAGTTCCAGCGAGGCTGACTGCGCAGCCGAGTGTGGCCGGATTGGAACGTACTATTTCGGCTGTTTACGTTCCAAATTGGATGGCGTATTGTAGGTTGAAAAACTTGGGCCATTCCTCATCCAAATAAATGTGCACGTCTACTCATTCCCACTTCAGTCTCTGTAAATATCCTGATTGGTGTTTAATGCCTCGCCCGTCCTAACCGTGATCAGCAAAGAAGCAGTATTTGTTTTTGTTTGTTTTTTGTTTGCAAAGAAGCAGTGTGCGCTCATCCCAGCCTAAATCTATGTAGCTCTGCTCACTTCCACGTTTCCTCATTCTCATATAAATCAGCCATAGAGAGGTTAATCCTTTTGATAGGTTGAAGTAGGCATTAGTAGAGATGTCCACATAAATTTTGTTGCCAATTGATCCCCGTTTTTGGACGTTATAAGCAATGAAAGTACAATGATTTCCGATTGAGAGTTTCGAATCGGTTCCTTCCGTGACTCCGACCGAACAAGGATAGAATGGTAGGGGGCGCGGCCATTGTCCTCATTATCAAGGGTTGTTATTCATGGAGTTACTTATTTCCTAATTTCTCCCAAATGTATTGATAAAATAGAAAGTGACAACTCTTTTCATTTTCCCGATCAAAAAATATATAAAATGAACTTGTTAGTGAAAACATGGCCATCCCGGCCCCACCATCCCTTTAAGCAGCAAAATGCACCCGTTTTTAGTTATCTCTGGGGGGCGGCCATTTTGTCTTCTGTCGACTGAAAATGACATCACAACTGCTCACAATGACCAATCATGGCTGACCTGCCTTCTGCATCTAGACGTGATTGGTTGTTGTGAGCAGTTGTGATGTCATTTTCAGTTGACAGAAGACAAAATGGCCGCCCAGAGAGATGGCTAAAAACGAGTGCATTAACACTTATTCCACAAACGCAATATTTATCAGAATGCCCTGTTTCAACTAGTGGGCTTTCATAGAACATATTCTTGAAAAACAAATGTTTGCGTTGACTTCCGCTTTAACAATCAACTGAAATCGAACGAATGGAAATCAGGCATTGCTTCATTTTTGCAGGGCATCATAATTGTTTGAAAAGCAAACTATTTAAACTGGTCTGGAGAAAATCTATTGTACCTTTTTGAGGCAATCACTATTATGAAATGATTTCTGTAACTCTTAATTAGACTTGTGCACCTGTCGACAGGTACATACAGGTATTTTAACCCATTCTTAATGAGCAAATTGTGCAGCTCTCTCAGGTCTTAAGAGTGCTTTCTCCAGACTGCAAGTTTCAGTTCCGTCCACAGATGTCCAATAGGATTGGGCTCAACGCTCTTCAGTGTAGTCTGATGCTTTGTTCTTAGCCACTGACTATTTTTTGCTGTATGTTTTTGGTCATTATCCAGTTGAAGTTGTAAAAATAATTGTAAAGGCAAAGTGATTATTTGGCAAATGCACAGTGACACATTTGAATCTGGTGTACTTTTTATATTTTTAGTGTGAATGCCCACCTGCGAGTCACTCATGTGCACCCCTGAAAACACTCAGGTTTAAAATCTATATCTGAGATCTATCAGAGATGTATTAACCTTACATTGATTGCTACTGCGGGGGTAGTTTGCAATGGAATACAACTTGAGTTAGAGCTGCGGTAAATAGTTTATTTTGTACAGTAAAGCTAAATGAGGTTATTAACATATAAACACCAGCAGTAATGAACATAGAGGCACACCTTTCTGACAGTGTCAATCTAGGACCATCATCTTTGACAGAGTATTTGTATGCAATTTATATTTGGTCTAATCACAAAAAAAATGCTAATTATTTGTCCATCTACAAATTGTACTTTACATTCATAGCCTCAGAAGCAACCTTTAGTATATCGTCGCTGTCCTGTGAAAAACATTTATGTCCATTTTTTTAAATGTTCTTATTTTTTACGTGAATGATGTTTCTGCATTGCAGACATCACATTAACATGAAAATTAAAAATGATTTCAAAATGGGACATACTGTATTTTCCGGGTTATAAGCCGCACCCTATTTTTAGGACATTTTGGAAAAAAAAAACTTAAATAAGCTGCACCTTTATATAAGCCGCACCTATCTATGTTGAAACCTTTTATTTTTACTGCATTTACAGAACAATTATGAACTGTAAATGTACATATATGTACCTGAGCATATTCTTTCCTAACAGTGCCTGTTAACACTGCAGCAACGTTGCTGATTAAAACAGAAGCGAACCAAGAGAAAATAAACAGTACTTATCTTCATTTCACTGTCGACTGCCGCCCCAGTTTGTCAGCTAATGTCCACCAGACTCCACCATCTATTGTTCTACTACATTCTACATATGCACCTGTCTTGTTTTATGCTAATAAAGTCAGCCAATCTAACACACGACGTGCTAAATCAACAATAGCATTTCACATCGAAACAACAGAACAGACGTAACATCAGCCAATCGCATTCATGTGCACTTCAGACACCTCTAGGAAAACATCAAATCAAAGCATTACAGCACCTAATGCAATAACCTAGTGTATGGTGCCCTCACCCGTTGAGCTCCTCCACCTGCAGTCACATCCAGTTAATGGGAAATGTATTGTATTGAATTGTACTGTCATTCCGGTTAGAGCGCCCCGAGTGGTGGAACAAAAATCCACAGAATAGCAGCACCGGACTATAAGCCACATGGCTCAAAATCTAGGAAAAAAGTCGCGGCTTATAGTCTGGAAAATACGGTAAGTGTTTTTCACAGGACAGCAATGATATACGGTTCTAAATAATTCCCATGGTGAAAGATACATACATTGCGACATATATGAAAGGCAGAAATTGCAATAGAGAGGCGGGCGGAAAAAAATCACCATCCATTCTTCGAAAGAGGGAATCAAGGTGCCACAGAACTGCTCTAATAACATGACAAAGTTCATCCCTACAAGCTTTAGCAACATGGCAAGTTCACAAATGAAGCCTTCTTGCAGCTCCAAGCTCCACTTAGATCATCTGCTGTCTTCTCCACCTGCCAAGTGGATGACAGCTCTCAGCGGACCTATTTTAACAAGAAGGGCCTCAGGGCTCGAAGGGAAAAATGAGGCATTCCAACAGATTGCAAGCAGTTCCCGTGGGAGACAGCAGCCGTCGGCTTTCGTGTCCCAACAGTAACAACCACCAGTGTGCAACTCCATCTGGACCATGACATTCCAACAAAGTTACAAGTAAAGCTCAACTCTGAAGTCCAATGGGAAAACATGGTTGGGCGTTCTATTATAAAGTTACTGCTTCATTATCATCTTGGGAAGAGCTGAGTTCAAGAAAAAAACAAAGTGAAGTAAGAAAGTCCTCTTCTCTCAAGAGTAATCAATTAATTGTGGGAAGGTTTCCAGCAATTACTGATCAAAGGAGGAGCTGAATTGCACTCTTTAAGCTTTGAAGAACTTTCATAAGTCACCTACATCACTGACGGTCTAGCCTGCTATTGTTTTACTTTAAGATTTAATAAGACACTGAGATTATTACTTCCCCCTCAAGTCCCAGAAGGGAAAGTAAATGACATAAATCTCTACATGTATATAGAACAGCCATGACAATGTCCTCACAATAGGGATTGGCAGTAAAGTTCACTTGGTTTCATAATAATTTGTTAAGGTTAGTGATGAGGTTACTTGATTTTTATATATGTTCATATAATTTTCTATTTCTGCAATTTAGCATAATTTTATGCTGTGGGTATTTCAAAGTATTCATACTTACATACTTGGACCGCCCTCAGTCATCTGGGGTAGGCTGCACCTTTCATGTGACCCAAAAATGATTGTCACAATCTTTAGCGATTATTTTATAATTTAGTATTATTGTGGTGCCTTGAGTTATGGGTTTCGTTCCATGACCATGCTCAGGAAGCAAAACACGTGTCTGAAATCCTCTTTTCCCGTTGAAATGAATGGGAATTCATCCGTTCAAGCCTTCTACAAAAATGTGAACAAAATCCTTGTACATAATAAAGTAAAGACACAATTATACATAATTAAAAACAATTAAATAGTTCCCCCAATTGCCTCTACTGAATGACATGTAGGCTACATAGTGCCTGAGCTCAGACTACACAACTTTTTTTTTTGGGGGGGGGGGGGCATTTCACTATGTTCGATATTTCAGATTACCAGACATTGGGTGATAAATTCATTCTATGTCACTACAAGTCTAACACCAACCAGTCCCTGCCTGATCATTGTGTGTGCCGCCAAGAGCACAGTCCGATGGCACAGGTTTTGGGGGGGTGGGACAAAAATAATAGAGTCCAGGCTGCAGGGAGACAGTTTGCTGGCATGCAGGACGGTACTCATACTATTGGTCAATGTCTAGGTAGGGACAAATGTGGGGTCACGTAGGACATGTCACACTATGCAGAAAAACAAAAGAATAGTCTGTCACAACAGGCTTTCTGTGTTGTGGTTGTGAGGCATCCTAGACAGCAGATTGGCAGTCTTTAATTATGTCACACTACACACGGTAACAACACTTGTTTCACAACTCATAAGTAAAAAAATAAAAATAAAAAAAATCAGCAACAACAGTGAATGTTTCTCTGTGACATATCTGTCGGGTCCAAATCGGGCTACATTTGTGTAGTCGGAGTTCGGCATTAGACAGACACGTTCATTCAGATGTCTCAATTCCTCTTAGCTCACCAGTATTTGTCCTTATACTAATGTATAACTGTAAGTACTGTTATATTTTCTGTCAACATGTTTTACTGCACGGTTTTTGTTCTGTTTCTTAAAGGGTTATACCATCGCAATATTGTGGCTATTTAGTGTTAGCCTTAAGCTAGCGCAATGAAAGGCTAAGCTATGTGGTTGTGTTCAATATGCAAGGTGTAATTCTCATTGTTTTACATTTAATTTAACAGTTAAACAGGGAGTTGAAATAAAAGTCTCTGCTCACAAGTCAAAGCAAAAAAAATATCACAACAACTGCTTGTATATCGTGAGTGTGGAGTACTTGTATCTCAAGTCACCACAGTAATATTATTTTTTGTAATTAAAAAAAATACCCCAGAAAATATCACAACAAGTGCTTGTATATCGAGAGTGTGGAGTACTTGTATCTCAAGTCACCACAGTAATATTATTTTTTGTATTCATCATACTAAAATATTTGACTTTGAAAAATATCTGCTCGGAAAAACATTTACCGGTAATAGTGCTGCGGTGACTTTGTATTCTTCTATGCTTATACTGTATAAGTATGTGTTGAAATGGGAAAAAGTGCAAATATGGCCTGTTTGGCCCATCGCCCATCCTACGTCACATGTTAAAAATCTTCCTTTTAGGTTCAATATATTTTCACAAGCAACACGCTCATCTGTTTTGTATGACATATGAAAATGTCGAAGAGGTTAGGTCAAAAGGGAGAAGGGAGTAGCACAAAGTCAGTCACCTCTCCCGGTGACCCTGTGACATGCTTGCAAGAGGTGAACAACGTTTAACCCAAAGGTGATGCCTCATTTTCCCTGCACTCACAGCAGCCACACTTCAGCTAATTATGGATGTCACACAGAGAGGAGGTTTGCATGCTGGGGCAGTCATTATGTAGGAAATAAAGCTGCCGATGCTGCAAAAACAGTGGCAGCGGTGAGCGCAGACATTTGTTCTCAACAATGTTCTGTAAAAAAAAGACTCCACAGTCACTTACCACCAATCATTTTTGACAGACAACTATAGAATAGAATAGAATAGAATAGAATAGAACGTACTTACTGTCATTGTATAGGCAGATACAACAAAAATTGTTGGGGGTGGCTGGGGGTAGGATCTTTGGTTGCTGCTGAGCATTTTGTACATGCAAATTATTGCCACTGCGCTGCTGTTTTGTTAAGAACTAGCATTACAGATGTGTTTAAAAAAAAATAAAAAGCATCAATCCATTATCCAAGCCGCTTAAATGATCAGGACAAATGGAAAACACCAGTGCATGAAAAATAACAGGGATATTCAAATGTGACTCGCTCAGTATGACTTCACTTCCCATATTTCATGTTTCAATGTACAGTACTGTTCATGAGAAACTGCTTTTAGGGAGACAAACTTATTGGAAACAGAAAATACATAACAAAAGGACATCTGAATTTCTTCTAGGATATGACACAAAAAAATCTTTAATTTCAAATACGTATTGTGTTCCTTTTTTGTGCCAACTAAAAAGTAAAAAATGGCTCCTGAGACAGTGCCAGAGATGGTTGTGCGGCTAATTTAGGACTGATTTGCACTTTCAGACTCAATTTACACTACTTACACTGAAATATCATATTCATCCATTTTCTATACGGGATCCTCATTTCGATATTGGGTAACTGGAGCCCATTCAAGCTGACTTTAGGCGAAAGCTATGGTACAGCCAAAACTAGTTCCAACCAGCCAAAGTCTTCTCGACTCTAAAAACAATATTTATTATAAATGTTGAAATTTAGGGTAAAAATTTACGCCAGCGCATCCACTACTGGCTGGGTCCCATTCACATTAATGAGAGCTGCAGCCGAGACTCCCTCGGTGGTCACCTGGCCCGACGGGCGTGGCATTGTGCCCTGTTTCGGTGGGGGCACCGCAGGACTCAGACGCTGGAGAGTGATGATGACCGAGCCGTGCCTTTTAATCGACATTTAATTACAGTATAAAATTGACGCGTTCTAGCGACCTTTCACCACACTTTCAACATCCCTGAGGAGCTAGCGGGACCTCCTTGGATTCTTGATGGCTCTGGCAGGTGCCGTACGGAACTAGCTGTAGCTAAGATAAACTGCAAGCTAATGGCTAAACCCCTTAAAAACTAGTGTTGTTCCGATACTGATAATGGTATCAGGAAGCACCAAGAGTTTGCGGCGGCGGCGGCGGCGGCAGCGAGCATTAACAAGGGGAATGGAACCCAACGACAAACCCTGCTCAATTTTGGATTTTTCTACTGCTTGTTTTTGGTTTTGAAAGTGGATTTGGGAGTGGAGGTTGTTGCGATGGGTCACTAATACTCAAAACAAACTTTTATAATATAGTCCTATAGCTTTTGTAATTAATCCGACACAATCTCTCTCAAAGATACCTCGTGTATATTATTTCTTATTTTTTCCTGTTTCACAAAGGTTTTTAAATCTGACCAAGCCATGATAGCAATGGTTTTACATCCAAGTGAGTATGCAGTTCTTTAGAATTACAAGAAAAAAATGCTCATATACATGTATATCTTTTTTTTTTCTTTTTCAAAAGTCTGGTATCGGTACGGTATCGGCATCGGCCGATACCGCACAGCTGGGTATTGGAATCGGTATCGGGGCCAAAAAATGGCATCGGAACAACACTATTAAAAAACTCAGCTGACGAGCTTTTCTACTTCCAACACTAGTTCCATACCATAGAAAACGGGTGACCTGGAACTACAACTAGATGGAATTTGCTATCTCTGGGGCCATTGCATTTGATTTATCACAGAAACCTGGCTACATGCTCAAATTCAATCCCAGAGCTTCAGTTCAATGAGAAACAAAGGCAGATGCACAGATGAAGTTGTTTTATTCTTTTAAGATGCTACAACATATTTTGTATAAAACTATAGAAAAAGTTATCGATTATCGTATTTGTATGGAAAAGCAGGAAGTTATCGGTTAGCCATATCGATGGGAGATTTTTTTTTTTTTATTGTGCATCCCTATGCATAATGAATGTGATCCATCCTCTTGACAGTTAACCACCATCTTGCACAATAAAAATTAAACAATAACTCAGAACATGCCAAAATTCAACAGCTAACAGTGTGAGTGTGGTAATCCTCCCAAGACACTTCTGCAAGACTCAAGGGTGGCAGTGTCCACTTCATACAACTGATTCCAAAAATTGTGAGCAACATGCATTGCCAAGCTTAAACACTAAAATGAGCTGACCAACAAGAAGAATGAGTTGCTTGTGAAAGTGTTTAGGAAGATTAACACATTGACTCTCGAAAAATGATTGCATATAAAATTAACATAACAGTTTGTCCCTCCTACAAATGACATGTAGCACAAAATGTGACTTTTTTTTTAAGTGTCTCATCACATGTACAAAACGTAATGTTAAGAGAGCGAGATAACTCGAATAAAAAGTTTAACTGTCACTGATAAGGATTTTTTTTGGGGGGGGGGAGTGACATACAGTACAATCCTGTGTTGCCTGCCAGTGCACGCTATTAAGTCGGAAGTCAACTCAAACATATTTTTTTCCAGAATATGTTCTATGCAGGCCCACTAGTTTAAATACGGCATTCTGATGAATATTGCGTTTGGTTAGTATAGAATTTGTGGAATGTAAGTTAAACAGCAAAATCCACCCACTTTTAGCTATCCTAGGAGACGGCCATTTTCTCACTTCTGTCAACTGAAGATGACATCAAAGTTGCTCAGGGCTCAGTTAACGACCAATCACGGCGCACCAGTTTTCTGAAGCTGAGCCATGATTGGTCGTTTTCTGGGCTCTGAGCAACTCCCCTTACTTCAAGATAAACTGTCAAATCATTGTTCATACACTTAATGTTAAATTACACACACGCAATATACAAATTAAATTATGTCAAAAGCAGCTGTCCTCATGACTCAACATGCTATGCTATGGCTTTGGTGACTCCTCCTAATCTAACACAAAAATTTTCTTCCACACATGACCACTATTGCTCTTAGGTTGCACTGTTAAACAAGTAAATACGTTACTAGTAATTTTAGTTTTCAATGTATTATTCTCCGGTAAAAAAACAAACAAAAAAAAAACAAAAAAAAGCTGTCAAGCTGTGAAAATAGTGGCCCAGGCTAGAAGACGCTTACAGACCAACGCGTCTATCTCAGTAGGACAGACTCTCCAAGTGTTGAGGAATAGTTACCCATGTGAATCTTTTTCTGGCGACGCAGGTCTGTGCGCCTGTGTGCCTGAAACCTCATTAAGCATCCACTGTCATCCTCCATCTGTTCGACACTCAGCCAGCAAAGGCGAGGAGAGAGGGGAAGCAAGCTGTCCGTTAACTTGCTGTCCTTCGCTCTTTATTTTTCATTCAATTTCTCTTGTACTAACTATCTGTTCTGCTTCCTGTTATTTACTCTTATTCCACAATCCACAAGGGTTTGCTCATTGCCATTAAGAGTGGCCTTTTACAACATGACAACGTTTAACCGAATTGTACAATTGCATGCCTGTTAATATTCTCACGAGTCTATGTCATTTCTTTCACAGGGCGTTGACATGATCACAACAGGATTTCTGAGCACATGTCATCAGTTCATGAACATAGAAGAGCTAGGACAGCTCTACCTTGAGTGTGTGTTGGCGTGTGTTTATCTGTAAGTAGAGTTCACGCACCAACCACAAGCGCTTGGAATGCAAACTGACAGATGCATTGAAGACAGGAATGTGCCCACCAACAACAGTAGTTCGGGTGTAATGACCCTCTTTATGTATTACATTCAGTTCCAACAATGGTTGTGCAGGCACCTGCAAGCTTGTTTGGTCATTTGCCAGAGGCTGAATTTTTGAGTCTCTTTAGAAGGGCTGAAAAGACAGCATTGAATGTGGGAGAGAGTTGATGTCGTCAGCTGCCTCTTCTTTTAGAGATAGCTTCTTAAATTTAACGTGGATGGCTTCTCTCACTCCTCTTTCGAACCACTTGTCTCATCTTCGCTGTCCAGAATGTGGACATTTTTGTCTATTTTCGGTGTTGTGTCTCTTGGAGGTGCAAGTAGAAAGCTGAGGTTTGTTTCCTGAAGACTTCGCCTGTCTGTATTGAGACATGCACCTGCTCAGTGGGTGCTCGGTTTCTCCAATATATACATCAGTGGATTCCTTACTGCTCTTGACAGCATGCACCAGATTGTTTTTCTAGTATTTGAGCAGACTTTATCTCAATGACGCAGGTTTGAAATGTACAGCAATATTGTGTTGATGAAAAACCATTCCACCATATTTTCTGGGTGGCCAAATTTCATCTCAGCCTACTCAGTGAAAGGCTTCTTTTTAGGCTTCTTTCAACTCCCGCGTCGGCGCGAGCGACAACTACTGTTATGGGGATACATAAATATATACACATATCTATATACATATACACATACATATACACATAAATATATGTATATATATATATATATATATATATATATATATATATATATATATATATATATATATATATATATATATATATATATATATTAGGGGTGGGATCTAATCTAATAATTAATCTTGATTAATCACATTTTAATCATATAACACTAAAACACTAGTGGACGACTGAAACAAAGAAATAGATGTCACTATTTTAACTATTTTAAGTAAAATAACAAGGATGATTGCACATTGGTGCACACAATGCTGTGCAACCACAACAAGGAAACTGGGATTATTCAAAAGTAAGATTATATTTATTCATCTTTTTTTTCAATTGTTCTGTTTTAATAGCACATGCTGTAACGTTAGCAAAAAAGTAAACCTCATGAAAGTCGTTTTAGAAATGAGCAAGTTGTGACTTATTTTCATTATTCATGCATTGCCTTTGATGGGAACATTTCCCTGACAAATGTAGCCAAGAGCTCAGCTTCTATTCAGATCTGTGGCCGGTAGGTACCATCCACGTGTAAATCACGTCATAGCGAGCACAAAACCCACCGGCGCTTTTAGCGTGAGCCGCCACGGTACGAGTTTGAAGCAAACAAAACCCAATCAAAGGACTGACTAGGGACCAAAACTAGTAGGTAACCATTGGACAAACAAACAAATTCACTTGCAAATAGTTTGCTCTGGACTGTAGATCACTATTTGTGTCAGAAGATAATGGTTGGAAAATTAGATAGAGACGTGGTATAACTTTTCATTTTGCCATACAGACACCATTAGATCCAATACTGTTCTGGAAAAAAAATGTCTTAAAAGGGCATGTTATCTTTTGGTCTGTTCAGTTATGGTTAGGGACAGTCTAGAGTGAAATGTAATTAAATGCATTCTTTTAGAGTTAAAAATAGTCACATCTATGTCGTTGTTTCAGTCATCCACAAAAATAAATTTACATAATACAGAGAGAGGATAATGAGAGGGAGCGAGAGCGAGAGGACAGGTGTCCGTGTCTCACTGAACATTCTCTGATTCTATTCTTATCGCCTCAATGAGCTCAAAAGTCACACAAGTAATTAAGTCACAAAATTTACTGGACAACACTTTTCAGCTTCAGCCAGTGTCACACATCACAAGAGAGATGATAGAGAAAAAGAGAGCAATGTAGATAGGCAAAGGAGACAGAGAGATAGCACGGTATTCCGTCTCGTCCCTGTCTTATCGTGGTGTAAATATACAGGGTCAGTGACTGGGTTCAGAGTTTCCAATGAGGGATGTTCTCCTGAGGTTCCTACCATGGGGACTCCCTACTCTGTCAACTACAGACCCCTTCTGGGCTCCATTGGCTGCCCCCATACCCCTCCAAACTTTTTAATGAGGCAGTTAGCCGAGAAGCAGTAACCTTTCAGCGACGTTCTCTGACCGAGCGTTTTGATGAGAGAGAATATTGATAAAGCTGTCAGGGGGAAAAGCTCTGCTGCAGCTACGTGTGCCCACACTCTTAACAAGTCCCTCCCTGAATCTAATCATTTAATTATTTACTTCTTCTTTTAAGGGGGTTTGGGGGGGGTCAGTTCTCATATTTAGTGTCTTTTGAAGTGGGCATTCAGAATTACTAATAGCATAGGAAATAGCAGAGTAAATTATCAACTGCAAAGTGCAGTTAGTAATTAGCAGAGGTGGGCATTTGACAAAAATGTGTCTGTTTATCGCTATCCGTCTGCAGCCCGGGTACCCTTCCGTCTTCTGTCTATCTGCCGTTTTGTCAAGCCGGATCAAATATTAATCGTTTATCGGACAGCCCGTCTACATTTTAAATGCACTTCCGTTAGGTGTTAGGACCCCTTAGCCATACCCCTTTTGTGGAACAAAAACATATATACTAGTATTAGACTTGTATATTTTCACATTATATTAACCTGCTACTGTGATTGTTCTGTATAAAAAAAAAAAACTACCGTATGTAACAGTAAACAATTTAACCAAAGTCTTTTCAAATCTAATTTGTGTTCAGCATTGATGTAAACTAGTCCATCGCGATCGATGTAGCTGAATCACACGTCAGACACATCGATACATTGATTAAATCGATATACCGTTACATCCCTAATAACTACACATATAATTAACATAAGTAGATAATTATTGCTGTTGAGTTTAGTGTTTTTTTAATCTTTTATTCAGACAAAATATAATTTACCTTTATTCCACGGAAGAAAATACAGTAAAGGGGAATACAAAAAGTTTGTTTACACAATAAATATGAATGACCCCAAATAATATTTCATTGACAAAAACAACAAGCAAAAGAGAAAGAAAGAAAAGAAAACCATGATGTTCTCCCCAAGGCGACTCAGTATGCTATTACAGCAATTAAAAGCTGCTCAGTTTTGAGGGAGCACACTCAAGGGACAAATAAGATGACATTTATGTGACCAATAAAGACAGCCAAGGGCCCACATCCTCAGAGGACAGGAACATTAAACGGCTTTGAATGATTTACAGGGATGAGACGAGAATAAATGAATTCATGAAGACTTTGACAAACCGTGCTCCTTCCTTTTTAGGATCATGGCCAACATGCAAATCACTTTTTCTCACAATTTACATCCGAAACAAATCATATAAATAATATTTTTAACAACAATAATAAAAGGAAGTAACATGAGTCATTGTGGTTAATGTTAGGCAGTCTGAAGCTGTTTTAACATGTTTGTAGGGGTGGGAATCTATGGGTACCTCACGATTCGGTCCGATTCCGATTCAGAGGCCCACGATTCGATTCGATTCCGATGCATCAGTACAATGGCTTACATTTTATAGTTCATGTAAAACACTGGTAAAACACTTTTTAAAACAATTGCAGAACTCAAGGAAGAGCAAGGATTTATATTTCATACTTTGACTTGCGTCAACACAAATTTTAAAAAGTGCCAATGGTTTGTTGTGACAAATGTCTGTAACTTCTCCTATAACAAAAAATGTATAAAAACATATTTCAACTTAATCTGATTTAGCGTAACCTGTATTTTAATACTTGAAAGTGCAATATGCATCATCTGATTGACATTACTGTGTAACTTAGCAATGAACGCTGCTTTTACTTAACCTAATGTAGCACGTGATGTAGCATATTTTCTTTTAAATGATATTGCAATTTGCCCTGCGATTGGCTGGCAACCAGTTCAGGGTGTACCTCGCCTACTCTCCGAAGACAGCTGGGATAGGCTCCAGCTCCCCCAGACCCTCGTGAGGATAAAGCGGTATAGATAATGGATGGATGATATTGCAATTGATTGGTGACCTTTATTTCACATGTAGTTTATGTTATATTGTGCAGTACAGCAGAGGGCAGTGTTGAACATTATGTGAAAAAGGACGGTTGGCAAAGTGAACCAGAGTAAGAATCTCCCTGGGTGGAGAAAAAAAGGATAAGACTGGGGAAAGAAAATGGCGTTGGCTGATAGATGTACTGTGTATTTCCTCTGTTTGGAGAAATAAAAGATCGAGCTCCTTCCACACCTTACTGAGTGTAACACTAACATTAAGCCCTCAGAAATAGTCATCCAACAGAACGGAATGATTTTTTATAAAAGTATAAACCAACAGCATATTTTGTAACAATAAATAACAGACTTTTAACTGCTAAGCTTGCAGAAGGTGTGCATATTCTAGGTTTATGTGTGAGAAAAGAAGTGATTGACATGCTGTGGTGTTTTTGTACTACGCGACAAGTCTTTTATATCGTGGATACAGTCACTGTCTGCATCATGACGCGAAAGCGCCTTCCTTCCACAACCGATTAAGGGCGCAAATCCGATGCAATGTACTCTGTAATGGATAAGGTATTTTTTCTTGCTCTTTTAGAGTTTGGTAGAAGAGTTGCTAGAGCACCTGGCAGAGTCGATCGATTGTTTATCATCTCCAACGGGTCCGCCTTTCGCCGTACACAACTCTGGGTGGTAGCGTGTCATGTTTGTTGGGTTCCCGAAATATTTTTTATCCTCGTCTCACTCTTCATAAAAAAACGAGATGTCTCCAAACTGATGCTTTTAACGAGGATTGCATCGCTTGCATGAGATTTTGCTTGTTCCACCATCTTGTCACGTAAGCCTCGCCGCAGATGTCTGTTGTACAAATGCATGTAATCGCTTTTTTTTTTCAGTCGGACCACACGATCGAGACTAATACATTCATAGAAAGTGATATTCTATACCACCCTTCTGCGCCAAGTCCTTTTTCTGTGAAGAACCCAGAGAGGCGTATTTGGCTTTTTGGTTGTTATTCATTTCAAATATAGTCTTATTGTATATCTATTGAATTTATTTTTTTTCTGTGAAGGACCCAGGGAAGGTTATTTGGTTATTATTTATTTCTCAAAGAGTGTTATTTATTTCCTGACTTGTTTTCTGTAAAGGACCCAAAAAGGGTTATTTGATTTTTATTTATTTCAGAAATCTTTGGCGTCGGGCCAAAACGTCATGAATCACATTTGGGTGAATTTCATATTGTTTCATAAATGTACAATATTGGTCAGTCCACACGCGTGAGTGATGTTTTTACGCATTACTGAACAATCTAAAGTGTTGAAAATGGCTTGCTGTCTTTCTCAATGCAATGCAAATGGTTGAACAAACTTACCATTTTGGGGATTTCCTGAAAAGTGAATAATTTGGAGGTACAAGTTTTCGGCCTGATGCCAGCGAAGTAGTGTAATTTTATTTTACAATTAGTGTTATTTATTTCCTGATTTTTTTCTGTGATGAACCCAGAGAGAGCTATTTGGTTATTTATTTTATAAATAGCATTATTTATTTCATTTATAGAGTTACTATTCATTTTGTGACTTTTTTCTGCGAAGATGCCGGAAAAGGGTTATTGATATTTGGTTATGTGTGGCTTTCTGGAAAACAATAAATGGTTATGTTTAGTCACCCCTGTGATCATTACAATTTTTCTGTTACAAATTGACCCCGCACCCCAAAAATAAGGGGAAAGTTATGTGACCCCACAAGAAAAAGTTTGGGGACCCCTGGTTTAGGGCCTTCTTATATCCAGCCAGACCTTAAATATAAAAATAATTTTAATCAAGGCAGTCACAACAAAATGTGTTACAATTAATACATAAAACATGAATACGATGAAATCAATGCTCCGTTTTGGAGGGAGGGGGGTGGGACTTGTATTTACTGGTAGTCATTAAATGCTTACACATCTTCAGAGACTTGACACTGCTGAGACTGAGCTGAACCTGATGAAGCCTCACACCAACAGTGTTAGAGCCAAGTTAATGTGACATCTCGCGCTTGTTGGCTGTCACATGTTATTTCAAGAACCACGCTTATATTAGCAGCTCTGATCAGCACTGCGCTGTTGTGGAGGGAAGGAGCCATTAATAATTCAGGTCTGAAGTGTCCAATGGACCAATGGGGATTTTCAGATGTGAGAGCAGATGACGACACCCTGCAGCTTTAAAGACGGTATCTAAAACATAAGCACCTAGCATTCTAGTAAAAGTCTGTCTCGTGAATATGTGGCACAAATAAGCACACAGGCTGATTTTGAATCCTGAATCAAACTAGGATTCTTTCTCCTCCAAGTCCACACAAGACAAGAACTTACATTCGAAGCAGGATTAGAGATTAAGTAGGTATGAGGTAGAAAAGATCACAGAGAGGAGGTGGATTTATCTGAAGTATTAAGAACACAGATAAGAGATGGAGTAGGCTTTTGTGCTTGGTAGGGAAGACATGAGGATCAGCTTTGACACCAGGCTCATGCCTTCAAAAGCATCACAGAAACAGCAAGAAGCATACCTTTGACTTGACTTTAAAACGATGCCTGTTAAACAGACTGATATGTGGTAATGCTACTTTGTAAAGAAACACACATGCAACTGGTTGCCCTCCAGGACAAAACTGCTTTGTGAAAACCATTAATCTGGATTTGCAATATGCGATTCTATTTGGTAAGTAATGCATACCAAAGTCATGCCTTCAGAAGTGTCACGGAAGCAGCAACAAGCATACCTACCATATTTTCCGCACTATAAGCTCTATTTAAAAAACAATAATAATGAAAAAAACATATATAAACCACAAGTATCTATGTTGCAAAATTAGATATTTAGTGCATTTACAGAACGATTTTGAATTGTCTATGTACATGCATGGACCTGAACGGATTCTTTCCTAATAGTGCCTTTTAACATGGCAGCAACTTTGCTGATTAAAACAGAACAGAACCAAGAGAAGATGAAGTACTTATCTCCATTTCACTGCCCGCTGCCACTCCAGTTTGTCAGTTAACTTCCGCATACCACCGATTTCACAACCTAGTGCATAGTGCCCTTGCCTGTTGAACTCCTCCACCTGCAGTCACATCCTGTTAATGGCAATATTTTATTGTATTGTAATTCCGGTTAGACCGCCCCTAGCGGTGGAAGAAAAATCCGCAGAATAGCCGCACCTGTATATATGCTGCATGGTTCAAAACCTATGAAAAAAGTAGCAGTTTATAGTCCAGAAAATACAGTACGTACAATACCGTATCATGAAAGCAGGGATGGGTCGAGGTTCACAAAGTTCTGAACAACTGCGTGAGCAAATAGTCAAACAGAATGTTTCCCAACGCACAATTGCAAGGCATTCGCGGTCACATCAACTACGGTCCATACTATCATCAAAAGCTTCAGAGAAACTGGAGAAATCTGACCGAAAGCAGAAATGCTAAAAACCACCATTAAGTGCCCGTGATCTTCGGCCCCTGAGGCTGCACTGCATTAGGAACACTTCCGAAAACCATTGTCAGTTATCATCCTCAGCATCATCATCCTCGGTATTTGTCACTACATCTACAAATGCAAGTTCAAACTTAATCATGCTAAGTGAAACCCATATAACACCCAAAAACCATTGTCCGATTCAAGTATGTGACCACGATGAGCACTAACCTAGGAGTAGGCCACCCGCGGCTCAGGAGCCGCATGCCGCTCTTTCCTCCTTATGTTGCGGCTCTCGTGGCTTGGGAAAATAAATTATAAGTGTCCGATTGAAGTGCATGTTATTTGTCTCGAACACGTGCATCATGTCTTCTTAGTAAGTCAA